>NC_018310.1:1851-301851 GCF_000234665.1 Leishmania mexicana MHOM/GT/2001/U1103
CCTAACCCTAACCCTAACCCTAACCCTAACCCTAACCCTAACCCTAACCCTAACCCTAACCCTAACCCTAACCCTAACCCTAACCCTAACCCTAACCCTAACCCTAACCCTAACCCTAACCCTAACCCTAACCCTAACCCTAACCCTAACCCTAACCCTAACCCTAACCCTAACCCTAACCCTAACCCTAACCCTAACCCTAACCCTAACCCTAACCCTAACCCTAACCCTAACCCTAACCCTAACCCTAACCCTAACCCTAACCCTAACCCTAACCCTAACCCTAACCCGTACCCGTACCCGTACCCGTACCCGTACCCGTACCCGTACCCGTACCCGTACCCGTACCCGTACCCGTACCCGTACCCGTACCCGTACCCGTACCCGTACCCGTACCCGTACCCGTACCCTCCCCCGTACCATAACACACGCACACAACAACCTTTAATAGACCACACACACCAAGTCACAACAGCACCCTCACCCTCACCCCACCCCTCCCAGTGTCCTTGGTGGTCGTCAGTCCCCCAAGGCCAATTAGCACCGGTGTTGCAATCTTGTAATGCGCATGAACCGGAGTGGTCGTGGTCTGGCGGTTGGCATAGCTGTTGATTCCCGACGATGAATACAGTAAGAGTCGTGCAAGAGTCGTACCGGTGATGATGCCAGGCTTCGCGGGTGCGGTGTTGTGAGGAATGATGGTGTCCTCGGTGGTGCTTGCCGTCTTCACTGGCGCATGAAGCACACGGGATGTGGTGTACAAGACTATTGGTGCAGAAATGTCCGTCGTTCTTGGAGAGAGTGCCGAAGAGTGAGAGGGAGGAAGAGAGCTTGGGGTTGTGTAGAGGCGTGAGTGGACTGCATAACACGCAGACAGAAGTACATGATCACACCAGAGAGAAAGAGATAGTGAAGAATTCCAAGCGCACACAGAGAAGAGAGATTATGATGCGCAAATCGCGCAAGGGAAGGAGATTGAGAGAAGAGATAGCCTTATTCGTGTCTGAGAGCACCCCGGCACGCAGAACCACGGCTTTATCCTTGCCATACGTTTTCTATGACTCCTGTTACGTTTTGTGGGAGCTTAGAAATGATGCAGACGCGCTGATGGCGATATGTGGCATCACATCGCTGAAACAGCACTGGAGCAGGGGGGAAGAGGAACAGTTGATGAGTATCCCGCAGAGGCCGCTTGAATGGCGCGAAGCGATAATACTGGGAAGGCGATACCAGTGCCTCAAAAACGCACCACGACGCCCGCCTGAGGTGACCATTACAGTGGAGGCAGTGCAAAGCAGGTGATCATCAGGAGAGAGACGGGAAAGAGGCGGTGGATGGGAAAGGGAAAAGAGAAGCAGAGAGTGCATCACGGACACATCAAGGGCGTAGACGGCATCCTGTGACATCAGCCGTGCGCCAGAAATATGGTGCCCGATCGGCGGGTTGGTGAGTTGCGGTACGCAATAGCTTTGCGAACGGGCAGGCGATAAGGAGAAAAGGGGTACGGTTTTCAGACGCACGGACATGAGGAGTGAAGCGTGTTGTATGGCCGCTTTGTCATCTCTACATATGGCGGGGTGGTGAGAGGAGTCGAAAAGGGGAAAAAGGAGAGAACGCGAGAGTCGTGGATGAATGCCTTGAGGTCCGGGAAAGGCGCCGTCGCCACCTGAGCGTTTTTTACTTTTCCGTCATTCAAGTGCATGAACGATGCGCATAGACATAGGGGAATACGAATAAATAGTCGGCGCGTGGGCCCGTGTGCACAGAAGCATCAGTTGTGCCAGGAGAGAGGTGCATCGTTGCCTTGCGCGGTTTTCTTTTTGGTCCCCGTTTGCTTCTCGTCAGTTTTGCCTGTTCACTGTTTCAGGTGTTTTTTCCTTTTTGTTGACGTTACTCTCCTCCTCCAGCAGCTTCATACCCAGACGCACACAGAGACACGCACGTCCATAGACAATAACGTGTTTTGTTGTGGTGAAACGGGGTGGCGGAGTGGCGGAGAGGGGGGAAGAAGGGGTAGGGCAGGGTAGGCCGGAAGGGAAGGGGGAATAGGGGAGAAAGATACGGAAACAAAAAGAAGTCTATCGGTGGGTGTAAGCTGCAGGGAGTGTTGGTATGCTGTCAACATCCCCAGTACAAGCTACGGTGTGGCGATTGCCCTACGCATAGCCGTACATGATGTGGCCCTTCTTGCGCAGCGCGTTCACAACATCGGCTGCCGTCACGGTCTTCTTTCGGGCGTACTCGGTGTAGGCTGTGCTGCAGCGCACAATGTCCTCCACGTAGGCCTTCAGCACGGAGCGCACCTCTTCGTAGATCTCGGCAGAGATGCGCTTCACGCCACCGCGGCGCGCCATGCGGCGGACGCAGCCGCATGTGATGCCGCGGATGTTGTCGCGCAGCACCTTCTTCTGGCGCTTCTGGCTGCCCTTGGCATCAGAGGAGCGCTTGCCCTTGGCCATGTTTGGATTGTGTTGGGGGGGTTGGTGGAAAAGGGAGTAGTAAGAAGATGAGCTGAGAACTCAGAAAGAGTCGAAGAGCTGCCGGAGCAGCAGCGGAAGTCAGTCCAAAAAAGAGCGAGGGACGGAGGGAGAGAAGGAGAGAGTGAGAACGAGTGGGAGAAGAGGCGAACTTGACGGAGGCCATTGGATCCGGGAAAGGAGGGCGGGCGAAGTCATTGGTGCAGCGGTGCCAGCAGCCAAAGGCGATGCGGAGAGCGGGCAAGATCACCACTCAACGCCGTACACAAGGCCAGCGCACCTTGGGAGTGAGCTGCAGCGGCTAAGGCACAAAAAAAAGGTGCTGCAGTTTTCCCCCTTCAAGGGAAGGGGCGACAGGGCCACAGACGTAGGAGTCGACTGTCCAAGTGCAGGAACCGTTCACACGCCTTTCAGGACAAGTCGATACACATCAGAAGCATGATGGGGTCGTCGCAGACAGACGAACAAAAAGTCACGCGCAGATACTCGCACATGCATGTGCGTCTGTGTAGCACAGGCACAACGAGAGAGTGGGAGCGAGTGAGTGAAGCATGAGGAACACGGAAGATGAAAGGCAAAGAACGGAAGAGGTGAGTCAAGCCTCAGGAATGTGTCGCACAGGCACAGTGAACGGAACACGAAGAGACATATATCCAGTGAGTAAGAAAGTTTCGCGGGGCTCGAGGCGAGGGAGAAGCCCACGCGGTGCCGTAGAAGAGAGGCAGCCAAAGAGAGAAAGGCAAAGGGAAAATAGAAAAAGGTAGAGCAGATGGTGTCGTTCGTTTGATCGTGTGTGCCTTGGTGCGTCAGCTTGGGACATGCATGATGGGCGTGGGGGTGCTGAGTGTGAGATGTGACGTAGCCTCCACCTCCACACTCATAGGCAGAAACAGAGATGGTTACTGAACAGCTGCACGACACTCACGATAAAGGCGGTGATGACTGTAGTAGAGATGGCAAAGCAAGAATAACAGGAAGAGAAGGGCTATAAAGGGAGTACACTCAAACAGCACGGAACGCAGCAACAGAAGACACACACGGAGATGGAAGGGCCAGGGAATCAACGAGCGGCGAGTGGGAAGAGCATGAGACCGGAAGAAAGAGGCGTTTTAGACAGATGGAGGGGTCGGCATCCTTCATTTTGGGGTCGCGTATGGGGATGTCGGTGTTGCTGCTGATCTAACGAAAATGGAAGGTCCGAAGAGGTGCTCATGTGGGGAGAGGTGTGGAGGCTATGCTAACGAGCACGTTGGAAGGAAGAGGAGGAAAAAGGGGGGTGCAGAAGCTGCCATCCTTGTTGCACGATGAGAGCCGAATCTGGGCTAGCACTTGACAGGGTGTGTGTATAGGAAGCCCAGACTTCCGTACCTGCGGCTGCTGTGCGCATGTATGAGCATGTATATATGTGTATTCACGTGCGCACGGGTTTCGCACTTGTGCATCTCACAGCACGGCACTTTCCCAGCAGACGCGAGGAAAAATGAAAAGCAGAGATGTTGGTTGCACAGATGACTGAGTGTAAGAGAGGAAATAACAGAGCCTCACGTTCTAGCGCCTTAAGCGTCAATTGGCAAAGATAGGACTGGCACCACAGAGCAGAGTGATAAGCAAAGACAGAGCGCGAGAACAAGACAGAAATGGAGCGTATGATTGAGGGTGGGATGGAAAGTGAGAGAGCAGAGAGGGTCTGTCTGCGTGCTCCCTGACACCGTGACGACTTTGGCGAAGAAGATGTGAGGGCGCATCTGCTCTTCCCTGACGGAAGATTGAAAAAAAAAAAAACAGAAAAGAGAGGAAGGGAAAGGGGGCCATGAGGCAGTGCATTCGTGCACGCAGACACAGACACATATATTCACTGGTGTCACGCGTACATGAAGGACGTTTGAGAAAAGAGGAGGAGAAAAGGGCAGCAGCAAAGGAAACAAAAGAAGAAAAGAGTTGAATCACCAAAAGAGAGATGCAGATATCACAGACTAGCAGTGCCACTGTCTCTTCCGCTCTTGAACGCACTGGCGTCATCTCCATCAGAGTGTATAGGGGCGCTGCAGGGAAGGTGATCTAGTGCAATGCGTACGACACCACATCAAGGGGCACCTAAAAGTCCGTGCCAAGATACACCTGATGGCTGAGTCGCACGCCGCGCTCCTGGAGAGAGGCGCACTCACGCTCAGAAGCATTGCTCGAGAAACGCGTGCCACCGATGCCGAGGTAGATGAGATGAGAACAAGCCGCTAAGGGGGCCAACGATGTGAGTCCGGTGCACACGTGCAGGTGCAGCTTCGTCAGCTGCGGACACTGTGCCACGGCCTCGAGTGCGGCGTCGGTGAAGGCTGTGTCGCAGGCACCGACCTCCTCGAGTGATCCAAGGCTGCCAAGCGGTGTGAAGTCGCTCACAAGACGACATCCATTGAGCAGGAAGACGCGTAGACTCGACGCGGCGGTGCAGAGAGTTGCCAGGCATGTGTCCGTCACCGGCGAGCAAGAGAGGTTAAGCTCTTCCAGCAACGAGAGCCGTGCAAGCGGAGAGAAGTGCTCGATGGCGGGGCAGGCGCTCATGTTGAGGCGTAGCAGCTGGCAGCACCGCGCGACAGACTCGACGCCGGTGTCGTCCATCCACGTGTCCCGCACGTCAAGCATCCGCACCGTTCGCAGCTCCGCTAGCGGCGTGAAAATGTCCACGCCGCGGCATGATGACATGTGCACCTCCTCCAGCTCTGGAAGAGCATGGATGCGCTCGAGGTCAGAGTTGCGGAAGCGCGTTCGGGCCACGTGAAGGTATGTCAGGTCCTCTAGCGCTTCTAGAGGAGAGAAGTCGGTGATGCAGTTGCAGCTATTGAGTGCTAGAAAGAACAGCTGTGGACAGCTGCAGCAGAGGTGGAGAAGCCCTGTGTTGTCGAGACGCGTGTGCGACACGTCAAGCTGAGAAAGACGCGTCAGCGCTGTCAAGGGAGCGAAGGAGTCGATGCCGACGCAGCCGCTTAGTGTGAGGGTGTGCACGCGGTGGCAGCTCGACAGTGCCTGCACGACGTCGTTCGTCACACCGGTTCCACCCAAGTCTACTTCCTCCAACTCTGGCAGGTCGTGCAGGGGGAGATGTTTCACTAGGTAGAAGTCGCCAACAACGAGCTTGCGCAGCTTACGGAAGACCGCGTGTAGCTCCTGTGTCATGATCATGGGTAGCTGGCAAGTGGACTGCAGCACCGTCGTGTTCTTCATGATGAGCTCGCGCAAATGGACGAGGCGAGAGATGGCACCGAGGCTCGAGATGTGATTGTGGCTGTCGCAGCGGGCATTCAGGTTGAGTTTCGTTACTGTGGACGCGCAGAGAGGCACGCGGGCGAGGAGATCCACAGACAGCTCCAGTGCCGAGCCCAGACAGAAGTACACGCTTCGGAGAGGGTATGGGTGCGAGTCGTCGTCGACGGGGCAGCGGCTCCGCACCATCCACCACTCCGCATTCTTCAAGTGGTGCGTGTCAGTTATGACAGCCACACGCTCCATGAGGGACGGGTCCATGCTCAGCATTGGCGTGTGTGGTGACGCGGCATGGCCATAGCAGTGCGCTGGGCAGGCGAAGGCAGCGAGCTCCCCCGCAACTCGCCCAGCGGGCGAGACGCTTGTGAAGGTGAGGGGGACCGAGGCGGGCTCGAAAAAGTCTGCGATCGCGGTCAGCCCCTCCAGAGGCAGTGCACTAAGGGACATGAATGGGGGAGGACAACACCCGCGGTGCGGCTGTTGTGCGTGGTACGTGTGCAGTAACGAAGTGCGTCTCTGTGACACCATGCACAGGGGTTCGCGCAAGAGACTGGTGGTGGACCAGAGAAAGGGGACAGAGAAAACAGCGGAGGTTGCGGTGGTCGTGGTGATGAGAAATTGAGGAGAAACGTCTTCGAAGTTGTGGAAGAGTTGTCGTGAAACAGACAAGAATATAAAAGTGTCGGCACGGGTTTGGTTGCGCACTCCCTCCGCTATGTCTGCGAGAGGAAAGCGACAGGGAGCCTGGCGATGTGGTGAGTGGAGTGCAAGGGAATACAGAGGCCGGGAAACAGGCGCCTGTTGGCCTTTCGCCACGCCTCAATGCGATTTTTTTTTCAACGCACCATTCCACCATGAGCAGGTCAACGAGTGCGAACACACACAACCACAGCTCACCTGCCTCTGTTGCACTGCGCCTACATACCTCTCATCTAGGACAAGCTGTCCGTCGTCGAATCAGGACTGGCGTCAAGCGGGATCTTCTTGTCCTTCCTCACCACATCCACTCACCTAAACATACGTGCTGCACCATCGGCGCTAGACAGGCCTGGCTGCACTGCACCCTCTCATACAAGCAGAACGCGATCCGGGTCCTGCTCGAAGGCACAAGGCGGTGAAGTCCGTCGTGCGGAAAATAGGGGATAACCTGGGCGCACGCCGGATGTGCTCAGGGAGGAAACTGGATAGCGTCCGGTCAGGAGCCTCGAATACCCTGTGCCCTATTTTTATGTCCTGTTCTTCCCGTTTTCCCCGGCGCAGTTATCAAATTCCGTGATGACGGGGGGACACCCCAGGGCGTGGTATCCCAATGTCCAGTGATGCCACACTCTGTGCGTCGAGAAGCCAAAGCAGCCCCCCCCCCTCCTATCCCCTGCCAGTGCCGAGCTACCTGTGGTGGTGGCAGGGTCAAGTGCCTACGACGGAGGGGGCGATCAGAGCGATGTATCGCTGCTGATATCGGCGGCCAGGCCCCGGATGGTGCCGCGCGCGAGCGACGTGCGACAGTGAACACGCCTGCACCAGCCGTAGAATAGGCGGAGTGCCAACGTGACTCGACCGCCCCTCACCCGAGGGCCTCTCACACTGCCCACTGGTGTGCGGAGCCTGAGCCGCCGCGAGGGGGACGCCACTGGGGGTGGCGACCGGCGTGATGTGGGAGCGGCTGTGGGGCGACCTGCGGAGCGCGTAGTAGGTAGGGTGTGGTGCCCATGCCCTGCTCAAATGGCGGAGTCGGCGCATTGCTGTAAAGCGCGTATCTAGGGCTGCTTGGCACCGCACGATGGGGCCTGTGGCAGGCCGAGGGGGGAGGGGGCCGGGTGGCCTTGAGCTCCTGCTCTATGAATGAATGCGCAGGTTGACATATATACAAGTATATTGTCAGCCGGGGGCACGATCTTCAGTGCGGTGCTACAAAAGTGAACATGACCCCAAGTCTCTTCGGCACAGCGGCAGAGCAGACCTGTCCACCAATGCCAAGTGTCCGCAGCCGTACCCTATGGCAGGCTACAGTTGCATGGCTTCCTCAGAGAGTGGGCACCAGGCCTTGATACAACGGTGAGGTGGTTGGCACCATCAGGTCTCACAGGCAATAAGTGAATATATGTATATGTTTCTCTAGTGGTAGTGCGGATGCGCAAGAGGCTCATGCGCAGAGAGACAAGAGAAGAACAAACACAAGCAGTGAAGGCGGAGGAGGAGAGGGGTGCCCCTCTATGCACCCAGCGAGCATGCCTGATGACAGTGCAACGACAAGAGCAGCAAGGTATGCCCAGCAGCACGAGCAGCTGGACCGTGGTGCACAGCCGCTGGGTGTTGCACACACGGGGTGCCGCGTGTACTCGTTGCTGTCGATGATGGCCAAGAGAGGTGAAAGACGCGGTGGCCGGGTGAGTCATAGTGGCTCGCATCCGGAAGCACGCAATTCAAGGGGCAACGAGACGAGGGACACCAGAAAACCGTTCGACTGCCTCCCTCTCTCTCGCCTTTTCCTCACACGACACATCCGCTGAGTGTGTGTGTGTGTGCGCACAACCAAGTATAGAGAACGTTCTCAAGGGGTCAAGCAATGGTGTGAGGCGTTTTTCGTTGCAGCAATTTGTTGGAGAGTTTGTGTTAGGAAGTGGGTAAAAGACACCAGCAATCAATAAAGAAGCGAGGAAGGAAAAAAAATCCACAGCTCGCGGAGGCGCGCATACACATGGGCTCACACACAAGTGCACACGGAGAGAGAGAGCAAAATAAACGAGAAAGAGAAACGGCGAAGAGCGACGACACGAAAGAACCTGAGTAGTCCAAAAAAGGGAGATTCTGAGTCAGCTGGCAGAAGCGCGCGACAGTGTAAAGGGTTGCTGTCAGAAATCGAGTCCTAAGCATCTCACTCATATTTGTGCGCATCCTCTGCTCTCATCTCTCTTTTGCGGTTTTGTATGCTCATCCGTTTCTCTGTCATCCTCCATCAACGGGGTGGGTGTGGCGGTCGATGTCCGTGGCGGTACACGCCAGCTACAGCGAGTAGCTCTTTTCCTTTTTTTTTGAAGCCCCCCCCCTGCATTTGTGTGCTGGTCAGTCGCTGGCGTTTGGCACCGCCCATCGGCGAAACAAAAACGAAAAGAGAAAACAGAAAGAAAGAAAACCGCTAGGGAGGGACACACAGAGAGATGCCCACACACGGGACGACGAGACCAACAACGGCGCCGAGCACTGACCCACACACGCGTGTGTGCACTCCACATCTCTCCATGATGGAGAAAGTGAAAGAAAGAGAAGAGCGTCACCACGAAACAAAAATGGAAAGGGAAGCGGACAAAGCACAGATCGGCAACACAGCAAGAAAATACCAGAGGAGAGATACGTAAGAGGGGCAAATAGAAAGTAGGGGACGATGGCGATGGCGATGGTGATGTTTGGCGCACACACACACAGAGATACTCGCAGAGAGAGAGACAAAAACAACGGTAAATCACAAAAATGTCAGAGGAGGAGGGAGATAAAAGCAGAATGCGAAGGAGGTATCACAATAGGGAATGGCAATAGGAGAGCGTTTTTCGGGTGCCTGTGTAGCGTGTCGACCCGCTTGTTTGTTGTGTACCTCTTTCGTTGTGGTGCTTTGTCCGTGACCCCTGCGCGATTCTTGTCGGTGTGTCTGTGCGTGCGTGTGTTGTCTGTGTTTCTTTACTTTTTTTTTAATGTGTGTCCACGTCTCTTCGGCTCTGCGCGGTCGGTCTTCGTATTTGGGCAACAGCAAATGGGAGGGACAACACACAAAAAAAAGGACAAGATAACGAAAATAAAGAGCATGGAGGAAGAGAGAAAAATGGGTGAACAGCGATACACAAGACGCTCACAATCGTTCTTCATGTTTTTATCATTTTTTTCCGGCACGCGTCCAAACAGTCTACAGTCACCCGCACAACCCAAATTAAATCAGTCAAAGAAAAAGGGGTAAACGAGGAGGCGGCGTAGTGAAAGCGAGAGAGAAATAGCAAGAAGGAAAAAGAACTGCCTCTGTCCCGTAGATAGAAAACAAGTGTAGCGAGAAGAAAGGAGGAGAGACAAAACAGCAGCAACAGCAACAACATAGAGGGGAGTAGGCAAGCTGGGGAAGGGGCATTGCTGCCCCGCTTTTACGTCCCTCGGTAGTGGCAAGTAAAGTGCGCGTGTGTGCGGAGCTGTGTGCAAAGCGAGGAAGAATTGTGCATGAGCTCTCGGGAGAAGAGATGCAAGCTTGTCCTTGAAGAGCACACGGAACGTGTAGCAGCGTGTACACCCCCGCACCTCACGCGCACAATCCACATACAATGTTCGGCACTGGCCTACGTGTCAGTACACAAACGCACGTCCATCAACAATCGAAGCGCGCTCACTGGCGCACATCACACACACACGTGCACGGCAGTATTCGGAAGTTGGGGGTTTGCCGGTCGGTCGCCCAATAGTGACCTTACGCGTGACAAGAAGAAAGAGCACACGAGAGGAGAGAGAAGTGGAAAGAAGAAACCACACTCTCCCACGGTGGGAGTGCACACGAGCGTGCGCGACACCAAAGCAAACATCTCTCAAAATAAGGGTTTGTTCCTCGGCGCTTGAGAAGGAAGTCTAGACGAGAGAGCGAGCATGAACAGTAAAGAGAAATGCACCAGAAAAAAAGGGCAGCGCTGGTGCATCACGCGGGTACGGGGATCTGTGGAGTGAGAAAGAGAAGCACGCAAACACAAGACGCTGAAAGAGGGCTCAAAGAAAAAAAGAGAAGAAGCGTCAAGAGTCGAAACAAGTAAGAAAGAAAAGGACCTAACAAAAAAGGGAGGGAGAGAGAGTGGGACGCGTGGAGGGATGGGGTGACGAGGGAGGTGGAGGAATTGGAAAGAGTAGACGAGAGAGGGAGGGGAGTGGGTGCTCCACTCCAAAGGAGAACGGAAAAAAAAATCGCCCTAGAGAAGTACCCAGACTGCGGTTGCCTATGTGCCACCCTCCCACCTCTGTCATTGTCGTCGTGGTGCCATCCACGCGCGCAATCACCTCTCTCTCCTTCTCCCTATTCCGCTATGGAGCGTTCGTTAGCAATGGAGAGGTGCAAAAGAGGGAAACAACAACGCAACATCCTTGGCACCGATAAAGAGAATTGAAAAGAAAAATAAGAAACACCGAGAGCGAATCGAGATCGAGTCACGGCGAGCTGCTGTGCTGGGATCATCAGCCACAGAGAGAGAGACACAAAGGCATGCGAGAGAAAACCCACACGAACACAGGGAAAGAGAGGGACAGGGCACCGCAGAAAAGTAAAAAAGAAGAGAAGTGAAAGGAGTAAAAGAGGGGAGAGAGATGAGAGAGAAGTAGGCAGGATGGAATGAGGGGACGTGTATAGTCTGCTGTATCGCGTCCATTCACCCTCTGATGTTCCTTTTTTTTGTTTGTTTTCGTTTCCTTTGAAGCATCACTTAAGAAAAGATGAGAATGCACAAACGACAAAAAGCTGGGGAGACGGAGGGGGAGAGGGAGAAGCATGGAAGAGATGAATGTCGAGGTCGCGGGACAGAGAAGCGGGGAGCACGGTGCCGTTGGCCCGCAAGAACGGTGGCAAAGAGAGAAAAAGAGCAAAAGAAACGACACTGCCAAATGATATCCTCTGGCAGAGGTCGATGCGCTGTGAGCAGGACGTAGAGATACGAAAAGAAAAAAGCATGCAGGAAAGCGAAAAGGGTCGGCCAACGGTGGCGCTCACACATTCACACGCGTGGCACCCAAACGCAGTCAGGACTCGGTGGAACTGACGAGAGCGAAACGAAAAAAAGTAGGCAAGACCGTAAAATGTGTGTGTGTGTGTGTGTTGCAGTATCGGTGGAGGGAGGAGGGCGGTACATACGAACGCTCGCTTCTTCTTGAAATCGTCTTCAGACCCACCTGATTTGTCAATGAAAAATCCGAGTGTCTTTCTGCGTGCGGGACTGCTGCTGAAAAGAGGAATGGTGTACGGGTACAGTGTCTGTATCACCTATCATGTGCCTTCCCGCCCACATCTCTTTCTCGGTTGCGGCTGGCACGTGCCCCTCCCGCCAGTGTTCGCACTACCACATTTTCCGCTGGTGCTCAACTTCAGTGGCGCCTGATATTCCACAGCTTGATCTTGTCATCAAGAGAGCAGGTGAGCAACTTGTCCTCGCTGATGTCCATGTGGTAGACAGTGCTGAGGTGACCAATGATGGTCTCTACATGCTCGCCATCTTCGGTGCGCCACACCATGACGCTCCAGTCGCGGGCGCAGGAGAAGATGTACGCGTCGTCCTCGGAGAAGATGGCGTGGTGTACCGATGTCTTGTGCCCGTCCATCGAGCGCAGGCGAGCGCCAGTCATTGAATCCCAGAGAATGAGCTCATAGTCCATGCTGCCACTGAGAACATACCTGTCGTTGTGGGAGAAGACAACCGTCCACACGGTGCCGATGTGACCCACCAGCGACAGGATCTCTCTGCCGGCGCCCCAGTCCCACAGCTTTATAACGCGGTCATCGCTGCCGGAGACGACGAACTTTCCATTATCGCTGTTGCTGAAGGCGCACGAAAAAACGGCGAGGGTGTGGCCCCTCAGCGTCACCAGCTTCGCCTGACTTTCGGCGTTCCACACGCGCACTGTGGTGTCGCAAGAGGCGGACACGAGGAGATCTCCGCTAGAGTTGTACTTGACGCAGTATACCTTGTCCTCGTGCCCTTTGAGTGTGGCAACCTTGTTGCATGACGACGTGTTCCACAGTTTGATAGTGCGGTCATCAGAAGAGGAAGCGACGCGGTTGCCCTTTGGCGAGTAGTCGCAAGACAGCACAAAGCCGTTGTGCCCGCCTTTCATGACTGTGGAGACACCGGTGCGCAAGTTCCACAGGCGGACGGTGCGGTCGCGACTGGCCGTAACGAACATGTCGCCCCTGGGCGAGAAGCAGCAGCAGTAGACGGCAAGAGAGTGGCCAAAGTAGGTGCGAGTCTCCGCGACGTTGAGCTCGCCGTTCGAGTACGCCAATGCCTTGGTCGTTGAGACCTGCGGAGGACCGCTGAGGGTATTTTGACGGTTTTCCATCATCCGGTCATTCGCCGCCTTCCTTGGGACTCCAGGGTTGGAGCAAATGAGGCGCACCTTCTTTGGGTCGTTCTGCACCGTCATTTCGAGAAACATGGCCAGCACGTCGTCATCATCCATCATGATGAGGTCGTCACCGTCGTAGAAGGACAGCGACACCTTGCGGCCACACTTCTTCTCGACAATGGTAGAAAAATCTTCGAAGCTCATGTGGGGCGTGGCGTAGATGAGCTTCGTGCTGCTGGTGTTCTCTTCCTGCAGGTAAACCGGAATCTTACCCGACATGCGCGCTGTCAGTGCCAGCTCCGCATTGTCTTCGTCTTTGCGCGGTTTCGGATTCTCATGTAAGAGGGCGGCCACATCCGGCGCCGGCTGCTGCAGCACCTGAAGAATGAAGTTGTTCAGGTCGTCGCGCTCCCTCTCGGACATACCGGTTATGCTGTCCATGGCGCTGCTGCCTGCCCCAAGCGACCCAGTCGCACCGTTACCGCGGGACCTTTCGCCATCCTGACCCTTCGCTTGGCTCTTCCTACTCTTGCGATCTTTGACTGCCTGCACCAAGATCCAAATCTCCTCCTCCGTGGACGGATCACTGGGCAGGTTCGTGCGGAACGTCTCCACTGCAAGCTCCCGGGTGAGCTCCTCTTGCTTGGAGAGGAGTTGCAGCACGGCGTTGCGCTTGCCGCTGGGCAAACCTATGTAGGAAAGCTGCTTGCCGCGGTAGGAAAGAAGGATCTTCTGCGGCTTCTCCGCCTCATCGGCGGCGCCCGACGGAGCGGCGGCGGCAGCGGCTGAGTCACCCTGGTTGCCGGCCTTCGCGCGAGCCTTCTTCTCGCGCGTCATTTTTGCTTCGTTGTATATCACCATCACCTGCTCGTCGGTGAACTCCCGGTGGTTCTCAATATTTTCGCGAAAGGTGGTCACCACGCCAGCTTCGCCGACACCCATTTTGACCAAGATGTCCATCAGGTCCCTTGGGCGACGCTCGGGGTGACCCTCGTAGGAGACGGTCTTCCCCTGGATCTTGAAGCCGAGCTTCTCCTTGGCCATGGTTGATACTGGTGTTGCGAAACGTGAAAGAGAGTCGGAGAGGGACGGGCAGAGTAAGAGGCGGGGGAAGAAGAGGGCACTGCAAGATAGTGTAGGGAGAGGAGGAGTGCCTCTGTATGTATCTGTGCCACTGTGCGTGCGTGTGCGAGAAGGGGGAGGGGGGGCGCTGAGGGGAGAGGAAGCACAGCGATGAAAGACGAAAGGAAAGAGCGGTTGAGGACACAAAGAATTGCTCACGCCGGATGCATACAATGAAACACAGTATGATATGACAAGCTGCGTGGTAGTGGGAGGGCTGCGTAGGAGAAAGGGAAGTGCGGAGCCACACGCACAAACGGGAGCGAGAGAAGCAAGAGAGACGAGAAAGAGGAGGAAGTCATGAAGTAGGGGAAGCAGGGAAGAGAGCACGCGTGGCAAGGGTGTAGACAGAGAGAGACACAGACGCATATGTTGACAGAGTGAAGAGAGAGGTGAAGGATGCGGCGGAAAAGATAAGCGCAAAATATATATATATATGCAAGGTGGAGAGAGCGGGCATAGTCGCTGGCCTCCCTTCACGGCAATTCAGATGCGCAGTGTGTCGTGGATGCACGTGCCTGTGCGTGGGTGGTTTGTTCGTTTTACTTTGGCGGCCTTCAAGCGCGTACGATTAGTGAAGAAGGTAGGCGCATACTCATACGCACAGAAACCTAGACACGACGTCGTCGTCGACATCATTGGACAGCCAACTCGGTAACCATCAGGAAAGAAGAAACCCGGAGCTGTGACGACGAGGGAAGAAGGGCCCACGAGAAAGCAAGAGTCACCCGCTCAAGGCCACACTATGCAAGATCGAAGAGAGAGACAGCGGCAGTGCTGCTCTCATCAAGCCTCGAAGGTGCCGTCGGCGCTGATGTCGAGGAGAGCCTTGAGCAGCTCTGCGCTCTTGAAGGTGTCGCTGTACTGCAGAAGCTCGTGCCGGGTCACCCACGCGTGATCCTTCGTCTTGGGGTCGAACGAGGCAAACTGCGGGCGGCCGGCGAGGTACGTTGCCGCGTAGATGAATAGACGCGTGTTGTCGTCGTTCAGGAACACTGTCGCCTGCGGCGCGTTCGACCATACGTAGCAGTCCAGCCCCTCGTTGTTCTGGGAGGAGATGGCGCGATCGGCCGTCATGCGGAGCGACTCATCGTCCTTGCGCGCCGTGTGTGGAATGGTCCACTTGCCTGTTGCCCCTTCCTGGACGATAAGGTATAGAAAGTCGTCTAGCTTGCGGTGCAGCGTGTGGCGTGGCGGCGGCGCGTCGCCCAAGGTGTTCGGTTGCCACAGGTCCGCGGATGTCAAGCGTTTCTCTGGGGTGTAGCGCTGCATCACCACCTTCATGGCATCCTGGTAGAGTTCCAGTCCGAAGAAGTTACCTTTGATCTGATTGGGGTCGGTGCGACCGAGAATATCTATGGCCTGCCCGCGACTCGCGAAGAACGCTGTTGCCGACTCGGCAGACTCGTGCCGACTGTACCGCTGCTGTTCGCGTTCCAGAAGGTAGCCCATCTCTGCTTCGAGGGGATGTGGAGAGTGCTTCACAACCGGATGACGGTGAAGGTAATAGCCAACGTGGATTCGCTGCGCCGTGGGCCCGTCACGGACGTGTACTTGGGGAATGATGGGAGTGCGATGCTGCGAGTGAAAGGTGCGGCACGACAAAAGCACTGACGACGCCCTTGCTAGGACCAGCGGACGACTCGGTCTGGAAGAATGCATCCTCCTTGTTGGAATGGTCTCCTACCTTTGTGCTTGTGTGCGCACGAGACTACGATGAAGCATGAGACAGCGTCTGCAATCCTGTCATAAGAGGTGGTGAGGAAGTGGCGGCGACCCAGCGGAGAAATTGGCGCGGTGCCCTTCGGATAATGCAGGGGAGGGGGAGGAGGAAGAAAGCAAGTTGCGGGCCGTGGCATGGTCGCAGCTCACCGAGGATGCGTGAAAGAGAAACAGTTGTGGAGGGAAGCGACGACGGCGCCAATGGCATCGAGTGTCGCAGCGTTGGAGGCGAGAAACAAAAAAAGAAAAAGAAAGGCTGTCGCTGAACGGTGGAGCGCACTCACTCACCAAGAACGCGATGTGAGGACTGAGGCCACGGGAGAGGTTGTGCTGCGTTCTTCTTGCTTGATGACGTCTGTGAAGAAGGAAACGGGAGCAATCAGACACACAGAATACCAGTGCAGCTCTACGCACGTGTATGAGTGAGCGGAGGAAAGTGTCGTAGAGCGAAACACGGTAGAGCGTCAGCTTCCGTCGGTGTGCACGCCAGCTAAAGAAGTCTGTGGACACCGATCAACTACCTCCACCTTATGGGGGCCGTGAGAAGAAGTCTGTAAGCAGCGGACACGCCCGTCGATATTGGTGGGGCACTGTACAGAGTCGTGGAAAGCAGCGCCTACGCGGCTCTCTGCCACGAGGAGCTGTTGTTGGAGCGCGTAGGAAACTTCGATGAGGAGTGCGTCGGAGGTGGAGATTGCAGGGCTAGGAGAATGCACCGCCAGTTGACTGCCACAGATCTCAGATGGCCCTGCGGCACCGAGTTCGGGAGAAGACGAGGGCGGACGGGAGAACAGAGCTACGCGAATTGCCGCTACGATAGCACTTGCCTTGGGCATGCGTGAAAGCAGCTGTAGAGGGTACGGGCGCTGTTCCAACCACAGCGCCTCAACACCACCACCATGGCACAGGAAACGGACGCGGAAAGCCGTCGCGGGGTTCGAGAGCTACGCCTTCTGAGAAACCAGTGGCTCTAAAGTGTCATAGCCGCCGTCTTGGATCTCCAGAACTCTTACATGGGCCACCATACTCAGTGCTACGACGCCCGCATGCATGACTCGTAGCTTCAGGCATGGGGAGACAGCGTCAATGTGAAAGGAGAGTGAGGGATCGTGCAGCGATGATGGAGCCTCTCACACCGCTGTCTCTGCCCCCTAATCCTGCTCTCCTCCACAAACGCATAGCATCAGCGGCGGCGAAGCGCATCGCTGTCGTCCTAGCCGCACACAGTGCAACGCACCACCTCAACGCTCATGGCGGAGTCGTTCAACAAAGAAAGTGAGAGGATAGAAAGAGAGACACTTACAGCGAGCGGGGAGAAGGCGCAGCGGTGAAGGAAATCGCAGCCGTATTATGCGTGTGTGTATGTGTGGCCGCCACCGCGTGTACAGTCGCTGCGTCAGATGGCAAGTGCTCAGAAGAGGCTTTCACGTCCAGGGAGCAGAGGGGAGAAAAAGAAGCCGGGAAATGAGGAAAATGGACAATGTGGGGTTTGGATCGGAGTCTGGTGGAGTCAGCCTCAGGAATCGCTCACAGATGCTGCTTGTGCGCGCATCAACTACATAATGGCGGAATGCACCGGTTGAAGTGGAAATAGCGGCACGCGGGCTGTTGAGCGGTGAGTTCCCTGCTCATGGAAAGAGAGACAAGCATCGGCACACTTACCTTGATATGCGGTCCCCACTTCCTTTTTCGTCTTCCCCTACGCGTGTGTACCCCGTCTTCACGCATGTTGCGCGATACGCCGTACTTGGCGTTGCTCTGAGTAACCACCTACGGCACTACCGCAGCCACCCCTCTCCCTCGTAAGGGCATTCCGCATTGTGTCTCTGTGTCACGTTCTGTTCGTAATTTTTTGATTGGTGCCCAGCATAGTCGTTCTTACGGTACTGAATTTCGCTGCTAATCCAGAGCTCCGACCTAGCGAGATACATGAAGGAGCCTGCCCATATGCACTCACACAGACGCACACATGGCAACCAGCTCGCTCATGTCTCACGCATTGCCTCACACGCGCGTGTGCCCAAGCCGAGCGAGTCCACAGTCTCTGGTCACCCCATCCGTCTCCCCTGTGGTGCATGCATGTACATCTGTGGGTGCCTGGATAGATTGAGAAAGCAAAAAGGGGGAGGGAAACGCCATCCCTGCCCTCCTCAGGATCTCAGATGCTCGGCACCTGAGAAGAAAACAAAAACTCTTCGCACGTCTATGGTCCTTCTTTTCATCTTCGACGCATCGTGGCCGCGGTGTGCTTGTGCGGGTGCGGGGAGTAAGGTCAGACTCAACTCCCTTCCTATCTGCCTCTGTGCGTCTACACTCAAATCTCTCCACACTTCTCCATAGACACACACACACATACGGGAGAGGGCGCTGTTACCACGTGCGCTCCCTTGGGGAGACGGCGACTGAAGTAGGAGAAGAGAGGGCCGAACGGGCTATCAAGACACGAAAAGACGCGAGCGAGCAGCACCCATAGAGGCGAAAGACCGTAGAGAAAGAGAGTCGGACATGAAGGACGGTGATGAGGAGACAGAGAATGGGCAACACCAGGGTGAAAACAACGCGGCGTGCGACTGGCTGCCGGCTGGAGAAGAGAGGGAAAAGGCGAAAAGAAGACAGCCCAGAAGAAGAAAAGGGACAGAATCAACGTATGCAGACACAGGCGTGCACACCACCACAAGCGTCGTAGTCCTGCGTCAACATGCATATGTCTGCCTGTGTGTTTGCACACCGACAAGACGCTACACGCACACGTACATGCACCGTTGGATGCCTCAGTCTCCTTCCGAGACCAAGACCCACGTGCTCGACACCAGCAACAACGAGAAGATTGAGGCTTCGGCCCACACGTAACACCTAAGTGAAACAAAGAAAAAGCGAAGCAACATGGGAATGCGCTCTTGCAGCTACGGCACGAAAACGCAGGTGGCTGGCTGTGTTCGGGTGTGGGCGGACAAGCATATCGGCACATTGTTGCCTTGTTGCTGCTGCGTCTCGCCGCGGACGCACACAGGAAACAACTATGCTTAAAACTCACATTCACCACTAAGTGTTTCACATGGCAAGCCTTCCTCGCAACAGCGTTGGCGATTTCCGTGCTTACCCCCCCGCACACAGCCCACCCTCTTCTCTTCGACACGCGCACGTGACGGTGACGTCGAGGGCAGCCGCCGCCGTACGTCAGGACGGGGTATATGTATGCCACCAGAAACGGGCTCTATCGAGTCGCTGAGTGCCTTCTCCCCACCCCCACCCCCTCTCCCATTTCAACTACGTCGTTAGAAATAGTTCGGGCAAGGAAGGAAAGGGAAACAGGGCGGTGTGTGCGCCAGCGCGCTCGTAAGGAGGAGAGGAGGTAAAAGAGAAAAACGTGAGACAGTGCGCCAATGTCGAACAGGAACGATGCAGCAGCACACAACACACAAAACAGTTTCAGCAGCAGCGCTGCCTTCAACAGCGAACTAGAGACGCCGTCCAACACTGTGAGCGACACGCAGGTGGTGCACACCCCGCGTCCCTAAGGCTTCCGAGAAGAAAGCACGCAAAGACGCGCACAGAGAGAGAGGAGCGAGCACGAGAGCCATTTATGCGAACGGGAAAAAAAAGCAAGAAAGCCGAGGCGCACACCAGAAAATCGGGACAGAGGACAAAGTCCGCCTAACCGGGGGGATCGAGGAGGAGAACCATACTAATCAGAAAGCCCATACGGAGAGAGAAAATATCACAGGCGAGGAGACGGGTGCGCTTGTGTCCGTGGACGGGCACTCCTCCAGGCACCGACGAAGGCAAACATTGTGGCATACCAGCCACGTGCACTCGACGCTGAAGTCCTGCTGACGGCGTCACTGGCGTGGCGCCTACTAGCGCGGGTGAGCTACAGCTTCGAGAGGAAGGAGGAGATAAGGGGAAACAGAAAGGGGAGCGAGCGAGAAGGGTGTGAAGATATGATGATGGAGCTTTTTCCCCCTCGTGGCCACTCTCTGCCACAGAGCACGAGGTCAAGGCCACCCGGCCCCCTCCCCCCTCGGCCTGCCACAGGCCCCATCGTGCGGTGCCAAGCAGCCCTAGATACGCGCTTTACAGCAATGCGCCGACTCCGCCATTTGAGCAGGGCATGGGCACCACACCCTACCTACTACGCGCTCCGCAGGTCGCCCCACAGCCGCTCCCACATCACGCCGGTCGCCACCCCCAGTGGCGTCCCCCTCGCGGCGGCTCAGGCTCCGCACACCAGTGGGCAGTGTGAGAGGCCCTCGGGTGAGGGGCGGTCGAGTCACGTTGGCACTCCGCCTATTCTACGGCTGGTGCAGGCGTGTTCACTGTCGCACGTCGCTCGCGCGCGGCACCATCCGGGGCCTGGCCGCCGATATCAGCAGCGATACATCGCTCTGATCGCCCTCTCCGTCGTAGGCACTTGACCCTGCCACCACCACAGGTAGCTCGGCACTGGCAGGGGATAGGAGGGGGGGGGGCTGCTTTGGCTTCTCCACGCACAGAGTGTGGCATCACTGGGCATTGGGATACCACGCCCTGGGGTGTCCCCCCGTCATCACGGCCTGACACAAACGCAGGAACGCAAAAGAAGACAAGAGGGGCGAGTAGTGCGGAGCACACGAGCGGGGTGGGGGAGAAGGGGGGAGGGGGCAACAGTGCGGAGAGAGCGGATAAACAGAGGATAGGGGTGCGGCGAAGGAACAGCGTTGTGGCGCTCCCCCGGAAACAGTTGCCACCAGCGTCAAGCGCCTCGTACCCTCCCTCCCTCATTCCGTCACCGCTCGTTTATCTGAGAAAGAGGAATAGCGAGATAAGACGTATCGGAAGTGGGGCTTGTGTGTGCGTATCGGTGATCGAAAGGGGAGCGGGAGGGGGGCGGGAGGGGGGAACTGGACAGAGGCAGCGGCGGCGAAGAGGAGAGGAGCAGAGAAAAGATTGCGTGTAGCGAAGGCAGATGAAACGAGAAGAAACAGATAGGGAACAGGAAAACATGCGTTGTTGGAAGCACTAACACACGCGCATCGTAGCAAAGACGGGAAGGGATCAACGAGAAACCATCGCACAACAGAAGGGCGGCGAAATCGAGAGAAGAGACGAGAAAGAAACAAAGAAAAGGGGTCATCCATCACTACCATCATCGTCATCAAGGAGCTCGTCACTGCGCTGGTATCTATATATATATACATAAACACGCAAACCCGCGCCCAGACGCAAGCACTCGCACAGAAGTGGATTGAGATCGCGTCGCATCACGGGGGAGGGACTGACATGGACACACACGCAGCGATTACACGGAAGGCCCTCTTGCTTTCGGCGGTGTCAGCCACCGTTTGCGCTCACGACGCGAACGACTCGCGTGTGGCATGTTTCTCTTCTTTCGTCGCTATGGAATAATGCGGCTTCCTTTCCCGCGTCGCTACTTCTCTTGCACTCCCTCTCTTGCTCTTGTGCGGCGGTGGTGGTGGGGAACAGGACGGAGACGGGGCTAGGAGGGAGGAAGCCATTCGTCGCTCTCTACTTCTTCATGGCATCCATTGGAGTGGCGCCTGCCGGGGCCGGCTTGCTGTACAGAGCGTCGCAGCGACTCTTCAGCTTCGCCTCGATCCGGTGCCCGTACGGGCTCGTGTGCAAGAGCGGGGTGACGGCGTCGTAAATCAGCCCATACTCGTACTGGTTCACCGCGCTGCCAATCACAGCCTGCAGGACGTAGTTGCCGAAGCTGTTCTGCATGAGGCACTGGAGGTGCGCGACATCAAAGATGAGTTCGTTGACAATGCGCTGGCGCAAGCTCCCCTGAAGCATTCCGACAATCTTTTCCATCACGTTGGAGCTGTACTTGTCACACGACAGCTCGACCCAGTGCCCCTGGAAGCTTCCAACCAAGTCGTTCAGAGAGACGTACCCCTCCATGTTCTTGAGGATGCACTGCACCACGTAGTTACCGAACTGATTCTTAGCCAGTGTGGAGAGGAGCGGCACAAGGGCGCTGATGAGCGTCCGCTTCTGTGCCGGCTTCGCGTACTCGATGATGCGAATGATCGCTATGCAGCCCTGCTGCGTGACCGAGAGACGCTGGCAGTCCGACGTCACCACCTCAACGATCGGCATAAGTGCATCGGACTTGTGGTGCTCGAAGATTGCCTGCAGAACGCGGCGTGTGTGCTGTGTGGTGGTCGCCATCTGCCGAATGACATGTGGGTCTATATACGGCACCAACGCCTCCATTTTCGGGGTGGAAATGTATTCGATGAGCGTGCGCGCCACGTGGCAGCCGTGCTGGTCCATCGCGACGATGTTGAACTGCGGCACAAGCTCGTCGTAAATCATCTGAATCTTATCCATGTGCTGCAGCCGGAGGACGTTGAGGAGAATATGGCGGCCACGCGACGACATCGCCGTCGAGGGAATGTTACCGAGGACGCTGAGGAACTGATCCTCCAGCATGTTCGCCAGCGCGCCGGCCTCACAGCAACTGCCCTCCGACGCGGCGTACACCGGGAAGGTGCTGGCGCAGCTGGAGTGCGGCGGCGTCATGGCAATGGGGCGATGTGCCATTGCAGTCATGTAGGACGAGGTGAAGCTGCTGCTCTCCATACTGGTACTCTGCGAGGGGCACGTGGACGGGGTGGTGCAGGTAGAGGCGTAGGGGTTGTGGGTGTACATCTTGCCCGACTGCTTCGAGGAGTCACTAGTCTCGTGGCCTGGCATCGGAATGAGCACCGTCGGGCGGGAAACGTGCGCCGGCAGCATCTGCGGGCTCTGCAGCGACATGGGCAGAGAAAAAGGCTGTGTCAGCGTTGAGGCGGTGGTGGGGTTAGCTGGTGCACTGCTGTAGCACGGACTGCGATACGGCTGGGGGCCTTTCTTCGGTGGCGCCCCCATCGTCGTCGGAGGCTGGGCATCGGGGTAGTTCGACTTCAAAACCATCGAGGTGTAGAAGTTCTTCGAGCCGGCAGACATGGCTGTGAACGAAGGGCGGGGAGGCGGAAGGGAGAACAGGATGTGTGGTGGGTCTGGAGAAAGACAGGAACAGAAAAGAGCCGAAACGGTTCACCAAATGATGGCCAGAAGCGCGCACAGCGAGTGAGAGAGAGACGCCGCGGCGAGGGAATCACGGTACGGCCCCTCTACCGAATCGCAGTACAAAGAGAAACAGCTTCTCTGCCTGCTCTACTGGGGTGGCCGTTGTCGCTGCGCGGAGGGGGGGTTAGAAAGCACAAGTGAAGGGGAATAGAAATAAGAGAACACAAGGTCGGAGGCGGGGGGATATGTGAAGTGCGATCTTTCCCAGCTGGGAAGTGGCGGCAGGGGAAGGGGAAGAGGGGGGCTCAAAAGAAGAGCAAGAGAGAGGGACAAAGAAGAAAGTGCGCGGAGGGAGGGCGAGGGGAGCGAGGAAGGGAAAGGAGGGCAACGAAGAAAGAAAGGCAGAGAGAGAGGGAAGTGGTGGCGATGATGGGAAGTGCACACACACACACACATGCAAGGCCACAGAAAGGGGGATGGAGAACGAGAACCACCTTGAAACTCCCTCGTAGGCACTACTACTACTGCTAGACGCTGGCTCAGACACACGTAGAGAGAGGGAGCAGAGAGACAGAACGGGGATGAGGAAGGGAGGAAGTAAAATTGTATACTAACCTCGTGCGTGCGTGCCTGCGTGTGTGTGTGTCGTTGCTGCGTATCTTGTCGCTTGTCGACTGTCCTCCCAATGTGTATCTCCCCCGTGCGAGTATCTTCCCAGAGCGCGAGAAATGAGCAGAACTCGTAAAACAACGGTGGGGGAGGAGAGGGGGGCGGATGGCAGAAGAGCGACGCGACAAAGAGGAGAAAAAAAGAACGCGAGCGAGAAAGGCTGTGGGGAAGTGGAGAGCGTACGTTGATGTGCTCGTGCAGGAGATCGGGGCGGAGAGGAAGGGGAAGGGAAGGGGAGAGGGACGCCCTCGATCAAGCATACACACTCGTACGAGAAAAAAGAGCGCAATCAACGTATGACTGATTTTTCTGTGTTGGGGGTGGTCGCCGTCGAGTGGATGGCTATAGAAGGAGAGAGCGGAGGGAGGAGAACACACACACACAGCAGTGATGAATCTCACACAGGAGTGCACACTGGATCTGTGAAGCTGCACGAGATGCGTGGCGGCAGTGGTGTCGGTGACGGTGCGAGAGGGAGCAGGCAGATGGAAAAAGGTGGTCAAAGAGATGAAAAAGGGAGGTAAGAGGTCGATGGAGACACATGAGCGAGGCAGGCAGAGGGCGAAGGGTGGATGAGCCCATGCGCCGAGAGGCAAAGGGGGCGATGTGGCCAACCGAGTGACCAGGGATGTGGAGGGAGGAAGCAGAGACGGGGAATGCACGTGTGTACAAGACAGGCAGAGATACACACAACGGTCGAAGGAGGGAGGGAGACCGGGGCGGCACAGGAAGCCTTCTTGCGAAAGTGCGTTGGCAAGGTATAACCACACCTCCAGCACAAGTCGTTTCGCAGTCCGCCGCTCTCTCCACACGTCAAGGGCTCATATTATCGTCGTCGTGTTTCCGGCTACCGCGCACGCACGCGGGGAGTACGAGAGAAGTCACACACGGGATGGACAGCGGTGGACAGAGAGAGGAGGGAATAGGAAAGGAAGAGGTCACCTTAGCAGCAGCGGAGAAAAACACAGGAAGAGCGAAAGAGAATAGGAAGACGGTGTGTTGGAGTGGTGGGAGGGGGGAGTCTGCGGCGAGCCAGGCACACACACACACGAGAAGAGAGGGGAGGGAGAATTAGCAGCGACAGCATGGAGTGGGCTTGGAGATTTGAACGCAAGAGAGAGGGAAAAAGGGAATCACATAAAGGCGGTAAAAGTATACAGAAGAGCCGGACTGTGCCCCGAGAGAAAGCACAGCAGCACCGCAGACGGTGCAGACGTGAGGTGACTCCGGCGATGGCGCCACGGACAGCCAGCACGGTTCCGTGGCAGCAGAGAGCACGCAGAAGAGAAAGCGAAAAAAGAGGGAGAGCAGTCGACACACAGGCGCAGTTGGAGAGGGAGAGGGGAGGGGAATAGACGACCGGCAACAACACGCGAAATAACTAAGCAGGGCGGTGGCAGGAACAATACCGGGAAAAGGAGCAACTTTAGTGTGATGCAGGTGCGACAAGGTCACCAGAAGAGAGCACGAGAAATAGACATATGATACGAACAAGCGCCTAGTAGGAATAGATGAAACAGTGCTGCCCACCCACTCCCTCTCCCCCTCCCTCCCATCCCTTCCCACCTGATCAGCATCCTCTTTTTCCTTCTTGTCTGGGAAGGGGGCCGCTGCTGTTGCCTACATGTGTGCGGGCGAATGCGCTGCGCTCTCCCTTTCCTTTCTTTGTTCTTCCTCAGCGGCTGTGAAATTTGCACCCCGAGATTCGCCTCTGGGGCACTGTCAGCAGCGGCACGCTTCGCTTCCTAGAAGAGGCAGGGGGATGAGGGTGACAGAGACATATTGGCGAGCCCCCTGCCTCGACCCTGCCCCCTCCCTTTCAGTCTGTGCGTCGATGTATGGGTGCGGAATTTCAGCTGGGTGCGCAGGTTGCTGTCACTATCTCCCTGTGGCTGTCTGCCTCTCTTTCCATCGATGGCGGCGCAGCAGCACCGGTGAATGTCACTCCCCGGCTGCTGCTGTCTGTCAAGGACGAAGACGCGAGAGAGTTGGTGAACGGGCTCGCACACGCGGGCGTTACGTGCGCCAAGTACTACGGCGCCACACAGAAACGAGAGAGCGGGCGGAAAGACAAGAGCAGACTGGTGGCCATCCTCCCGCGGCCTCCGCCCAACCACGCATCAGTGGGCAACCGGCATAACCTCAGTAGACCGTCACGAAGGACTCTACTGAGGTTGCAGAAGACAGTGAGGCAGAGAGAGGAAAGAGGAGAGGAGGAGCGGCAAGGAGGGATGGGAGGCGTTGCGGACGAAGAGTGCGGGGGTGGGCGTGGGAGAATGTCTGCAGTCACAGAACCAAAATCGAAAAAGGAAGACAGAAAGGCTACAGCGGGTGTCTCGATCATAGGACGTACACAAAGTGGCACGACATGGAGAGAGATAGCGGCGTACATACGCGGTGAGCTGCGGGGTTTCCTCGTGCCAGCATCGCGTAGTGAGAAGCCTCACAGAGAGCCTCGCGCCGGCCTACCCACGAGTCGCCAGTACCAGCGTCCACGACTGCACACACACACACAAACCCCGCCAAATTATGTCGCTCGAAATGGCCAAATCCCATCACAAGAGACTCGAAGTTGCACGAGCTCGGCAGCGGCCAGAGCCATCGCTCAGCCTCCGCCTGGATACTACAGTCTGTGGGACCGCAGTGGGTGGAGAACGGTGGAGCGTGGGAACATGGCGCTTCCCTGCTCGATAAGCCTGAGCAAGTCGAGGGTGCTGGCAGGCATTCAGAGTTGGCGGTGTGACGGCATGCGTCTTGTCCTCGATCTCTTCAGGGGTGGGTGCCAGCTGTATCGTCTTGAGCGCCGGCGGCGGATCGTTCATGTTTGTGTGAAAGTGACGAGATGCGACGGCGGCGGACGCGGAGACGCGTCCGCGTGTTCGGATGTCGCCGGGGGCAATGAGTGCGATGCCGCGGGCTGGCCTGGGCAACAAGGGAGCAGCTGTGAGAGTGGCGGTTGGTGCGACACGTCAAGTGACGAGCGCACCGGCTCCTGCTGCTGCTGAAAGACGTGCGGTGCGGGATGCAATTTCGGTAGCTGCGCGCTGCGGCTCCACATTTTTCGAGTCTCCTCCGGCGTCTCACTGTCAAGCAATAAAGAGGCCGATGCGGCGGCGCGCGCCAAGCGAAGCCGGTTTACGGCATAGCGGTGCACATCCTCCTCGATGGAGTTGATCTGGTCTCTGGCGTAGCGCCGGTTTGCGTGATCGAGATGACTTACCGCAGTGGTCGCCAGTGATCGCCACTGCGCACACTCGTATGCGCTGACCTCGCCTTCTCTACGGAGCTTTTCGAGGTGGTGGACTAGTTGTTCATTGCCCTTCTCCGTCGCCTCTAGAAGATGCGCGGTGGCGACACTCTTCGCTTCCGCGTTGCTCACCTTGGCCCTCCACACATCCTTCTCGCTCTGCGTGTGCAGTTTCTGGGCATACAGCTGCGCGGAGATGGTGCCCATCTCTGCGCGCAGCTCGTCGACGAGGTCGCTGAGCTTCTTGTTCTCGTCCTCCAGCGTCTTCACGTGGCGTCGCAGCTGCATCTCAGACACGTAGGAAAGCGTGCCTTTGCGCCCATCCGCCTTGTGCGCGGCCTCCGGGGGCTTCACGTCGACCCGCCGCAGTTGGGACTCAAGCTCCTCGACGCGCTCCTTGAGGGTGCTGACGAGCTCCTTCTGGCGAAAGATAATGAGTTGCTGCTCATTGATGGCCTGCAGCGTGAGGGCATCCATGCCGTCAAGGAGTGGTGCCTCGTCACCAGCACTCCCGCTACTGCCCAGAATGCCGTTCATGGCACCAGGTCTGTCAAAGTGGAGCGCGCAGTGGGGGCGTGTGAGTGAAGGCGAGCAGGGGATCTGAGCAGGCGAATCCATTCCCGTGCCCGCACACCTGTGACCTTTGCGCTAACGGAAAAGAGAGCCCGAGCGCACAACCACACCGGCACACCGAGAGAGTGAGACCTGGGAACACCCAAAAGAAAAAGGAAGAGAGAGGGACGGCACGCACGGCCACAGCAGCAGTACTGGGGGGTCAGCGAAGTCCTCAGTAGTGCGCTAAGAAGGCGAGAGCGTCTAGGACGACCGTAAGGATTGGTAAAATACGCAATGTACATGCATAAAGATCGACACAAAACGCACCCTGGAAGACGTGCGTGATGGAGAGATCGGCCGCTGAACAACAATGAGCGTGAACGCTTGTGGCGCGCTGTGGTTGGCTGCCTCGCTGTTGCTTTTCGCGTTTTCCGTCTCAGATGTCTCGGAACAAGGCGCCCCCGTGTGAGTGCAGACGTGTAGGCGCGTGGTTGTGTTCAGTCGTGAACAGATCGATGGTGGGCACGACGACAGAAACAGGGGCAGAGCCGGAGAGAGAGGTGGAGGAGATACTCAGTCACGGACGCATGCAAAGAGCCAGTGATAAGAAAGCACACGCTCGCTCGGTACATCAATGAAACTAAAGTAAGCGGGACCTCTGCGGGTGTACTCGACGTCTCCGTGCGCCTGTGCGTATGAAAGTACGAGGGCGGCGTATGCTAGGAGGTGATGATAAACTACGACACCGACTCGTACCGAGGGTGCCAATGTACGACGAGCACAGAAGGAAAGGAGAGACATGTCGGTACGACAGGCCACCAAAAAAATGGCCAGCGATGGTGGCGGTGGTGCGGTGCGGAGGAAAGAATGAGAGTGAGTGTTCAGCAGCCACCACAGAGGAAGAAGGGAGCAAGAGAAATAGGCACATGGAAAGGGGGCGATCTCTGAAAAGTACGCACATACAGAAGAAAGGCGCAACGCACCCCAGTAGCAGAGATTGCGTGTGTGTGTGTGTGTGTGTGTGTGTGTGTGTGTGATCGCGCATGCATGAGCGTCCGGTCGGCGAGCGACGTGTGAACCGCATCAGCTGGTGATGGGTCCGCTGCATCCCCTTCAGGCCTGAAGGCAGCCACGCACGCACGCATCCATGAAAACGATCGACGTCATGCACGCAACCGAGAGGGAGAGAAATCAAGAGGTCAAGGTCCATGCGGGGTGGCGCAGCGGAGAGGGAAGCGCAAAATAAAAACGGGGACACATCGCGTATGCACATTGACGCAGCCCGCCAAGAACATGAAGACAGAGGAAGGAGAGCGCCACGACAGCGGAGAGTTCGGCGAGAGCGACGAGGCAGCTCCGAGAATCTTGGTAGGAGAGTAGCCAGCAATGCAGCAAAGCGCGCTGATGCAGACCGACACAAAACACTACGCCACACCCACACACTCGCGAGATGCGGGAGGTGGTGCACAACGAGAGCGAACAAGCGCATGGCGTGAACAATGTGAGCTTGCACACGTGGAGAGCCACAGCGCGAACACGAAGAAAACAAAAGTCGGCAGCCGACTCAGCAACACGCACGCCGCTCTCCGCCGTATCCCGGTGCGCACTCAAGCCAGGGCGGCGGAACCCGACATGCACTCGAGTGTCTCGCGCACCACCGTGACACGCAGATCCTCAACATCGAGGAAGCCGTCGTCGTCCTTGCGCATACTCGAGGCGCTCCTTGAGAACTTCACCCTGCGAGAGATCGTGGCGCCGTGTCGGGCGTCCAGGTACTGGTTGCACGTCGTCTCCACTGACGGGAATTCATCACCGCTCTGGTAGTGGAGGCCAATGGTAAAGCTCATCTTTGTGATGCGATCCACAACACAGAACGTGGCCGTCTTGCGCATCGGCGGTGGGTACTGCGGCGGCGGCGGCGGCGGCGACCACGACAATGGCGGTTGCGGCGTGGCACTGTCAACCGTCGCGGTCAATGCTCTGCAGCTCGCGCTGACGTCGATTGGGCTGCCAAAGTCCGCCATGAGCCCCAGAACCAGCTTCAGGAAGTGCAGCGGCTCGCGGATGCGGCGGTACAGCGTGTGCTCCAGCCGTGGAATATGATCCAGGAAGCCGGCGCCCTGCTGCGCCATGGATAGTCGCGGAAGGCCGTGCAAATCAACGCAGCTGTGCAGAAATGGGATGAGGGAGTCGGCAGTATTCCCCTCCGTCGTGGCACCCGCTACTCCGCCAGCAGCAGCAGCAGCGTCACGGAGGCGCAGCACGACCGACTCTGCAATGAGAGTAATCCTGCCAGTCGGCTGGGCCGTGCGGAAGCGCGTGTGCACGTCGACCTCGACGCTAGTCAGCTGGTACGATGGCCTCCACTTGACATGGGAAACCTTGCAATAGAGAACTGCCAAGTTGTTCAACGACTGAAACACCTTCTCCGCCCGCCCCGTCACGAGTAGCGGCACGGTAAAGCTGATGAGATGGTGGCCGCTGCCGCCCAATGTAGGCGCGACAAGACCACGCACAGTGCGCTGCCCATCTGCCGACCTGATCAGCTTCAGCACCGAGTCGTATTCAAAAGAAAGCGCTGGGGAGGCGCTGCGCAGGTGGTCAATGAAGCGTGCTGCGTAGTGCCCCGCATAGCAGGCCTCCATCCAGTGCTTTAGGCGCGCCTGGTACGCTACCAGATCCTCGCCAAGCACACGTGATGGCTGCGGCTGCGCTGTGAGGAAGGTGTAGTCGACGACCGCACTCTTATCGCTCATGGCGCTCGCCGTCGCGTCGTAAAGCACAAAGTCAAGCTGAGCATCGTCGTTCTCCGTCGATATGTCCCCATCATGTGGCCGTCGCTGTTGCCACCGCTCTTTCTGAGAGATGCGTGCCGCGTCAGCGGTGGCGGAGGCCAGCAGCAGACTGTGGGTATCTACGGTAAACCACGACACATTGCACACGGAGACCCCGGCGACGACGAGCACATCGTCGTGCATGAGGGTCATGCTGATAGTGGTGAAGCGCCGTCTCCCTTCCGAGTCTCCCTAATGGATGTATTGGCGTCGTGTGACGCCCGTGGGTCTTTGCGTGGAGGGGGAGGGAGAGAGCGAGTCAACCACCGAGCAAGCACGGGCACGCACGCTACACGCGCATGTCGAGGGGGCGAAGAGGAGCGCAGTACACCGTCCGTTTGCACGCGTATACACGCTCAAGTCTAAGAAACGAAATACGTTCGGTAGAGCGATGCAAGGTACGCGAGGGAATCACACAACAGCAGCGAGCAATCGACTGCGCTGTCAGCCTTGTCCTTGCCTGTGGGATGCTGTGCGGCAAGGTGGTCGAGAGGGAAGTGGGGGAGGGAGGAGGGGGGAGTGCATCGATAAAGGAGGTGCGTGAGGGAGGGAGGGTCACAAACGGCGTCGTGAAAAACCGCAGAAAAGACAAAGGGAAGAGGCGCAACGCCCTTCCCACGAGAAGAAAGGCACTTGAACACATCTGGCAGCAGGTGCCAGCTACCAGGATCGTAGACACAACAAGAGACGAGACCACACGTAGTCCGCGATGCCGGCTTCCATGCGTCCTCAGTATCGAGGGCCACGTCAAGGTGCTCCGACACTGCCGACAGGGGTGGCTACTTTCTTGCAGGCGCTTGCGCTGGGGCCGTTGACGTCGTGATGCATTGGCCGTGGTGCGCGTGTCTGAGTGCATCCATTTCGATACGGAACCGGACCATGAGAGAAACCACGAGTAGGGTACAGTGAAAGATAGAGCGTGAGCTGGGCAAGCTGGCGTGTGACCGGGCATACGTGATGGTGGCGCATCCCCAGAAGTCAAAAGAAGGAGACGCGCAGGAGTAACACGAGTTGAGTGGCCTGCACTGGAGAGCGGCTGCAGCTGCGGGAGTCGAAGTGAGCCCTCCCAACCCCCTCTCACGCTGACGCCCCTTCCAGATAGAGACGCGCAGCCACCATCCACTCACCGCGGTAGCCTAGACACAAGAGGGAACCGTAGCGCAAAGAGGGGGAAGCGTACCAAGACCTGCCGCATCGAACAAGGAAAAGCAGGATGTTCAGCCAACAGAGAGCACATGAGCAGGAAGCAGAGAGAGAGGCCGCTCGGCCTCACCTCTCCTCCCTCCCCTCCTCCGCGCACCACACAACACGTCCCCCTCCACCCGCTTCCGGGGACTCTCGCATGCACAAACATCCCCACAAAAGCGCCGACAACACCAAATCACCGCACGGCGCACAAACCCATTCGAGGTGACCTGATGCCTCACCTGTATAACATCCCGCACCGTGCGCACTTCTGCGAAGACCATCATGCAGTCCCTCCCCCCACACCACCACCAACCACGACCCCGAGATGCAATCACTCCCGATTTCTTTTTCTCCTCTCTAATCCGTCGCTTATCCGGGCTCTCGATCTCGTGGGTTGTCCGCGTCGGCGTGAGCGCCTCCTCTTGAGACACTCTTGATGTCCTCAGCCTCGAGGCGCTGACGGAGCGAGAGATGAGGGGGGAGGGGGCGTGAGAGACGAAAACACGCATACATACATACGTGTATATATATACACACAGATATATACACGTATACACGGAGAGACACAAGTATGTTATTCGAACGAGGGGGCGAGGGAGACATCACCAGCGCGGGTGTGCGTAACCGGATACGCATGTACATGACGAGAGTCGGAAATCCAAAGAACGAAAAAGAGTGGAAGCGCCGCGCACAGACGCACATGTACGCAGAGAGCCACCTCAGCATCTTCGAGAAGACGAAGGAGTGGTCGGTGGGAAGCTCGCCGTCGGACAAGCGCGTTCGCCCCACTCCACCAGCCGGCGTGCTTCACATCGGGCACATCGCTGGAGGAAGAGAAAAATATGTAAAGCGAGAGCTTTCTGAATATTGCGTGAGGGTTGCCGCACGCAGGAGTGGCGAATTGGGGAGTGGGGAGGAGGGGAGGCGCGAAAGTCGTCGCCTTACTTGAGATGGCTGGAGCGCCGTACCGCATGTGACGGTGCGTGCAGATGAACGCATCGGTGCCCGTCTGTGCGCACCTCTCCTGTCGTACGCCGGCAGAAGTACCCACAGTCGCCTCGTCCAGCTCACTCCCTCCCCCTCTTCGGCGCCCTCCACCTCCGCCACTCCCTCTCATCAAATCTTGACAAAACAAAGCGGGCGCGCACAGAAAAAGGGCGTGGGGCCACAGGATAAAGCAACGGAGACTACTGAACAAATTGCACGCAGATACGCGCGCACGTAGGAAAGCCGTTCGCTTGATGAGCGGTGCACACTCTACAAGTACGCGCAGTGACACCCATGGCCTGCACAGGAACACCCGCAAAGATGATCACAAGGAGGAGCGCCTGCGCCTCTGCGTAGAGTCGAGAAAGCACAGAGATAAGGGAGACAAGGGTCAATAGAAAGCAGAGAAGCACGCAAGGCACAAACACAAGATGAGCGAAAGGAAAGTGGCACACAACACGCAGCACATGCGAAGCAGGTCCTCTTGCACTCCGTGAAAGAACACTTCAGCCGACCAGCAGACACCGCGAGCGGCGGCGCAGCCGTGCTGCACGTGACACGACAGCTATGTGGCTACAAGGGGGGAAGAGGAGGGGGGAAGGCGTGTGGATGTGCGCTGGGGGACGGTACGAGTGGTATGCCGTCACCTTGGCAAAACAAGCACGAAGGTGCACAGAAAGCCCCTGACACAACACACCCGCACGCAGACGCAACTCACCAACAGCGAGAGACACTAGAGGCGTGCCAAGGAAGCAGAAGGCAATGGAAGAGAGACGGAAATTAGTCCCGGTCAGCCCACGAAGAGGCGCCATGGAGAGGAGATGGACAAAGCCTTCGACGCAAGCATAGACGACATCAGCACCAGGACCACATGGCAGGATATAAATAAATATACAGCGGAGAAAGAGAAAGAAAGAGAGAGGAGGGGAAAGGGTGCGGAGTGAGGAGGCCAGAAGGACAGGGGAGGCAAAACGTCACGGGCACCCACACACCAACGCACACTCCGACGCACGTGAGTGCAGTCCCCACCCCTCCTGCCCATGAAATAAAAAAACGAACACTGCGGTGAGTGTGTGTGGGCCGCAGCCATGTGAGAGGTTTCCCCTGCTCGATCTCCCGTCGAAAGAGAGCGAGCGAGCGAGAACCAAAAGGAAACAGCTCACCAGGAGAGAGAGTGAGACGCAAACACAGGCAGCGGCCGTTGGAGGAACAGAGCGCCTCTCATACACGTAGTGCGATGTGAACCGACAGGCGGACTCCACGCATCTTGCCTCATCCAGTCTTCGCGTGCACCTCGAGTTGAGGATAAGAGGGCGGCAACGCATCCGCTGCGCCGTCACAACCTGACGGCGAGAGAAATGGTCTCGAGGGGGGACGGCAGCGCGAAAACACAGAAAGCACTAACGGCTTCCGAAGTGGCCTCGACAGAGCACGGATAAACTCGGCAAGAGCGATGAGGGAGCGCATATTCACAGGCAGCAGAGCGCGGACAAGAGGTCTGACGCCTCGACATTGACCTACCCCACATCCACCGTCACTGCAAGTCGGTGAAGCTATGCCCGCCACACCGCTCAACATTCTGCCCTTAACCACCTCTAGGCTCACAGAGAAGCGAAGCGGTGTCCTCACTTTCCCTCTGCCAGCCTTCACCACGGTACAAGGCCACAAAGCCGCTTGCTGCACTATCCACGAAAACCAGCTGCACAGCACACCTGTTTGCGTCTCTACATCTTCTCGTGAGCGGCCACCACCAGCGCAATCACGCTGATGCTGCGGAGCAGGAACAACATAACCACGAGCGACACCCACATGTACACACTCGCCGACTGCGGATCACCGTCAAACCCGAGCAGACGCATCACTGTGCCCCCGTCACGCGGCTGGTTGATGCAGTACCCGTCGCCCCAGCGGTAGTAGTCGCACGCAATGTGGTGCACATTGTGTAGCTCATTGCGCAGCACGAGGATGTACGCGTGCCGCGTGAAGGACGGCTTCTCCAGCCAGTACCAGTACGGGCGCAGACGGTCCGTGCTTGCGAAAAGGCCACCGCCTAGAGACAGCAGCATAAAGGAGACCGATGCGGTGCCAGAACTCACCACAAGCGACGGGAACGAGGTCGCGATCGTGAAGCCGAGGCCTGTTGCCACCTGCGACAGCAGCGCAATCACACCAAAGTAGTAGAAGAAGGAGCCGGGATGATGATGCAGCCCCACCGTCCAGTAAAGGATGCAGCTCTCCACCAGCACGGCAAGAATCTGCACGGGAAACTCGGCGAAACTGCGGCCAAGGAAGAACATCAGCGGCGAGTACGCACCAGCTTGCTGCTCACGCATGAACACGGCACGCGCATTGTTGAACGTATTGATCATGATGAACGTCGAGCTCATGGCACGGTTCATCACGGTCATGAACAGCACGCCCTGGCGATCCTGAACCCCCTCTATATTGTCCTGCACGTTCAAGAAGATCAGGCCTACAACGACGGCGAAGAAGATCGCCTGCGCCATGTACGAGAACAGGTACAGGGAGTCGCGCGAGATCTCTATCATCGTGCGCAGCGTCAGCTCGTACAACTGCACAGCCGGCGAGCTGCCGAACTTCGCAATGTACGCATCCAGGAACCGCGCAGCAGACGAATCACTGCGGCTCCTCGCGAGACGCACAGCGGCAGTGTGCGGCGTGCGAGGTGCGTCCTTCAGGTACTTGCGCCAACGCTTGATCAGGACATTGCTCGTCACGCTGTCCTGCAGCAGCACCATGTAGTAGTCCGTCGGCGTGTACTTGTCCGGGCACGGGAACCCGATGGACTCGAAGTAGTCCAGCGACGCAGCCATCGTCCCGTGGTACGCAATGCGGCCCTGCGTCATCAGCATCACGTCGTCGAAGTACGACAGCACCTCCGCAGTCGGCTGATGGATCGTGTAGATCATGGTGCGGCCCGTCCGCGACAGCTGGCGCAGCAGGTGCACCACCTTCGCAGATGTCACGGAGTCCAGCCCAGACGTCGGCTCGTCAAGCAGCAGGATCTTCGGGTCGCAGATCAGCTCGATCCCGATGCTGCACCGCTTGCGCTCCCCACCAGACAGCCCAGCCTCCAGGCCGGGAATGCCGACCTTCGTGCCGCAGCAGTGCCGCAACCGCAGGACATTCAGCACCTCATGCACACGCTCCGCCGTCTCCGCACGGCTCGTCCCGCGCCGCGTGCGCAGCGAGAACCACAGCGCGTCGTACGGCGTCGACAGCGGCGAGATGATGTCGTCCTGCGCCACGAACCCCATCGCCTTGCGAAAGTGCCGCTCGAACTCACAGTCGCCCAGCTGGCGCCTCCCGCTCAGCGTCAGCTTACCGCCAGACGCTAGTCGGTCGCAGATCGCGTTCAGGAACGTTGTCTTGCCGGCACCGGACGACCCGAGGACCGCGAGGCATCGCCCGGGCAGCGCAGTCCCCGTCAGCCTGCACAGGATGCGCTTCTTGCCGACGCTGTAGCACAGCCTGTGCCATGACAGCGGCAGCGAGTAGCTGTTCGGCACGCTGTCTACCTTCGGCGTTCTGGAGTCGAATTCAATGATGGAGCCGTGCAGCCGGGGGTTACGCTCGCCAGAGGAAATGGGCTGGTGACCGTCGTTGCTGATATTCTCTTGGTTCTCCGTATCGGTGGTGATCCCGCCCTGTGCCGGTTCGTTGTCTAAGCGGGACATCTGGGCGGGGAGGAGAAAGGGCACAGTGGGGCAGAGTGGGCAGCGAGTAGGATGTTTAAGGAGACGCGCTGCCCGCACAACTCTAGGGTCGTCGGTGACATGCTTGATAACGGAGAGAGAGGAAAGGTGACGAGACAGCGGCCGCAGTGCAACAGGGAGAAGTGGGAGAGTGAGAGATGCGGGTTGGAGCAGAGAAGGGAAGGAGAGGGGAGCTGCGCGTGACGGGGGGCGGCGGCGCGAGCGGTGCCAGCACTCTGATAAACAAACACACTCCAGAACGGCTGCAGCGGCATCATCCCTCCTCTCCCGTTTGTCTGGCCCCACCCTCAAGACGACTCACGCGATAAAATTTGATCAGAGCCCCTACCGTGTTGAAGTGAGTGTGTGCGGAGAGTGCGCGCAGTCGGGAGAGATGCAAGACGGCGGCAAGTAGGTTGTTCCACAGAAGGCTGAGAGGGTGACGCACCATCGTCATACCGTCCCAGCGGGTCGCGCTCCATTCTTCTCTCTTGTGCGTTTTGTAGCATTCAATGTCTAGGGCGTATGGTGGCGTAGTGGTGTGGCCTGTTGGGGGACGGCTGTCTCCGCACGCCCCACAGGGGCAGATGCAGGGGTGTATGTCGATGCGGCATGCGCGCGTGCCGGTAACGGTGATGCGCGAAAGGAAAAAGAAAGAGGGGTCGCAGAGACAAGGAGGGAATGCTGCTGGATGGACACGGTGGAAGGAAGAAATAGCTTGTGACGGTGGTGGGTAGAAGCGGGCTCGATGGAGCGACAAAGATGGGACGGGGAGAGGGGCAACGGAAGGGCCACGCACTCACGCAGACGTGTACGCAAGTGCAGGCAAGCAATGACGAATAGAAAAAAGGCATCCGCACACGCGAGCGTGAGAAATCGAGACGAGGGCAATGAGAGATGAAAGATGAGAGAGTGGCGCAGGTGGGCTGCGCAAGGGCACTGATGGATGCGGGACAGTGGGAGATGCACGCGCACGTGCATGCCGGGAAAGAAAACAAGGCAAAACGGCAGTTAAGAAGAAGTGAGTCACGTTATGAAGGGGAGGAGGGAGAAGACCGAGAAGCAGCGGCAACAGACAACAAAAACACCGCGCCCACGCACAAAGGAGCAGAGACATAGACAAAGATAAAAAGGGCGGGTGGGAGCACCGGCAGCGTGCGCGCCCTCCCTTCCACTCGTGTCCCTCACCAAACCCCCGACGACCACCGCAGCCGCCCCCTCCCCCATTCCGAATTTGTAGACACACACACACACAGAGACACACAGAGAGAGAGACAGAAGGGGAAACAACTGCGGGAGAGAGGCGCTGCATGCAGATCAAGATGAGCAGCCGCACAACTCCGCAACGGGAGGCATCGAGGGGAGCGCGGAAGGAGAGGGGTGGGAGGATGGAGAAGGAAAGAGAAGCGCACCAACGAAAAGCCAAAAGAAGAATAAGTCCAAAGGCAGTGAAGATGTTCAGTGAGCGCAGGCAGGGGTACACACACACACACACCGCACATGTAAGCACACCCGTGAGCAAGGTCTCTGCCCACAAACCTTTGTCCTGTCCTCTCAGAAGGGAGATGCTCCCCTCGCACTCCGCCCCTCCCTCTCGCTGTTCCGTCATTCTATTCTTTGGGCCCCCTCTCCCTCGTCAGTGACTCTCTGGCCTTCTCTCCCCCTCTCTCTACAGACGATTGGGCCGCAAAGGATGAAGGCAAAGACACAAGACGCACGGCAAGAAGCGAGGGATGAGAAAAGGGGGTCGTGGGACGAAGTCCGCATGCGCGCTGGTGAATGATGGCGGCAGCGGTGGGGGAGGAGGGATGAGGAAGCCCGACAGAGGCAGCACAACACAACAAAAACCCGCTGCAGCACTGGAAGCGGAAACAAGCATAACAGGGAAAGCGTAAGAAGAGTCAAGAATAGAAAAGGGCTGAGCAGTCAAGAAGACGCGCGACACACCAGAGCACAGCCAAAGACGCGCGCACAGAGAGACAACTACTGCGCCACCACCACCACCCTCACCCATCGCTCTGGTAGGCGGTCTGTGCTTGCATGTCCAATTGGCGGGAGGAATATGAGAGCCGTGTGCGTGCGTGTGTGGGTGTGTGGCTGCTGTTGGACGGAGGGTGGTGGTCGTGCAGGAAGCAGAGGGCACCATGTAGTGTCCCTTTGGAAAAGTACAGGCACCAAGCATGACGGTCAACACCGCCGCCACCGCCACGAAGCGCACCGATACCAGTTACAGCGAGAGACAGAGCTGAAAAAGGCAAGACGAGAGGCCACGCCCACGCACACAGCGCGAAACACACGAGAAGGTCTATCGGTGCAGCGGCGCGCTAACATCCACCCGTCGACGTGTGAATGTGTCTGCGGAGGATGGTGGCGTAGATGTCGGTGAGGGTAAGCGGGCGAGAGAGGCGAGAGAGGCGAGAGAGGCGTGTGTCTTTTTTCCCCACAATCGGCCTTGTACTTCGCTCCTCTGTGCCCGCATTTTGCAATGGGGCATACCGTCCCCATGAACAACATCAGCGGCCGTAAGCGTCCTCGCAGTGGCAGCAGCCACCACACCCACAAGTCGCCCACCCTGCCCTGAACCCTCACGGTCCCTCTTCCAAGCCGCAAGGAATACACGCACGCAGGCGTGTCAACGCCGGAAAGGGATGGCGGGGGCGTGTCGGAGCGGCACACGTCAGCAGCGATCGATGGGAGAGAGAGCGTGAGAAAGATGTGAAGACGAAGAACACGCTGCGGCAAATGCGCAGAGCGATGACGAGGCCAAGACGAAAAGCAGAAGAACGGCACAAACGAATCAGGCACGTGATGTGAGACTGCCATCCACGGCACTGCCAACAGTCAGTGCCCCCGCCGTGCCGGCCGCTCTCTATGCCCATCTTCCGCCTCCTCGCCTGGACTCCCCTTTCACGGATTTCATCTGCCTCCCATGCTCTACTCACTTACCCCCCCCTCTTCTTCGCCTGATACTGCCGCGTCATCAGACGCACGCGCACCCACACACACACACATACATACACACACACAGACACAGCGATCTATGATGCGACAGTAAGCCCCAGCCACGTATCACTGTACCACTAATGAAAGAACAGCGAGCCAGCTGCCCACGGAAGCTGAACACAAGCATCAACGACGCCACGGCACGAAACAGAGAAACGCACAAGAGAAGAGAACAAACGAGATTGGACGAGACTCGAGGCGCACGTCCGTCCATCGCAGACACACCCATCACCTCGCCACAGCTGGCCAGATGCGCTGTTCATGCGCGCCACACGTCATGACCGGCTCATGGCACAGCCACCGGAAAACAAAAAGCTACAAGCTTCCCAGAGTCCGAAGTTTCGGACTGACTGATCATCCCGTTCTCGAACGGCTCGCCACGGTGAGCGCAATCACGCTGATGCTGCGGAGCAGGAAGAACATAACCACGAGCGACACCCACATGTACACACTCGCCGACTGCGGATCACCGTCAAACCCGAGCAGACGCATCACTGTGCCCCCGTCACGCGGCTGGTTGATGCAGTACCCGTCGCCCCAGCGGTAGTAGTCGCACGCAATGTGGTGCACATTGTGTAGCTCATTGCGCAGCACGAGGATGTACGCGTGCCGCATGAAGGACGGCTTCTCCAGCCAGTACCAGTACGGGCGCAGACGGTCCGTGCTTGCGAAAAGGCCACCGCCTAGAGCCAGCGGAATCAAAATTAGAGGCGCCACCGCAGAACTCACCACAAGCGACGGGAACGAGGTCGAGATCGCGAAGCCGAGGCCTGTTGCCACCTGCGACAGCAGCGCAATCACACCAAAGTAGTAGAAGAAGGAGCCGGGATGATGATGCAGCCCCACCGTCCAGTAAAGGATGCAGCTCTCCACCAGCACGGCAAGAATCTGCACGGGAAACTCGGCGAAACTGCGGCCAAGGAAGAACATCAGCGGCGAGTACGCACCAGCTTGCTGCTCACGCATGAACACGGCACGCACATTGTTGAACGTATTGATCATGATGAACGTCGAGCTCATGGCACGGTTCATCACGGTCATGAACAGCACGCCCTGGCGATCCTGAACCCCCTCTATATTGTCCTGCACGTTCAAGAAGATCAGGCCTACAACGACGGCGAAGAAGATCGCCTGCGCCATGTACGAGAACAGGTACAGGGAGTCGCGCGAGATCTCTATCATCGTGCGCAGCGTCAGCTCGTACAACTGCACAGCCGGCGAGCTGCCGAACTTCGCAATGTACGCATCCAGGAACCGCGCAGCAGACGAATCACTGCGGCTCCTCGCGAGACGCACAGCGGCAGTGTGCGGCGTGCGAGGTGCGTTCTTCAGGTACTTGCGCCAACGCTTGATCAGGACATTGCTCGTCACGCTGTCCTGCAGCAGCACCATGTAGTAGTCCGTCGGCGTGTACTTGTCCGGGCACGGGAACCCGATGGACTCGAAGTAGTCCAGCGACGCAGCCATCGTCCCGTGGTACGCAATGCGGCCCTGCGTCATCAGCATCACGTCGTCGAAGTACGACAGCACCTCCGCAGTCGGCTGATGGATCGTGTAGATCATGGTGCGGCCCGTCCGCGACAGCTGGCGCAGCAGGTGCACCACCTTCGCAGATGTCACGGAGTCCAGCCCAGACGTCGGCTCGTCAAGCAGCAGGATCTTCGGGTCGCAGATCAGCTCGATCCCGATGCTGCACCGCTTGCGCTCCCCACCAGACAGCCCAGCCTCCAGGCCGGGAATGCCGACCTTCGTGCCGCAGCAGTGCCGCAACCGCAGGACATTCAGCACCTCATGCACACGCTCCGCCGTCTCCGCACGGCTCGTCCCGCGCCGCGTGCGCAGCGAGAACCACAGCGCGTCGTACGGCGTCGACAGCGGCGAGATGATGTCGTCCTGCGCCACGAACCCCATCGCCTTGCGAAAGTGCCGCTCGAACTCACAGTCGCCCAGCTGGCGCCTCCCGCTCAGCTTCAGCTTACCGCCAGACGCTAGTCGGTCGCAGATCGCGTTCAGGAACGTTGTCTTGCCGGCACCGGACGACCCGAGGATCGCGAGGCATCGCCCGGGCAGCGCAGTCCCCGTCAGCCTGCACAGGATGCGCTTCTTGCCGACGCTGTAGCTCAGCCTGTGCCATGACAGCGGCAGCGAGTAGCTGTTCGGCACGCTGTCTGCCTTCGGCGTTCTGGAGTCGAATGCAATGATGGAGCCGTGCAGCCGGGGGTTACGCTCGCCAGACGCCGTTCGCTGGTGACGGGGCACATCGGGCTCGTCGATGTCGATGGGAGAAAAGGAGTATTGGGTGTAGGTTTCGTCTGTGGGCTCGTGCGTGGCTGAGGATGAGGACATCGTGAAAGCAGAGCTTCAGCGGGTCAGCGCCGGCGCAAGAGAAGCCAGTGGAGGGATGTACGGGAAGGAAAGAAAGCGCGAACAGGGCCTGGGCGACGCTGGCCGTCAGGCAGGCGGAGAGGGCAGGGAGAAGATGGTTGCGGAAGAGCGTCCTAGCGTGTAGGGGAGGCGGGCGGGCACTGGAGAGAGAAGACGCGACACGGGCGAGAATAGATGAAAGCGGTGACGAGAGAGGGAGTGAGACAATGGTAATGTTGGACCAAAGAAGAACCGTGTCTGCGACGGAGGGAAAGGCGACAGCAGCAGGGATAGCGGCAGTGGCACGAGCGCCGTGAGCAGCGCAGTCGGAAGCAAGTGTACGGAGCCAGAGTGCAGTGGGAGCGACGAGCGACGCCCAAAACCAAACAAAGGGCGTGAGGAAGAGCTGGATCCAGGAAAGAGCGCACCAGAGAGTGCGCGCACGAAGCAGCGGGAGATGGGCCACGTGCGGCGGGTGTCAGGCTGCGCTAGACGCACACAATCACACACACAGCGAGTCGTGCAGATGCCGGTGTGAAGTCGACAGGGAGGACGGATGTCGAAGAGAAGAGGTAAGCAGGCACAGACCAGCGGATGGGCAACTAGGAAATATGATTCCACACAATGGAAGCGCACTAGCAAGAAGGGCACACGCGCGCAGGAGCCAGACGCTGCTGAGCAAGACCCGCTGCTGGAAATCGATGGAGGCTGTGAGAGATGAGAGAGAGCGACAGAGAAAGCAGCTACAAGTGCACTGGTGAGTCACGAGTAAACGTGGAAGGAGTGCGACAGGACGGATCGCGCCGTGGCTCAATGAACAGCCGTGTCCACCGCAGAAACAGCGATACGTGCGCACTGGCAACGAGAGGGGGAAAGGGGGCATCTCTGTGCATCGGTGCGCGTTATCGGCTATGTAGGACATCGTCCTTACAGAGGCGCACGCCGACATATCTCCATCCACAACATAGCAGCGAGTCCACATGGAGCCGTGCTGGAGGCGATGCACTTCTCGCTCATGTAGGAGTGAATGTACAGAGAGAGAGACGCGCACAATGTAATGCGCGAGGGACGCCAAGCCGATAACACTGATGAACAGCGATGCAGAGGCACACTCCACCGAACGACCCAAGCAGACCACACAGAGAGTGTGGGGGAGGTAGGAGGAGGAGAGGGTGCGATGTCTACATCCACAAACGAAAACATAATGAAGATCAGGCCTACAACGACGGCGAAGAAGATCGCCTGCGCCATGTACGAGAACAGGTACAGGGAGTCGCGCGAGATCTCTATCATCGTGCGCAGCGTCAGCTCGTACAACTGCACAGCCGGCGAGCTGCCGAACTTCGCAATGTACGCATCCAGGAACCGCGCAGCAGACGAATCACTGCGGCTCCTCGCGAGACGCACAGCGGCAGTGTGCGGCGTGCGAGGTGCGTTCTTCAGGTACTTGCGCCAACGCTTGATCAGGACATTGCTCGTCACGCTGTCCTGCAGCAGCACCATGTAGTAGTCCGTCGGCGTGTACTTGTCCGGGCACGGGAACCCGATGGACTCGAAGTAGTCCAGCGACGCAGCCATCGTCCCGTGGTACGCAATGCGGCCCTGCGTCATCAGCATCACGTCGTCGAAGTACGACAGCACCTCCGCAGTCGGCTGATGGATCGTGTAGATCATGGTGCGGCCCGTCCGCGACAGCTGGCGCAGCAGGTGCACCACCTTCGCAGATGTCACGGAGTCCAGCCCAGACGTCGGCTCGTCAAGCAGCAGGATCTTCGGGTCGCAGATCAGCTCGATCCCGATGCTGCACCGCTTGCGCTCCCCACCAGACAGCCCAGCCTCCAGGCCGGGAATGCCGACCTTCGTGCCGCAGCAGTGCCGCAACCGCAGGACATTCAGCACCTCATGCACACGCTCCGCCGTCTCCGCACGGCTCGTCCCGCGCCGCGTGCGCAGCGAGAACCACAGCGCGTCGTACGGCGTCGATAGCGGCAGCGAGTAGCTGAGGGAAACGGTATAGAGGTCCTCCAACGCGCCGCCTTGAAGATTATCAGCGGATGCTAGTCGGCAGATGCTCTAGTCGACCGCCGATTGGGACGCCGGCTCGTGTAGCTCATCATTGCCGGGCGTGCGGCGGTCAGAATCCTCACTTGGCTGCCAGTAATGCCCTGCGTGCGTATTGCCTTGCGGGGGGCCAGTGCGTCGTGTACCGACAGCCGTCATAAGTCTATGTCATGCTTGGCGCTCCAGTAGTGTTCGTCCTGCAGAGCCAGGAAGGAAAAGGCGAGGCAGAGAGGCGGAGAGGCGGAAGTGGACGGCGGGAGAAGGCACGCACGGCGCCCGATGCAAAAACATAGGCAGAGAAAGAGCTGCAGGACCGAAAAGCAGTCGTCGAACCAACATCGTCAGTGAAACCTGCCGCGTGCGCGTACTGCCGTGGCATCGTTAGTGTCGTTGCCGGTAAGAGAGGGAGGAAGGACGAAGGAGAGAGCCGAATGACGCAAGATGCGCGGTGGCGGGTGAAGAGACGGAGTAGTCGAGCGCAGGCGCAGAAAATAAACCGCCAGAGAGGGAGAGAGGGGGAGAGCGAGAGTCGTCTGGTGGGAAACGGGGGAGGGGAGGGGTTGTTCGACGTGTGTTGGGCCATATACACGCGCGGTGAATGTGAGGAAGGGATGGATGAGGAGGAAGAGGGGTGGTGATGGTGGTGTTGGTGTGATTGGTCACCGCCCACCCACCCACCCCCTCCTCCTTTTGTGGTTGAGCGCGGGTCTTCCAGTTCGTCGTTGCCAGACTGCTTATCTTCTGCGAGCACATGGCATGATGCACACGCGGAGGTACCGAGGGAGAACGACGAAGTCAAGGGCTGAAGAGCGGAAAGGCAAGCGACGGTGGACAGCGGACAGTTCGGGGAGCGCTATGCCCTCCCTCTGTTGTGGTCTTTTCCCCTGACCTCTTCGCGCTCGCCTACTGATTGGCGCACCGCCGCCGACGTTGAAGTTTTTCCCTCTCAGCTCGCTGCCTTCCGCTTCACTTTTTATATGTAGACTCTAAGCCGTGCAGAGCTGCTGTGGTTGGGGGTGCCCATGTGTGCGGTTCACGCTCGTTGCCGTCCTCCGGATGCCTCTGACATCTGTGCACCGGAAGAGTCCACCGGTGCGGGTGTGCGCTCCGGAAAGAGGAGGGGGACGTTGGCGTATCGGCACCAACGGAAGGGTTGGCTGGGGTGGGGGATGCGAGTTTAGTTGAACAGGCGGTGTGAAGACGTGCGCAACAAGAAGAGAGAAGACGCACCACTAGAGGCCACATGCACGACCGCGCCTGTTACGACTCTCCTCCGGTGCTCGTCCACGCGGCACGCCGACCCTCCGTCACCACCTTCAGCAGCCCCACCTCGTTTAGGTCCACCGTGCTGCGCACCCCGCCGTACACGTCGTGGTAGTAGACGTGCACCACCGCGGCGAATGCTAGTATGGCCTCCATGAGCGACGTTGGGCCTTGTCGCGTGGACAAGAGCGTCTCGTTGCTGCCCTGGCGGAAGCGTACGTAAAAGTACGGCTCACCGGTGTCGCCAACGTAGAGCGCGAGGTCCTGCGTCTGCAGCCCTGTCTGGTAGCCGAACAGCACGTATTCCTTTAGCCCCTTCACCGACGTACGCAGGACGTGCAGGAGGAGATGGGCGTCGCAGGGGAAGCCGCTGCGCCACGTCCCCATATCACCGCCGCTACTGTTGTACGAGATGAGGTAGCGTTGCTTGGCGAACGTCCGCAAACGCCCTACCACATACTCGCGACAGGCCGTCAGCTCGGCATTCGTGGGTCGCGAGGGAGACGAGGAGGGGAAGGTTCCGCCAACGTCGAGACGCGCTTCTAGCGTGAGGCGCTGATCGTACCGCAGCGCCGTATCCAGCTCCTGCATCCCCTGCTGCGTCTGACGACAGTACCCCTTCTCCCTCAAGAGGGCGACCAACTTGGTTTCGTGCTGGGGAACGGCGGCTACGGAGGGTACCGCTGCCGGTTGGCCCCAGCGCATCGTGGACGCGGAGGTCATCGCTGCCGGCTGCGGAGACGATGGCGGCGCCGGTAGAAGCTCCTGCAGGGAGTGGTGGCAGTCGTACGCCTCGATCTGATGCTCGTTGAACCAGCGGTCGCACTGCTCCACGTCTGCCACTAGGCGGCGACACACATCGCTCACCCACTCCCGTGTGCGCTGGAGGGCCTCTTCGAGGTGGAAGATCCCAAGCTCCGCCCAGGGAATGGACAACGACGACGACGAGGGCGAGGAGGTGTACACGGCAAAGGAGGCGGGTGCCGCCGTGCCGCTGCGCCCGCGCTGATGCAACGGCTTGTTTTCATACAGTACAGAGATGACGTCGCGCTCGGCAGCGTCCACTGGACCGCTATCCACGCCACCGCCACCCGCCGCAGCAGTCCCACCCCTATCGCGGTAGCGAAGCGCGGCTGCGCCGGAGAGCGCAACTTCCGCGGAGCGCCGCTGCTGCTGCTGTGCGCTCTCGCACGCCAGGAACCACTCGAGGTCCTTCTCGGTGCGCATGGGTCGCGTCGGATCAAATGTACTCTTCTGCCGGACTGAGGCGGCGGCCGCCCCAGCGGTTGCATCGGCGGGCACGGCGTCGCGAGTGCCGCGTGGCAGGTTGCCATCAGATCGGCGCCGAGCCCATGCCGGCACCGCAATCGTGCTTATCTCCTTCATGACTGATGGCTGACTTGCGTTGTGGGCGGTAGCGGTGCTGGCCCTCGCTCGACCACCTCGCGTTCTCTCACGGGCAGTTGCCGTGGCCTCAGTGTTGCCGGCCGGCGCTGCGCTCGCAGCGGGGCATAAGATGCAGTGTAGGAGGACGCGGAGGGCACCGCAGCCGAAGCTGCCGTAGAGCAGCCAGGGTCGGGCCCTCTCCACCCAGTCGTCCTCCATCACCTCCACGAGCACACTGTCGATCCACATATGACGCACCGGCCGCGGGTACTGCCACACGTTGTACGTGCAGACAACATAGAAGCCGAGAAGCGCCACGGTGAGCCACGTCAGGTGGCACATGCGAGCCTGCCACCCGTGGCGGTCGCCCCGCTGCTGCCGCTCCACGTCGAGGAGCGTGCGGGAGTGCGAGTAGCGCATTATGGACTATCGGAGTCACGTCGCGGTCTGCCTAAACTGTTCTCTCAAAGATGTCGGAGGGACGCGCGGGTGGCAGTCAGTGGCAGCGTTCCTCGGAGCACGCAGCAGCGCAAAGTTCCCCCTCCTCTTCCCGATCACTGCCGAGGTGGCCAGTGGAGGTGGGGAGAGAGATGTGGGGCCAGAAGACAAGAGGCCACAATGATACGCGATGGCAATGATGTGCGAGTGGCCCGGCACGGCATAAAGAGAGGGATGGGGAGGTGGTGCCCGATGCCCCCGCCTCAACAGGGGATGGATGCGGGGGGAGGGGCAACAGCAGTCCACCTGAGCCTTATGTGCGTTTCTTTGCGCTCACGCTCACGCAGCCATAAACAACGATGCGTGAGAGACTGCTGAAGAGGTGCACGTGCGAGTTGGCAAGAGAGAAGGGGGAGTTGGGGAGTGTCTCACTCACATCGACGTGCACGCACTCATGAGTGCAGGGCCTGCACAGGGCCAGGAGAGTGAGGAGTGAGGGCGGATGTGGTGCGTGTGTGTGTGTGTGTGTGTCGGCGCCGTTCGCCGAAGACCATCCGCGTGAAGCAAAAGCAAGGCAGAGGGCATGGGAAGGGAGCGCAGAAAAAAGCAGTAGACCTTGCTGCTGACCCTTCCTCCCCCCACCCCTGCTCGGAGACACGGACACGCATACGTGTACACGATGGCAGTCACGACGCAGAGGGCGCGCACACCCCTAACGCTGCTGTTGCACATTTGATTGTTCCTTCCATGCCTACACAACCAACAGTATCACTACACGCGTACACGGGGGGAGAGAACGGAGAAAGTCCATGCGAGACGACAATGAAGGGAGTGCTGGCGTCGACGATGGGGAAGAGAGGACCATTCTCTCGCGTACGTGCGCGTGTGCTCCACCTCCGTCTCGAGCATACGCACAAGGAGGAGAAAGGGGTGGACGGGAGAGGGAGAAGCGGGCAGGCGGGTGTGTGTGTGTGGAGGGGAGGGGGGCATGGAAGAGGGAAGACACGGGAAGAGAAGATCACCAGAAGGCACACACACACGCTTGGAGAAAAAATGAGAGAGAGACGACCAAGTAGAGGACGGGAGGACATGCGGCGAGAGGTGAAGAGCGGCACGGACCACGCACACGCTCTCGAAGCAGAACAGAGAAAATGCAGAGAGGGAGATGGGGTAGGGCACCGCGCCGTCGGTTTGAGCGACCTCTCGCCTCAACCTCCCCCCTCCTCTCTAGGCCTCTCCCCCTACTGCGTCTTCGTGCATGTGGCCACGTCACATGAGCACATGTTCACATACAACGCACCCGCCCACCAGCGCACTCCTCCGCGCTCTACAGCTCACCACTGGAAACGATCTTCACGGGCTTCACCGGGCGATCGTGGTTGTTCGTCTTCACCTTCTCGATGCGGAGCACCACCTCCATACCCTCGAGCACCTTGCCGAACACCACATGACGGCCATCAAGCCACGGCGTCGGCGCTGTCGTGATGAAGAACTGCGAGCCGTTTGTGTTGGGGCCAGCGTTTGCCATGGACAGCGCACCCACGAAGTGTTTGGTATTCAAGTTCTCATCCGCGAACTTTTCGCCGTAGATCGACTTGCCGCCCGTGCCATCGAAGTTGGTGAAGTCGCCGCCCTGGATCATGAAGTTCGGGATGACGCGGTGGAAGATGGAGTCCTTGTAGCCGAACCCATGCTCACCCGTGCAGAGCTGCCGAAAGTTCTCTGTCGTGAGCGGCGCATCCTTGCCGAACAGGCCGATGATGATGCGACCAAGCGGCTTGTTATCGATCATCACATCAAAGTACACCTTCGATGTCACCTCCGGCTCCGCGGCGACGTTGAGAAAGGAGAGGGCGCACAGCACCACCGCCACGACGGCCACAGCACGCATGATGATACGCACCGAGACAACTCTGCGGAACGACGTGATAAAGACTGATAGGGACGGAGGGCAAGAGAGAGGGGAAGAAAAGACACGCATGCAGACCCTACGCCACGACGGAGATGAGAAGCCTGTCCTATGGTCTGTCGACCCGTACGCAGCTGTGCTGGTCGGTTGGTATCGGCGAGTGGGAAGAGGAAGAGATGTTGTACTGTGTCCGGTGAAATCTGCGTTGGCATCGTCGTTGCCGCGGTGGCAGGGTGTGGATGCGCAGATGTGGAGTGGACGAGAGAGGGAGAGAGAAATAAGGCGACATGGCGGGGGAGGGAGAGGAGTGGGTGCCCTTGCTTACGCACCAACTCACATCAGCGCATCCATTCCGATATCCACGCCAACTCGCGTGTGCATGCTTGGCTGTCGCTGTCCATGCGAAACTATGGGGCGGCGTGGCGAGCCGTGGCGTCGTTGATGCAAACGCGGACACCCCAACACATACGGGCATGCACTCCGACGCACGCACGCGCCACTCGCGCACGAGTGCCATCGATCACAGCAATCCGCCCTTGCTGCCGAGATGACAGAGATCTCAGCAGAGGGAGGGAGGGAGAACATGCCCAGTCCAAGAAGCCTAAACACCGACGCGCAAAAAAACAACAGAGAAGTGCGCGCCTAAGAGAAAGAGAGCGCGTCTGTTTGCCGCGATAGGCCCAGGGCGGACATCGATCCCACCACCACCACATCGTATTGTACATGATCATAACCCCCCCTCCAGGTGCACGTACCTCCAGTTGTCATGGACAGACGTCCAGCGAGGCTCCGGTAGTGCGCCAATACATGTAAGAGACAGGCGACAGTAAAGTGAGCAAATCCCGTGAAGTGTCGCGGGAGTGCGGTAAGAGGTGAGGCGCCTCGAAAACGCGCACACCCGACTTTCAGCATCCTCGGACCCACATACTATGTGCGAGTGGCAGGGAGAGCGGCAGACTTGGCGGCGGCAGGCTTACTATGCCTGCCAGAGGCCGGCGGACGTTGCTTCTGCCGCTCCCCCTCACTATTTAGACGTGCGCGGACCGCCATAGTCACGACGCCGAGCACGTTCTTGCCCTTACCGTCGCCGCCATCGCCCCAGAAGTCGTCTGTCGGCGTGTGGTACAGCAGCAGTGAGGTCTGCGTGCTGAGGAGCACCGCCCGCGCTGCTTCGTTCTGCTTGAACTTGAAGTACGTGCCAAGCAGCATCACGTCCACCTTCACCTTGTTCCAGTTTTGGCGCTGATGCCCCTCCTCCTCCGCATTCGTGACAAGGCGTTCGAGCGACCACACCGTCGTCGCCTCCGCCATCCACTGCTCCGCCGGCGAGCCTTTGAAGCGTTCACAGAGGAAGTAGTGGTGCAACGAGGGATACTGGACGTGGCGCACGACGAGGGGGCTGGGGGAGAGCGGACTCAGCACGCCGTACAGCGGGTCATGCACCTCAGAGAAGGTGACCACGTTTTGCTTCTTGGAGGACGACGGCATCCTGCCGGGCGTGACGGAGCGGCGCCCACTTCCACCACCACTACTACCAGGACTACTGCGACGGCTGCCACTACTGTAGTGGGCGAAGGCGGTGAGTGCTGTAGTCGGTGGCTCTTGTCAGGAGAGCGTACAAGTGGAGAAAAAGAGACCGAGGGGTATGTGGGAGCTGAAATACGTAGCAGCCAACAGCGTCGCCTTCAGTGGAGGCGTGTGTGGGTGGGTGTGTGGGGGGGGGGGGGGGGAAACGAGGTTTGTCTGGGGTTCGTGGGTGCTACCTTCTCTTGTTGGGGTATGCGCGCATGTGGCTCTAGAGGGAAGGTTTATGGGCGTGTTGGTGTCGGTGCAGTAGAGTCTTCGGTGAGGGGGGTGGGAGGGGTGGGCAGCACCAGGCGGAGAAGACGGAGAAAACGACAGAATGAGCGAGAGCGAGCGAGCACATCACACAACGCCCAGCGGAGCCTGTCCTTCCAGAGCGAGAGTGAGCAGGTGTGCACGTGTGCCCATTCACACACACACATGGAGGCACCGGAAGCGCTCTACGCACCTACCCACCGGCAGCCGCGACACTGGTGGGAAAGAAAACGGCGGCGGAGAGACGTCGGAGTTGAGGCTGAGGCGCAGCTGACACTCTCACACACAAAACATGAGGGAGACGCGCTCCGTTCCTCTCTGTGTGCACGGCCTGTCGCGCGCCTGCCCGCCCCTCTCTCCCTCTTACCCGAGCCCCTCGTTACCGATTCACTTCCGCCTGTACGTCCCCTCGCGTGTGTGTCTGCGCACGTGCAGACACACGCCTTCACTGTGGCGCTTCCCATCCACGTCCTTTTTCTATGTGGGCCTGTGCCGCCGCGACACCGCCATTTTCCAGTGCCCTTCCTGTTGCCGTTTCACCAGACAGACACACGCGCAGCGCTAAGAAACATAGACATAGGATACGCATATGCATGCATTACCGCGAGCAGCCCCGCTCAGCCCTCATCGCTCAGCCCCCATCGCGCACATCTCACAGGAATAGAGGAGCGTCTAAAAGAGTGCGCGCCCACGCACACAAACGGAGCGGCAGAGACACCGCGTGCGTGTGCTCACAGCGTGTAGCGCGCACATGCGTAGAGAGAGGTGTGGGAGACAGACATGGAGACGAGCAGGGGGCGGGGGGAAGGCGACAAGGGCTAGCCGGCTGTAGCCATCACCACCGTCACTATCACCATCGAGCATCGCACATCAGGCGGCATCATTCGGCAAGGACAACAACAACAGAATAGAAAGAGGGGGGAGAGAGACACGACGAGGCGAGACGCCGCCGCAGTCAAGAACGAAAAAAACAAAACACCTTTCGCATGCACAGTCGATGCGGGAGGGAGACGAGAGGGGGGGGGGGCTGCGCTGACCTCCTCTCACCACCGACATGGCTGCCCCTTCCTCCTCCTCTCGTGCACGCACACAGAGAGGGAGAGAGGGGAGAGACATGGGGGGGGTGATGCAGCCATGGCTGCTCGCGTGCGCGTGCGCATCAGTCCTTGCGCAGCTCGAAGCTCTCCCGCTGCACGCCGTCCTTCGTGATGATGAAGAAGGAGACAGAGTCGCCCGTGTAAATGTCGCGCTCGGCTGCGCCGGTGAAGGCGTTCTTCAGCATCGCCAGCGTCTCCTCCTTCGTCATCTCCGGCGGCGCCTGGGCGGTCATATGTTGGCGGTTGATGAGGCAGTCGAGCACCGGCTCCAAGAAGCTGGCCGCGCTACCCCGGGTGCCGTACAGGAAGGGCTCCGTTGAGCCGACGGCGTCGTAGCTGTAGCACACGCCGTTCCCCTCCTCATCCAGACCAACGATCATATTGAACGTGTAGTACGGGAAGAAGCGACGGTGGTACAGCATCGTGGACATGAGTTGTGCAATCGCCTTGGTCGGCGGCACCTTACCGCCGTTGTTGTACTGGTACCACTTGACGCGGTACTTGAGCATCTGCTGGAGCTGCACCCGGTCGGCCTGCATGCCGTTGCTCGCCATGTACGTGTAAGGCGTCAGCTGGAAGATCTTGCTCTGATCATGTCGGCAGTGAAGGCAGTAGTCGCCGTTCAGGCGAGTGTCACCAGCGAGGATGACGAAGCCTTTGCCAGCGATAGCAGCCGTCGTGCCGCCATTGTCCTGGTAGGGGCTCCACTGCTGCTGCTTCGCCCCCTGCTGCGGCAGGGTGAGGGTAGAGCTAGCCAGCTTCTGGGGGTAGTGGTTGTGCCCGTACTCGGCGTGGTCCTCGATCATGATTGCGTGGTGGGGAGGAGGTTGAGTGGGTGTACAACTGGCGGTGGGTGGGTGGGTGCGCTTGTGGATGAGCGGAGTGGCAGCACGGCGTCCGTCGACGGAAACAGGCGACGATGATGACGTGTACAGCGGAGGCACGCAAGCAGGTGTACAGAACGAGAACCGCAGAGAGGACGGGCAGCAAGACAACACTCAGAAGGGGAGGTGGATGGCAACAACAACTGCGAAAGGGAGGGGGAGGGAGGGGGCGATGAGGTGATGAGGTAAGGGCAGGGAGATGCGGCCACAAGCGACGAGTGGTGGAAGACGGGCAAGAGAGAGGAAGAGACAGAGCGGGAGGTGCACAGAGACACGCACACACAGCCGTGCGCGGATACTGCACTGCGCGATGGTGAGTCAGCGCGCGACAGCAGCACCCGCGCTGTCCATGATGCGTGGCTGTCGTCGCAGAATGGGGGGAGGGGGGCACAGACATGAGGCTTATGTACCCAGCCCACAGGGAGGTCTGCGCCCCCCCCCCGCCATCCCTCCCTCGCTCCCTTTTACCGTTTTCTTTTGTTTCGTTCTGGACACACGCAGCGCCCACAGGCGTGTCATCCGCTTCGGTTCGCATCCCTGCACGGAGCATCGCGTGAGCGGCACCCTCTCCAACAGAGGAAGCACCAGAGGACATGACCCAAGAGGATGAGCGAGAGGCGGAGAGGGGGGCGGCAGCAGCAGAGCTAGAGAGAGAAAGTTGCCGCCTCCGTGTACTAAGACGCATGCGGCTTGCGCAGCTTCAGGCTGTACTGCGTCTGAGCTTCCATCTCCCGCTCCCGCTCCTCGACACGCTTTCGATAGTGCGCCCGCGCAGCCTCGCAGGCGCTACAGGTGTCGCCGCGCTGAAAGATGCGCTGGATCTGCTGGTACACCTCGAAGGCCAGCATCGAGGTGAAGACAACCGCCGTGCCGAACCACATCACGTAGTTCTGCGACCCCTCGTGGTACCCAAAGTCGCGCACGTTAAAGATCTCCCATGGCCGCTCACGTGGACGGCGGCACTTGGGCAAGCGCACAAGCAGCCGACTACTGCGCCGCAACATCCTCGTGGTCCACGTACACGCCCGCAAGCTGGCAAGAGGAACAGCGCAAAGATAAAGATGGGCGCAGGAGAAGACGGAAGAGGGGGAGAGATGCGAGGAGGAGGAGGGAGGCGACGATGCATGGGCATCATGGGACTCGAAACAACAACCATACGCGGCATGCACCACGGGCACGCACACGCGGGCGGTCCCGCGGACATCAATAGTGATGAATGTGTCCCTGAAAGTGAAGAGCGCCCCGCACGGAGTAGCAAGGGTGTTCGCTGACCATAGCGTCAGACATGGTTGGCAGCTGTGGCGGAGCCGAATGCTGAAAGCCTTGCATGACGCACATGTGCGCGCCCTCGAGTCTTTACTCCGCCTAAGAGACATGGCGTCGCGTTTTACGGTGGGGCGTTGGTGTGTTTGTGGCATCGACGTCGCACTGGCGTGGCAGAAGACAAGAGCGGCGAGGAACGGAAACGGCGGCGGCGGCGACGCACACGCCTCGAGCACAATTCGCTACAGAGAGCGCGCACACACACACCTCCACCCGGGCTGCATCGCTCATCGCCCCCCTACCCAAGGCTTTCTCGCTCCCTCTCTCTCACACACATTACTTTGTATTGTAGAAGGGCAGGGATTCGGTGAAGAAAGCGGCGTACTGTGGGTCAGCGTTGAGTCGCTCGCAGGCGCACCGCACCGCCCCGTTCGTTGGGCGGCGCTCAAACACCATGAGCGTACGCTCTTCAAACTGGAGCGGGGTAAAGAGCGGGCTGCCGTGCTTTAGGTCCTCTGCAGGTTTCAGTCGCGTGAGAGGCTGTGATGGCTTCTTGGGGTTGAAGAAGAGCACGGACTCCAGCGGGTCTGCCGTACCCTTGCCCTGGTTGATCGCAACTACCTCCGCAATAAAGTCGTCCGCGTTGAGCGGGAACGACGGGTGTGCATGCTCGAGAATGGCCGCTGGCCAGTCCACCGCCGCCATTTGCGCCCGCATCGTGATGTCCAGAGCGGACGAGTAGGCGACGCGGTAGATGTCGCGGGTGCGGAGGCGGCGCAGAATGGCATGCGCCTCGGCCAGGTGCGGGTCCTCGCTCGCCTCAATCGCCTCCAAAATCCAGTCGCCGAGTTTCAGAAAGAGTGTCTCATCCCGAGCACACTCGACGAGGGTGCGGCCGCCCACCCTAAAGTGCGGTGCCGCAGCGTGGATGATGTCCCCGATCATGTGGCCAATCGCCTTTGTGACTTGATGCTGGTACACGTTCTTGTGCAGCTTCGCCCGCAGCGTGAAGATCTCGCGGAGGGAGAGGGCCAACTTCTGCTCAAAGGCCAGCTGCCACTGACCCTCCTCGCACACTATGCGTGCAGAGTTGAAGAGTCGGTTTACGCGCACGTCGACGGTAGGCTTGCCGAAGCAGCACATCGAGTCGCGAATAAAGTAGTCGAGACGGTCCACATCGATGCCGTTCCGCTTGTTGCTGATGATCTCGCCGTATGTGATACCCAGCAACGCCTTGCCGCGCATCAGCCCCACGACCACGTCCACGTGCGTCTGCGGGACCAGGTCGCCGAGCACACGCCGCGCAATCTTCTCCGACATGTCTTCATGGTTGAACTCGATGCCGCAGCGGCGCGAGACGACGTCCTCGAACAAGTGAGAAAAGGGACCGTGGCCGACGTCGTGGAGCAGCCCCGCCAGCATGCCGAGCTCGATGTCCACCTCACTCAGGCCCAGGTCCGGCTGGTGGTGTTGGATATTCAGCAGAAGCGTGCGGGCCATGTGGGCGACACCGATGCTGTGCTCAAAGCGCGTGTGCACGGCGCCGGGGTACAGGAAGGAGGATGCGCCGAGCTGGTGCAATGACCGCAGTCGCTGGAAGGCCGGCGTGTCGATCGCCGCCACGACGAGCGGCGGCAGGCTAATGTGCTCATAGACACGATCGAGGATGGTGAGCTCCCGGGTACGGTGCTTGCGCAACATCGCTTCCCCGCTTGGCCCACGCCCCCCTTCCTCTCACCCAGCCCCCTTGGCCTGTTTCAAAAAGCCCCTTGACGGTAAGTGCGAAGGTGCGGTGAACACGCATGCACGTCCAAGTGGACAGCGCGCGTCACGCTCCGAGCTCCCGAAGGGTGCGCCCCAGGTGCGTGCGTGGGCAACTCTATTTCGCTCCCTCGCTGCTGCTTCTATGTACGTCAGTGGGCGTGTGGCACCTTTGGAAGGGGGAAGAGTGATGGGAGCTCTATGCACGTGTACACACGAACACACGCCCGCTTCGTGCGCGCGTGACCTCTGCACGAGAGTCCAATAGAGTACACGGAAAAAGCGACGGCAGTTCCTGCCGCCAGAGCGGCGGGGAATCACTCGACGGATACGGAGTAGGGAGCAGGTGTACCTGTGTCTGTGGCTGTGTATGCGTGTGTACGACACGCGCGAAACGGCTCGCGGAGATGCACGAAGAGTCTAACACAGCAGGCATGCCCGCGTGCAACATGGCGGTGGGGGGAGGCAGGAAGGAGAAGCGCACAAGCAGCAGCGGAATAGCGGCAACAACAGAAAAGATGGACAGACCAGACGGACGGGAGAGGCGCGGAAGGGGATGGCAAGGCGGATGTGAGGCAAGGGGGAGAAGTTACAGTGGATCCGTGCCGTGCACCCGCAGCTGATCGTTACTGAAGGAGGGGGTATGGGAGGGATGCTTCACAGGGGCAGCACCAGCTTCCACGGAGGTCACGGGGTGTGCTCGTCACAAGCACGCACACTCACGATTCCCAGGTACTACTCGTTGTGGCTGTCCCACATGCGAAGATCTACTAAACCTTAGACTCTGAGGGCGTCTGTGCCCTCCATCTTCCCTCTCTCGCTCGCCCTCCCCCCACCCGCCACGCGCGCATGCGCATGTGAGGGATGATCATAGCGGGCGAATGAAGAGAGAGACAGACAGGATCAATCTCTGTCAATGTGTGCCTGTCGGTGGTTGGGTGCATGTTTCCTGCTGCTGCTGCTTTGTGTGTGGTCGGCGCACCTTATCCGAGACAGCTTACGCGATTACATGAACGCCTCGGCTAAACGGTATTTAAGTACAGAGAAGAACGCATCTGAACGCACACACGCACGTCCTCGCCACACGCCACACCACACCCGCCGTGTCCAGTGCCCTCCACCCCATCACTCGTGCACGAGGCAACAACGGGGAGACAAACGGAAGCTTGAAGGGAAGATGGCGATGATATGGGGAGGGCCGGGAAGGCAGGGGAGAGGCACATCGGCGCACTCGCTCACTCCGTGGCGCGCACTACTTCGCCTCCAGCACGAAGTTCGGAATGAAATCGTGAATCGAAAACGTCGTCTTGCACGCCGGACACTCCAGCGTGCCGTTGCGCACCGCCACGACGTTCATGGCGTAGTGCACCGTGCGCAGGAACGCGCTCGTGTCGCTGAAGTCAGCGCCCTCCATCGTCTCTGGCAGCTCAGCCGATGCCGACGCCGCCTCGGCCGTATCAGCGCCCTCGTCGTGGGACGGCCCACGCACAGAGTCGTGCGCCTCGCGCAGCGCGTGAAAGGTGGTGCGCAGACTTGCGTAGTCGACACGCGCCAGCATGCGGCGCGTGAACTCGGCGTCGTACTCTACCGGAATCTCCTCCGTCTCCGCGGCGGTGACGAGGAGGGGGTACGTGTCGCACTTCAGGCAGGCGAGAAAGTTATGTGTAAGCAGCCGCATTGTGTAGACAGCCGAAGAAGCGTCAGTAAAGGCCTTGAAGGGAGATCAGCGGCAGCAGCAGCGTTGCACGCCTTTTGCCAACCGGGTGCGAGTATAGCTGAAGCACATACGCACGCATGCCGCCGGTTGCCGTAGAGAAAAAAGGAGAAGACATAAAAGATGATGTGGGAGTGAGGAGTGAATGGGGGGAGCCCGTGCTCGCTCATGTGCGGATGCGAAGTCACTGAACAGAGAGACGCGGCAGGGAGGAGGAGCGTGCGAGCGCGGTGGATCGCCGGGGAGGCGACGTGCGCCTCAGTGCCACCACCATCCTCTACGCCTAGATCTGTCCGCACTCACACATGCGCGCGCGCGCCGTCAGCAGCAGAATCTGCCCAACGTGCCCCGATGTGCCCTCGTAGATGCGAGCGCATCCGGCAGAGGGCCTAAAACGGGAAGCAGAGATGAAGTCCAACGGGGGGAAAGGCGTGTGCGGGCCGGTGCAGAGGCGCACGCGTCAGCAGCAGCGGCAGACAGCTGTGCGTACACTTACTATGTGTGCATCAACCGCGTGTCCGGCAGCGCCTCCAGCAGGTCCAAGATGCTCACCGTGGCGGCTGGCGGGACACTCGACGGTAGATCGGCGTTGCCTGTGACGCTTGGCGACCCATCATCCGCTTCGCTCTCCGTGGAGGACATCACCACCGTCTGCGGTGATGATGCCCGAAGGCCAACTGTGCCTGACGCGGCAGTGGCCCCACTGGACACCAATGGCACTGCGGGGCGAGACGGGCACGCACGCATCACCTGTCGCGGTTGCGGCGGTGGGTCCTTTCGTGGAGTCGAGGACAGCCGTGGAGGCGCTGCGGCACTCCGTGGCGGGGCCTCATGTGGAGGTGCAGCAAACTGAGCTGCGGCCCACGCGCGATGTAGCTCCTCCAGCCGAGCCTCAACTTGCCTGTCTTGCAGTTTGCCGGCTCGCGGAAGGCCCAGCGCGCGGCGCAGCAGCGCATTCTCCTTCCGCAACTCCTGCACCTTCTCCTCAAGCGCCATCCGCGCCTGCGTCGCGGCGTCGACGTGCACGACCGGTGTCGCACGAATGTGGCGCGCCCGCTCCGCGTAGTGGAGCGTGCGCAGGGACTCCTCGAGGTGCAGCGCGCTCGGACTCACGCAGGCGACCATCACAGTGCGGCCGTGCCCATCCAGGCTGTGCATGAGGAGCTGAGTGAGAACGCTTGAACGGTAGGGAATGAATGGCGGCGGCTGCGCTGACGCTTTCGCCGGTTGCGTGGCGTCGGACGACGCAGGCGGGGAGGCGGAGAGGAGCTCCAGCACACGGCCAAGGCTGAAGAGAGACTTGTTGATAGACCCCGTCTCCGCACTGTTGGTCGACAGCGTCTTCTTGAGTCGCTCCGATCCAGCCAGATCCACAAAGACAAGTCGCCCGTGCCGGGTGGACGAGAGGGGAGCTGCGGCGCCAGGCAGCGGCGAGGACGACGGTGCGCCGTCACTGTCGACACCCTCCGCAGAGGTCGCGGCGGCCGCCTCGTCCCGCACTTCAAAGAAGACGGTGAAGACGACGTGCGAACGGCTGCTGTCCACGTTGAGTGCGTGGCTGCCGCGCTGCCGATTTCGCTGTCCCTCGCGCAGCACAAGCAGGAAGTCCTCACGGCCACGGCATTCGACCATCAGTGAGCCCTCTACGAAGAAAGACGAGGCCGCGGCCGACCAGCGGCACCGCACCCCGTCACCACCGTCTGGCTGGAGCAAGTCATAGAGGGACTCCTGGTAGAGCTCGACGAAGGAGCACTTCGCCGTCACCACCGTGGTCGCGGAGGCAGAAGCGCCAACAGACGCGCCACTGATGCCGCCATCATCGCGGCAATCGGCAGAGCCCTTTCTGGCGCCGTCGCTGTCTCTGAGCTTGCTCTTGAGCTTCCTTGACGACCGACGCAGCTCCTTGAGTCGACGCGCGATGTAGTGCACGGCCTGATACTGCAGCCCATCCTCGGCGACCAGCGGCGTAGGGGTGTCGGAGACTGGACCCGCAGACGCCGGCCCCGGAAGCGCCCGCCCGCTCAGCGAGTACGTCTTTCCGCTGCCTGTTTGCCCAAAGCAGAACACCGTCACCACCTCACCCGCAAGCGCCGCCTCGCAGAGCGCCGGCATCTCCAGCATGTCGAAGAACTCCTCCTGCGTCGTGCTGGGGCCGGCGCAGTAGTCAAAGCCGTAGACCTTCGCTGTCTCGCTACTGCCCCCGCCGCCACCGCCGCCGTTCCCGAGGCTATGCAGCGGGGATTGACGAGTAGGCATGAAGGGGCGATGAGCGCTGCGTCCATCCCCGGTCCCCCCGGCCGGCGGCCGCAGCACCTCCAGCATGTAGGGGCTAGACATGGGTCGCGTGAGTCGACCCGCAGCTGTAACCACACGAATGACTTCGGAATACGGCAACTTCGTCCCGCCGGTGTCGCGCGCGTGGCAGTCGCCCCGCAGCTGTGCCGGTGTCGATGCGCTTGGCGCGGGTGCCATCTCCGTCTCCATCAAGGGCCGGACACGCACCGCAGCCTTCACACGAGTCGGCGGCGGTGGCGGAGGCAGTGGAACGACCGAAGCAGCGGAGGGACCAGTAGTCGTCACTGCTGAGATGCTCCTAGGTCCATCCTTGTTGCCTTCAGTGACGGAGCTGAGGCGCGAGCCTCGCCGTGTCATCATCCTGCCCGAAGTCGATCCGGCCTCACCGGGGGTCTTGCCTGTACGTCTCTTGGCGCGTCTATGCGTATGTGTGGGGAAAGGGGGGGAGTGTCGAAGGACTGTCTGTGGTACGGCTGCTGTGCGGACGTGGTGGTTCGTGTTCGGCTGTGAGTGATGTCGACGAAGGTGAGTTGTCCGCCGAGCCCACCCACCCTCCCCCACACCCCTCCTGCGCTCTTCCCTCTTCCCCCGTCACGCAGGCCGCCCTCCGTCCTTAGCTCTCGATACGTTTAACGAAAAGACGTGCAGCCGCCACCGCCGAATGTGCAGAGCAACGCAGAAAAGGTCGAGTGCGTCTGTTTTTCCCTCAACGCGTCACTCCACAACGGGCAGGTTGACACGTGCGCGCATACACGAATGCGCAGCTCACCTGCCTCTGTGGCACGGCCGCAACGTCAAGGGAACCAGGGCCAACAGCCAACACCGCCTGGCGTCGTTCAGCCCACTGCAGACAGCGCAGGCTCGGTCCAGGGATGCGCCCAACGCCACCCAAAACGCAGCGAAGACAGAAGAGCGGCGGACAGATGTGTACGGTTGTCGAGAGAGAGAGAAGGTACCAAGGAGTAGTGAGAGGAGGATATGGTCAAGGGGGGCCGGGAGGGCGTGGCGCACGCATGCACACATACGCGGCGGAGGTGTTTGCCAAGAGTGGCCGTAGTAGAGGTGCTACACCAGCGAGAGAGGCCCGTGTGCGTGGGCCTTCATGATCACGCCAGCGCTAGCAGAATCTGTCCTCACGCGAGCCTCCGTCCGCCCGCGCGAAACGGCAGAAGGCCTGAAAGGAACACGCTCTCCCCCCCCCTCCTACTTTTGCACAGGCACGCGCGGATACGTATTCCTCTCCGTTCACCTATCATTGCGTGGCGCGGCACCACCACGGCTAACTGTAAGACGAGCTCCCTGTACCTCTGCGCAGAACGATACACCGTAGATGCGAAAGGAGAAGGTTAAGGCAGGAGACGGGGCGCCGACACAAAGCGCGAGCGAGGAGACATCGGCAGGTGTCGAATCCGCCTCATACCCATCACACTCGACCCTTCCCCTACCCTCCTCTCCCTCTCGAGCCTCCTCGGCATCGCCTTTCGGTCCAATCAAAGCGCACAGTAAAGGCCCATATGTACATGGGTGGGTTGGTGGGAAGACCTCCTCCCCCCCTCCCCGACAGCGATGACACCGTGGGCACGCCATGCGATGGACAGTGGCGCCTCGGTGTGTGGGACGCGCTGGCGTAACTTTGCCAGCCTTGGCGCAAGTGCCCACCACTTGAAGAAGTTGCCCTCTATTTCGCTGCAGTGAGGCGCGGGCGCAGGCAGCTGAGGAAGATGCACACGGGCCGTAGGCGTCGCTACTTCGCCTTCCTTTTCCCGTGGGTGCTGCCCCCGCTGCTGTTCGCCTCGCGTGCGGTCGTCGGCTGTGATGCTGCCGCAGCAGCGCCGCTGCCGTCGGAGTTTGCACCAGCGCTATCGAGCCGACCACTTTCTGCCGATGGCGTCGACAGCCCAAGCGCGCGCTCCAGAGCCACAACACGCTGGAGAATGCGCTGCTGCCGCGCAGCCAACGCATCCTCGATGCTTGCGTACACCGCCTGCACGGCCTCGTTCGTTCTCGGCTTCTCGAAGAAGAGGTGAACATCGGCGGCGTGCTGCTCGGCTTGCTGATGTGCTGCCGTCTGCGCAAGCTCCTCCTCGTAGGCGGCCCGGTACGCCGCCGCCTCCTTGGCCTGCTCCGCGCGTAGGGCCTCCATGGCTGTCAGCGGTGCCGTCAACTCAGGTGCTGTGGGGGGATTAGAGGCGGCAGCAGCCGCGGCCTCGGCAGCGGTAGCGGCGGCGGCGTCCTTGGAGGCTCCTTTGATGGCGCGCTTAGAGTGCGCGCGAGGCCGCCCGCTCACCGGTTTGCCGTGCCCCGAGGTGGATGTCCGCCGGGGAGACAGCTGCGGCGTCCCGGTGTCACCAACGGTCGCATCGCCACCCGCTGCCTCATCGCGTGTCGCGGACACGGCGGAAACGTTGCCGCTGCCACTACTTCGTTGGAGAGCAGAGAGACGAGTAGCCTCCCGCAGCGGCAGTACGGACATCGGCGTCTCCACCTGCACCGAGAAGCACACGGGCGCGCGTGTCGACCCTGAGAGGGTGCTCATAGGCTGCTGAGCGTCCGAAGTCACACACATGTGCAGGGCAGTGTGCGAGAGGAGACCCTCCTCCACGACAAACTGCAAGAAGCCCTCAAGCTCGTCCCTCGTCAAGAAGATGTTCTCTGGGGGCATGGCCGCCACCCGTGCCAGCCGCTGCTCCTCAGCCTCCATCTCCTGCTGCTGTAGCTGCTGCAGCTTCGCCTTCTCGGCGCGAGACGGCTTTGCCACTCCGGCCGCCGTCACGCCGGAGATGCTGCGCAGAGGGCCGCTGCTCAAGCTTGTCGACCGCGGTGACGTAAGGGCCACAGCTGCGCTCACGACCGGCTCGCGGGGTACTTGCCGCCACGCCCACTCATGTTCCAGCTCCCACTCGACGAATCGCTGCAGCTCGCCATGGAGCGCCTCAGCGTGCGTCGCGTACAGCAGCGGCGTGGGCGCGGCGGCAGAGAGGCTGGTCGAGGTCCCCGCAAGGACATCTTGCTCTGAGCTAGGCGTAGCTCCCGCCGTCGTGATCGCGCTCGAGCGGCGCCCCTTCTTGGACGCCTTGCCGCCGCTGCCCTCCTTGCCGTGAGACAGGGCCGAGCCGCCGGCCGATCCGTGCTCCCCACCACCGGCGCTACCACCACTCGCATTGCCGCTGTGGAAGTGAGACGGTGGGGCATTCCTCTGCGGGCTGCCGTCAGACAGCAGCAGCGGTGCGATGGGAGTCTCTGTGGATACATCGGCGTCGCCACGGACCAGCGAGCGGTACTGCCGCCACCAGCTGAGCAGATGCATCGTCTTGAGCGCCTCGAAGCCCTCCCTGGCGCAGTACTGAATGAACTCAACGTGCTGGTCTACCTCGATCTGATGGCCAAGGTGCACCCAGTAATCCTCGAGGCGCAGCGCCTGGGCAACGAGGGCGGTCAGGTAGAAGGCGCCGACCTCCGCGTTGGTGAGCTTGCTAGTGGCGCCTCCGCGGCAGGAGCGATCTACCATCGCGTCCGGAACGATGACCTCATTCCAAGTAGACGCCGTTCGTGAGAGCGCAGAGGCAGATGGGGAGACCGAGCAAGGGCCCCCCGGCGCTGCCGCCGTCGTAGGCGTCGTCGACCGCGTCTCCCCACCCCCACCAGCGGCGCGAGCGATGTTGGTAGAGGACGAGGACGCCATGGAGGTGCCGAAGGCGTGCTCCAAGCCATCTGCAGCCCCGCTCTTTTCGGGGCCACCGGCGCTGTTCGGCGCCGTGTTCAGGCCCTCGGCGGCGGCGATACTCGAGAAGTCACCCCTAGCAATGAACAAGAGTTGCTGTACGGTGTCGGTGGAGTCGAGGGAGGGCTCGGCGAAGTTGAGCCCGGGGCCGTCGTTTAGGCCGCGGTGGGGGCCGCCGAGGCTGCCCTTGAGAGGCCCCATTTCGTGGGTGTGCGGCGGGGAGACGGTAGCCACACGAAGCGCACCGCAGCGCGGGATGGAAGAGCGAAGAGGATATGAAAAGAGAGCGTACTCACTGTGGCGCTTTCAACCCCTGTGTGTGTGCGTGTCTCTGGGCAATGGAGGAGCTCGGGTGACGTGACAACGGCAGCGGGCCGTTCGTGTGTGCGCGTTGGTCGACGCCAATGCGAGTGCTGCACAGAGAGAGAGCAAGAGGGTGGAAGGAGAAGTACAAGAGAGGGGAGAATCACGCATGCGCACATCCGCGCACTCGAGGATACAGACACATGCATAAGTATGCCGCCTGTGGGAGGCGAGAGAGAGACAGGGGGGGAGCAGGAGGGATACATGTAACGGTGTGCGTCTGAGAAAGGCCCGCCATGGACGCACGCCTGCAGTCCCTCACCCATCCCCCACCATCACCAATGGTGAGTCATCGGGGTAGGGGAGTGTTAGTGCGAGTGCGAGTGCCGCCCCGGGCATTCCAAGTGCACTGACGCACACAGACGCGCACATCCCCCTACCGCCACCATCACCACCAGGGATCCCATCCTCACTGCGTGCCATGCACCCCCAACCGTGACGACGACCACGATGATGCCACAGCAGTGGTGAGTGCTGTGTGCGTCCTCTCCATTCGTGACGTTGCCTTTCTTTGCGAGTTCGAGAGAGAGAGTCTATGTCGAGATCTAAGCGGAAGACGGCGAGTGAGTGAGCGGGAGAAGAAGGGGCGGTAGGCACGCGCCTGCACGCACGTGCACACACACACACACACGCACACGCACACGCATGGCCAGGAATCGCTGGACGGCACATAGGGAAGACACTATTCGGTCAGGGGCGTCGATGGTGTCGGCCAATCAAAGTGCGAGAGGGAGGACACCGACGCGGCGCCGTGGGGAGGCTTCCCTTACACGGCAGCCATGGAGACAAGCGCCGTCGTCAGGCAACGCCGCACGGAGGCAGAAGACTAGGGTGTGAGAGAGTGAGAAAGGGATAGATGGGTAGGCGTGTATGTATGGAGGCGACATGCACGATGTGGTGATGCGCCTGCAGGTGCGTCGCTGCGTCTTGGGCCTTTTCATTCCGCGCCACACAACCAGGTTGGCCGTTGGAAGATAGGGGAAGGCTTCGGCAAGCCACCGATTCGCCCCACCCCCACCCCCTCACGTACACAAAACACGTACCGCCTCACATCACTCGTCCCGGATGCCGTCCCACACCCGTCGCCGGACACACACACACCGTTATCGATACACGCCTGTACGCATGCACACGACAGTCCCCTTGCAATGGCGGCGACACCGACAGCGGAGAGGAGATACAGATACGGGAATGAGCTGAGCGGCGCGGAAAAAGATGTGCGCACGCGGGTATCGACGTGTGTCACGTGTGCGTCACCGGAAGGGGGAAAAGGCGGGAATGTGCGGTGGCGTCAGCGCCGCTTTAGGACGTTGCGCAGGTGATTCGCCTCCGTCACCGTCGCAAACCCAAAGACCACCTGCGAGGGCCGAGTCGAAGTGCGCGCGACAACGGTGTACTGCCGCTCTTCAATGTGCTCGTCCTCCTGCACTACTCTCGTCGTGAAGACGTCCAACACGCTAGCCAGCGGTATCTTGATGGTCTGCTTCCCTCCCCTCGGATTGCGCTGCGACCATCGCAGGCACTCCTGATTCAAGTCGATCGTGACGAGGCCGCTCAGCGACGTTTTGAAGGTCCCGACCAGACTCCAGAGGGGTCGGACGCAGTAGCGCTGCTGCACTGGACCACCACTCGCTGCGGCAGCCGCGGCAGCATCCATCACGGGTGCAGCACACACGGTGGAAGTACAGTTCGGGTGCAACGCGTCCGCGCCAACAAACAGCTCCTCATCCACCGGAATCGCGCTGACCCCGGTGAACATCCCGGGGCAGACGCGTGGCACGGTAAGACGCTGCGCCGCACTCTCCGCCGCCGGCTGCGCCACGTAGAGTGAGGGTCGAGAGGTGGACGTTGGCTGCTGCGATGCTGCCGGCGTCGGCGGCTGCGGCTCTGCCCAAGAGCGTGCACGCTTGTAGGAGCTCACAGTACTGCCCATGCTACTGTCGTTACGGCTGTAGTCGCTGTACTCGCTGCGGTGGCGGCGCGTGTGCGCGGTGATCGGGATCGTGGAAGGCAGGCACAGGCCTCGACGTTCCGGCTGCTGTACCGGCAGCGAGGCCGTGCTGCCACCCAGCGCAGAGGTAGCTGCGCGGCCTTTGTCGCTGGTGGTATTGCCACCGCTGAAGGGGCGGCGCAGGACGGCACCCCCGGCGTGCTCGAGGGCGGCCGTCGCGCGGCGGATGGCCTCTTCGTCCTCGGCTCGCCGACGAGATGTTGGCTGCTGCCGCTGCTTCACCGCAGAAGCATCTGCGTGGTGAGACGTAGAGTGGCTGCGCGAGGTGCTCATCTTAAGCGGCCATCGCCGCCTCTCCGCGCCGCTGTTGTTACTGAAATCCGCCTCCTCAAAGAAGTTGGGCAACGAGCGACGAGTGTGTGTATCTTTGCCGCCATTACCACTGCTGCCGCTGGCGGCGGTGGTGGTGGTGGTGCGCACTACCGTCCGCGCTGACGACAGCGCAAGACCGTACGGTGCGCTCTTGCCATGGGATTGCTCGGTCTCGTGCGACGTGTTCACGCCCATCGCGCGCAGCGCAGCACGTCTTGGCGGGAGAGCGACACCCGTTGCTTCCGGGCGACCGCCATACGCCATCTCGTCGCCGCCCCGCTGCGGCTCTCCGCGACGGAGCCCAGAACGCAGGAGAGAGGTGGTGCCCTGCGTGACGTGTCCGCTGCTGTAGGCCGAGGAAGCGACACTGAGGGAGCGGGACACAGTGAGAGTCTCCGAGTTGGGCGAGATCACCTTTACGCGGGGACCAGTACGAGGCGCCATCGTGCTCTCCCTCTACAGCTTTCTTTTGTTGGTGAGTCTAGATGCGTGTGCAGGTTGCTGGGTGGATCGTTCTGGGCGGTTGCCTTCTCCCCGTCTATATGCTGCCGCGTGCACTGCTCACTCTTCGCCCGGTGGAGCATCTACGTTGTGCGGGTGAGGAAGAGGACGAGAGGTCAGAAGGGGGAGAGCGAGGAGAGATGAGGCGCGCAAGCACAGCAACAACCCACATACGGCAGAGAAGCAAGAAAGGAATAGAGGAAGGCTGCGGAAGCACTCCAGAGGCACACCGGGATGCGCCTGCCAGCCTGTCTATGAGTGCGTGATGGACGAAGCGAGGAGACGGGGGGAGGATGCGTGCATGTCTACGATGATCAGCCTACTTTGGCTGAGCGCGCTGACAGTAGCGCGTAAACACACACAGACAGAGAGGGAGGCTGCCGAAAAAAGGGAAGTGAATCGCGCCAGCCGTGCCACATGGGGAAAGATGGAAGAGCAACCCGCGTGCGTGAGGCGCACAGGCGCATCCGTCTAATGGCGTGCACCCACCACACATACACAAATACCGCACACGCCCTTCGTCATCCCTTTAATCACTCTCCGTTCTTGGACGCCCTCTCCCTCTCTCTCTGTTGAGCATTCATGCACCTTTCGTACCTTATCCCTTTCGCTGCCGCTGCGCAGCGATGGAAACGGTGATAGAGGAGTGACATGTGCACGGACACGGGCTCCTCCTCTTCACATCCCTCCTCACCACCACCGCGACCCGCCGCTCACCATGAGAATATCGACGCAGTGGAGAGGGGAGGGGGCCAAGATGGTGTGATGGGCGCGCGCATGTGTACCCGGGTGTGTGCGGCTGCGTGGATGGAACGAAAACCAGTGGTACGAGCACACAGGCCCAAACGCACGCGTCCTACTGGGTTGTGGAGGAAGCGGGACCTTTAGCATCCAACAGGCTCTGCTTGATGGCCTCCATGAAACCCACCGAGGCGGCAACTGGCTGCATCGGCTTCCACACCAGCTCGCCCGCCGCGTCCTTCGGCACGCCTCGGCCTACGGTGGGGTCCTCGTCGAAGTACTCACCATCATCCTCGAGCACCACGTGCTGAGGCGGCGACGCCGGAAACGATGACGCCGGTGCTGATGGCATGTATGTATGTGGAGGGCTATGTGTCGTCGTGTGTGGATACCGAGTCGGGATCGTTCATCATACCGTGGACATGCTCAGCCAGAGAAAGAGGGGCGAAAGGCGGAGGGCAGCGATGAGCGAGCATGGAGAGAGAGAGGGCCAAGTCAGTATCACACGGGCAGCACATGCGTTTTGGAGTCCTGCCAGAGCGGAAACGGCTGACAGTCACACCAGACGGCGAGCCTCGACGACGTCGCTATGGCGCGTCATCACCCGCTGCTGAAGCGGGCATGTCTGCCCCTGGGCTGCTGGAGGGGGAGGGCTGCGATGCACCCACGTAGCGTCGCACGCGGAGATGGTGTGTATGAGGAGCAAAACGAAAAATGGCACGCCACGAAGGCCGAATCGAACGGCTGTGAGAGCAACTCACCTACGGGTTTGAAGCCCGCACCCAGCACCAGCTGAGCTCATCGCGGCTCTCAAACAAATCACGTCAGCGCGGGAATCGAACCCGCGACCCGATCAGGTCGAAGGCGCGTCCGTTGCAGCCAGCATCCGGATATGCTACCGCAACATCAGCGTCGGTGTGCATTTTGGTCACTCTGACTCCGCAAGGCTGTGAACACGTTTGCGTGTGTGGATGGGTGGGTGGTTACGTGCGTGTTTTGGGGGGGCGAACGAGTACGAGTTGATGAAGGCAGCGGACAGGAGGAGGGGGGAAGGTCAAGTTCGATGGCAGCAGCAGCAGCAGTAGGCAGCACGAGTAGAGGACGTGTACGAGATTCGGTGCCTCGACGCATGGAGAGCGCGGCAGAGGAGGAGCTCCGCGGCGGACTCATCGAAGGAGACGCGCTAGCAGAGAGAGAGAGGGGGGGGGGGGTTGCGCACGGAAGGGTGCGAGCTCCCACCGCAGACCTGCCGGCGCGTAGGTGTTTGCTGGTGTCATGTCGCTGCTTCTTCTTTTGCTCGCCCTCTGTACCACCTCGTGTGTGAGGCAGCAGAGGGTGGGCGGGAGGGGACGTGCACGGCGCACGCGTCCCCGGAGAACAGGTAGAAGACGACATGAGCAACAAGGAACGTACGAGGCGGGCGAGCCCACACGCGCGCGCGCATCCGCTCACCGCCTCAGTCGCATCAGGGGAGGAAAAAGTTGTACACAATGGCGGCTCTATGAAGCGCTGCCTCGGAGGAGGAAGCGAAGAGGCAGCAGCAGCTGCTGCCGGAGTAACTCAACGGTGGACGGTTGGGGGTGACCTCGCAGAGAGTGAGGGAGGCGCACGCAGACACATGCGCATACGCATGCGGACAGAGACGCGCGGGGTCTGCGACAGACTTCACTCTTCGCCAAAAACCTCCATAGAGCACGTGTGTGGTGCACCTCCCCCTATCTCGTTGCTGCTGCTGAAGCGGAGACGACGCTGGCGGGTCCACCAAGAGAAGGGGATAAGATCACGTCGAAGGCAGCGCTATCCACAGCAACCGGCGCTGGCACCTTCTGCGCTGCGTAGTACAGCTTAAAGTGCATGAGCCACGCCTCGAAGCGCGCGGCGGGCGTTAGCGGCGACTTCTCTACCACATCAACAGCCGCAGTATGGGTCGGCTGCGCTGCTACAGAGGTAGTCTTCTCCATCCTCCTGCAGGCCTTGCGTGCGTTGCCCTTTGCCACTTTAGAGCGGCCGCGACCGCTGCTTTGGGCTTCATTGGCGGGAGCCGGCGCAGCTTCTATCCGCTGCGACAACTCCCACACCACCCACCGGCTCTCCGCCGTTCCGCTCAGCACCGCGGCGTCCACAAGGGGCAGCTGGCACCCGTCCTTCAGCTCTACAGCGATGCCCAGTCGCTCCGGGCAGACAACGACCGTTGCCAGAGACGTCACAGGAAGCATGACATAGAAAGGCCTCGTCGCTCTGCCACTCGCACCGCTGTCGTGGGGTGCAGCAGCAGGAGCGGCGGCCTTGTCCGACGGTGACTGCTGAAGACGCGACCACATCTCGTTGGGGTTCGGCATCGTCCACCTAATGTGCATCAGCGTGAACGTGAGCTGGGTCGGCACGACGACAGCGGCATCCTCGTGGCGTACCCGCTTTTCCTTCTGCGGAGTTGCCGATGCCGGCGAGTCGCGGCGGCGTCGCTTGGCGCTCGGTGTGGCCGACTCAACGTCCCCGTCGACGTCAGCATTCGCGTCCGCCTCCAGGTCGCGCTCCTCCCTCGCCACCCCACGTGCGTCGTAGCTGACGTTGCCAAGCCGCACTGCGTCGTACACGAGTGCAGCGGGTGGATCAGCAGGGACAGCTATGGCGACGGGATCAACCAAAGGCGTGCGAGCACCGTCGGCTGTGTCTTCCACACCGTTCGTCTCCTCTGCCGCCTCCATGGAAGTCACCTGTGCGTCCTGCGAAGCGACTAGGGACACGCTGCGCCGACCGCTGCTACAAGGCTGCTGCGCCTCCTCCACTTCTTCCACCGTCGCCTCTCGCGTCGCGTCCTTTTCATGGGAGATCGGCGAGGTGAATAGCTGCTGCGGTACGCCGCGAGGGGACGTGTCGCATCGGGCGTCGAAGGCAGTCAAGAAATGACCAGCTGAGTCCTCCACCGCTAGGTCAAGGGAACGCTGGGCTGCCACCACCGCCACGGTAGCAGCCGCTGGCGTCGCCGAGGCTGGCGTGAGCATTGACGGCCGCATCGGCTTCGCAAGTGAGCGCTGGGCCGTGTCCAACAGCGCACGCTCCTCCACCTCTAGCACACCCCTCGCCGGCAGTACCAGCGGTGTGGATGTGTATTCGAACGTCTCCAGCGGCCGCTCCGCCGACAGGCGCAAGTCCACGCGCCACTGCACTAGCTCAGGGCCGTCGTAGGCGTCTGGCGGAAGAGCCTCGCCCACCTCCACGTCACGCATGCCACCAAAGATGCACACGTCGCCGTGATTCAGCTCGGTCGGGTCGGTGCCGCCAATGCGAATGCCGTTCACGAAGGTCCCGTTCGAGCTGCACATGTCCGTTATGTACACTCGAGGGGTGCGGCCGGCGTGCTCGCCATCACGGAGGGTAGCCTGATGGAGCGGGGTGCTTAACGTGTCGGCTGCGTCGATGGGTGTGTCCTCGCAGTACGGTGCTGTGCCACCAGCACAGGCATGGTTAGGCGTGGAGCTGGCGTCGGCCGTCATCGGGGCGTCGGTGGCAGTGGTTGTGGTTGACGTTGACGGTGCTGTGGCCACGCTCTTCAACTGCATGGCGAAGAGGCTGCACTGCACCTGGGAGGAGAAGAGCAGAGACGGATCAAGTAGCACCGCGCAGTGCGGGGCGCGACCCACCGTCACGGGTGTGCCGTTACTCGGAAGTGTGACGCGCATGCGCTGGTCCAGCGACAAAGGCCCGCGCACGAGCACAAAGTCCACCTCTATGACACTCGCCATCTCGGAAAACGTGTATGCAGGCGCTGTGCTACCCTGCTCCTCTATCTGTGTGTGTGTGTGTGTGTGTGTGTGTGTGTGTGTACGGACACTCTCGCCTTCTCTGAGCGGCGGCGTGGCCTTGGATCGCTGTTTCGGTGCAGATATACCTTCTTGTCTGCGGGCGTGGATCGGTGTACCTATGCGCCTACGCGTGCGTCTCCCCACATATGCTCCGAGGGACGATGGATGCCGTGGTGGTTGCTGATCAGCCGTGTCTACGCTTTCGTGTGTACGGGTGTGTGCGGGAGGCGGGATGGAAGTACCAACGGGAAAGTGAAGAGGAGGGGTGCGCCACGCAAGGGCAGGAGCGCAACGAACACATCGCCGCTCTCTTCACCGGTGTGGGGAGCTTTGGCGAGGGAGGATGGCGCCGAGGGGGGAGGGCCTCAGAGGTGCGTGGGTGTCCGGGATGAAAACAAAGGTGTTGGGAGGGGCGCTTGCCGCTCCCTCCTGTTTCATGTGTGGCCCTCCTCTTCGCACAGCCACTTTCGTTGCTGGTGTTACTCCTCCTCGTGCCGGGTTAGGCGATGTGTGGGTGTGGCGTTCATGGAAGGCGCGAGGGGTGGCAGAGACGCTCACGGGACAGAAGAGAGGGGGTAGAGGAACTCGGCACACACACACGCACACACACACACGGACACACGTGCACGCACCCTTTTTCCTATTGTACATGTTGCATCCCAGCTTGGCGCGCACGCGTGTTGGTGCAGGTACGCCTGCGCACAGTTGCTGCCAGACTTGAGTGGTGGCCGAACTTGTTTCCTTCGCCGTCCCTCTCAGTCTACATGTTCATGGATGTCGCCCCACCGGTGCGCTGCTTCAAGTTGCGCGTGAACTGCTGCGGGCGGCCGTGCTGCGGCAGCTTGTAGTCCGACAGCGTCAACTCCTTTCCGTACTCCTCATTTGTTGTCGTGTAGAGCGGGTGCTGCCGGCCCTCGCCTAGCAGACGGCTCATACGGGAGTGGCTGCGGGAACCGGACAGGTGCGCCGTCACCTGGCTCTGATCTAGCTTCGGTCGATCGAGGCAAAATGCCCGCGTGCACCACAGCTCAAAGTCGGTGTCATCCTTCATCCGCATCGAAATACCGACGCAGTACATGCGCATCTCTGCCTCCGTCAACTGCACCATGGGTGTGCCGTCGGCCCCGCAGAAGTTGTCGAAGAAAGCAAGCAACACATCGTCCTCGGTGCGCGCACCGTTTCGCACCTCTGGATGCCGCAGCACGTCGTAGTGGTCACTTAGGGTTCCGTAGGAGATAATACCGGTGCCCTTGGGGTCTAGCTTGCGGATAAGAAGGTCCACCACGTACTTCCTGCGCGGCGTCAGCGGGGATGTGCTCAGACTCTGAATGAGAGCCGACGTGTCGATCATCCGAGAACCCTCCTGTCCGTCAGTGGCGCCGGCGGCGTAGGTCTCGCACATGTGCGCGTGATCCTCATCGGAGAGGAAGACGGAAATGGCCCGCAACGCATCGCGCACCGTGTCTGCCGAGGCAGGCGATGGAAGCTGCTCCAGCTGGCTCGCAACACGCCACAGCTGCTTGTGGCAGAGCCGCTCCGCAGCCTTGCGGAGAAGGTCTGCCAGAAACGGCTTCTTCGTCAGCTCTAGCGACGAGGACGGGGCCGCCGTGGGGTGCTTCATGTGCGAGTGTGTCTGTATGTGTGTACGTGTGTAGGAAGGGGGGTATAGGTGGGCGGTGACGGGCAACAGTGAGGCTGCTCCCTGTAAAAGAAGAGGGAGGGAGAAAAGGGTGGGGTGGTGCCCAGCATCTCTATCAACGGAAACGCGCCGGACTGCCTTCGCCCGTTGCATCTCTATGGGGTTCCCCCTCCTCTCCCTTCCCACGGAGAGGGAGAGGAGGGGAGGGGGGCGACAAGGGCATCGCTGAGTTGCACCTGCGGAGCACCCCTTCCCCTTGAGATACACAACCGTGGAGCTCCCGGGTGCGGGGCCGAGATCCAAAACTCGCGTCGTGTCCGCTGCGCCACGCCTCCCATACTTACTGCCTCTTCATTCGCCGTCCCTATTACGTTAAGCGGCGTGTGAGTGGGGTGGGGCACCGGTGCACATGTCTCCAGTGTGAGGGGGCGGGCGCTTCAGTGCATGCGCTTGTCTCGCTTGAAGGCCAGAACAACCACAGCGAGAAGAGGTGGGAGGGAGGGAGGACAGCAGCCACACATACACACACACCCTCGCCTTCAGGAAACGATAATCCTAAGGAAGCACACGCGCGCAAGCAACACAACCGTCAACGATGTGGTCATTCGCCATCGTCGGCTGAGCGCCTTGCCCGCTAATCTTCCTTGCTCCCCCTCCCCTCCTCTGGGGCACGGAAGGCGGTGTACGACGCGGCCGTCATCAAGGCAGTCGTCAAGACCGTACCCGCCATCGGCATGCCTGCCGCGGCGCCAGCAACGGCACCGACGACGTGCAGGCCCCACGCAGCTGTCGCGGCCGCAGACTGCCCGGTAGTGAAACTGCGGCACATGGCAAGCATCGTGATAAGGGTAAGGTACGCCTCGGCGCCAGACTCCAAGTTGGCCGCCTCGAAGCCGCGGCTAGACATCGAGTGGTACCACGGGAACCAGCGGAAGAGCACCGTGTAGCACAAGCACCACACCGTCGCCACCGCCGCACCTGTATCGCCGTCCCCGCAGTCGTGCAGGTGCATCACCTTCGCCGCCTTGGCGTCGTTCAAGATGAAGAAACAAAACGCGACCGTCACCAGCGGCAGCAACGCGCCCTGCACGCAAACCTGTGCCAGCACCGTGTCAGGCGGCACCGCCATGGCGATGGTGGACTGCGCTAGCTGCACCGCGGCCATCACAATGCTCAGCTTGGCCAATCTCCTCAGTGAGATGTTGTGTCCCCTCACCATGGCGGCCAGCGGGATGACCATGAGACCATACACGCTCATGTTCAATATGATGCCCATGTTGCCTCCTTTGTTGTATGTCCGCGTGTGTGTGGGGGGAGGGGGGAGGGGGGATGTCCTTGGGTGGCTCACGTCGATGGGGGAGCGCCGTCGAGTGCCGGTGCGCGTAAGCAGGCGAGCGGGTGGGTAAGTTTCCTTTGTATGTTGCAGCACTGCGCGTCGCGTGATCTGCGTCCCGTGTTGCGTTGCTCCTTCGCATGCAAGCACAGAAACACCTTCAACACATACACAGAAGGACGTGGGCGCGGGTCGTGCGTCCGATTGGCGGTGAGCGAGGGAGGAAGGGAGGGAGGTAAGAGGGGAGACACAGAGTGCCGCAAGACCAGCAAGCATGGGCAATGCGCCCACACGCGCATACACCGGTGCACATGAAGGGGAGGCGGCGGACAAACCATGCGACCCTTCGCCAGAAAGGGGGGGGGTCTGGTGAAGCCGTGTCCACTCCCACACGACACACACACCTTCTTCGCCCTATCTTCTGCTTGAGTGGCGTTGCATACCCTTCATCTCGCTGCTGCTCTCTGTTTCGATTCGAAGTTCGGGCTTGTACGCACCTCAACACTATCACCATCACCCGTCCTGCTGCACGCATTGCACGCGCACGTGAAGAATCAGAAACCGAGCAAGCGAGGTGCGGGTGGGTGCGCCATCTCGGACGCTTGTGCGTTCTCATGCACCGATCCGCAGCAACAACCGCAACGAACAAACAAATAAGGGAGGGGGAGAGGGGAGGAGAGCTGCTCAGCGGCACTGCGCAAGCGCCCCCGAGACCGTCGGCACTACGAGAAGCGAGAATATCAAGGAGGAGGCACACGACATCGACGCACATCCGACAGAGAGCAAAGCGAGTGGAGAACGGTGAGGGAAAGGCTCGTGGGGAAGGGGGAGGGGTACATCGGTGCCACGCGTCCACTGTAAAACGAGGAGAGCAACGGCGAGGTGGACTGTGGTCGTGCCACGTCCCTCCCTCTCCTCCCTTGCCCACTGCAACAAAAACACCACGCGCATCGCGCATCGCGTCACACTCCCCATGGCGTCCGCCCCCCCCCGCCCCTCCTCCAACGCTTCAGTTCCCGCGCGGAATGGGTGCCAAGTACATGGCAAGCGTTTGAACCGCCTGCACCGACATGCCCAGCGTGTACTCGGAGGCAGAAGCCTGGAAGAGGAAGGCGTTGCCCTCGCAGCAGACGGCGATGGCGACGCGGAGAGGGTCGTCCAGCTCCTCTTGCGAGCGCTGAGACTCGTCACCACGCGCCCCGTAGAAGGGCTGACTCCCCTGATCGTCCCTCGCGCTTGCCTCGGCACCACCACTCACCGCAGCACCGGCGACAGAGGCCTTTCGCAACGACGCAGCTGTCACTGGAGTGCTCGTCTTTCCGGTCGTGCCGGAGGACGCAGGCGCGGGTTGTGGCTGCTGCTGCTGACCCCACAGGTAGCTCGGTGGTGGGGGTGGAGGTGGGAAGTACTGCGCGAAGGGGTTCAGCTGGCCAATCTCCTCTTCCAACAGGGCATCCCGGGCCCCCACCCAGTCGGACGTGACCTGCGAGCTGCCACCGCCACCACAAACGTCGTCCCCGCTGGTCACTGAGGACGCCGGTGGAACGGCGCTGCCGCTACCCCCGCCGGTGCGTTGCGCGCCTGCGTCCCCAATGGCCCTCGCGTACCACAAAGGCTTGAAACACACACGGATGGCCGGCATCGCGTTCATTGTAGTGCGCTCCTGCGACACGATGTGCACCCCGCCAGGGAACTGAGAAAGGTAGTAGCGGATCATGTGCTGCAGTTGTCGGAAGATGGAGCGCTGACGAGTACCTCGGCGCTCTGCAATGGGGCGCAGCGGGAGCGCCTTGGACGGCGTCGGGGGCAGGCCGTCCGTCGTCGCCGTGGCTGCAGCAAAGGCAGTGCCGCCGCCGCCACTGCTGCCGTCCTCTACCGGTGACGTGGTAGACGTGAAGAGCGGAAAGACGCGCACTGTCACACCGACCTTCTCCACCCCGTACGTGGCCTGCACCACACAGAGCGGATCAGCCAGCATGGGCTCCTCGACAGTCGCCATCCCAGTCGGCGGCAGTGACAGACGGAAGGGCAGCACGTCATGCCGGATGTTGCAGTACAGCACCGACACGCTCTGGCCGTAGTGGTTTCCGAGCGACACGGAGTTCATGACGGTGGCGCAAAAGGAAACAAACTCCGTGGAGGAGTGCCGCAGCGCCGAGGCAATGAAGTGGAAGCTCATGCAGGCCGTGCCGACGGGCACGTAGAAGGCGCTCCAGTACGCCTTAACCGTGCCAGCGGTCCAATCGGCCACACTCGTGGAAGACCGCGAGCGAGCAGCGGCGGTGGCGGCGGCGGCAGCAGCAGCAGCGCTCTCTAACGCGTCCGGGACGAGGGTCAGATAGGCGCTGTTAACGTCCACGCGCACTTCGCTGAAGAGGGAGAAGGCGGTGACGAGCGCCACTGCGTCGCTGTCCTCCTCGCGGACGTCGTCGCCAGCGCTGAAGTTCCCCTTGAGCGCGATCGACAGTGGGTACGGCTCTACCAGCAACGTCTGGCGCGAAGGCCGGTGCGCGGCGTCGGGGGCCTGAAAGACGACGTGCGGTGCACGGTTGTCATCGCTGCTGCCGAGCACGAGGCCCAGCTGGCGCACAGCCTTGCACACCTGCTGTTCGAGGTACTTTTTCCATGCATACGGGACCTCGCTGCCACCCGTCGCAGCTGCCGCGCCGCCGCCATCGTCGAGGGTGCCCGTCGCCGTGGCAACACCCGCTGGCTCGTACGAAGCAATGAGCCCCATGCGACGACCTCCACGACTCATCGCCGTTGCGTATGGCACCATCCACGCGCCGGCATCGCCGCCACCGGCAGCCATCGCGGAGGTGAAGAGGCGGTCCTCGACGCCGTCGCTCTCCGCAAGGCCCTCGTGGACGAGGAAGTCCAGGGGCAGGTGGTACCCCAGGCCTAACCGCGGTTCAGACACGAGAAGGTACGACGGCGACGGAGACGGCGTGGCAAAGGTGAGGAAGCGCACAATGTCGTAGACGGCTGTCAGCATCACGCTGCGCACGCGCGTCGGGGCCACATACTGCACCGTCACCGCGAGTCGCTCGTGTACTACGAAGATGGAAAAGACACAGTGCATGACCTGGTGGTCATCGACGTAGCAGTACTCCGCTGCTGGGTGAACCTTGCTACCAATGCGCGCGGTCGATTGCCCTAGAATCTTGGCGCAGTCGGCAATCCGGCCGAGACTAGCCTCTCTATACGCCGCCGCCGTCTGTGGCTCATAGAGCTCCTCGATAGTGACCGCCATGCGGTGCGTTGGCTCGCGCACCGTGCGGAAGGTTAGCAGGATCAGCGGCGCCTGCCGCTCCTCTTGCTTCAACTCGAAGAAGACGGGGGAGAAGGGCAGCTGAATGCCAAGCTGAGCGTCGTGCCACTCCATCAACTTCGCATTGTGCCGCTTCACGTGCATGGAGGCGCGAGCGGTGAAGTAGTTTCGCGGTGGCAGCTGAGGCCGCTCCGGGGGCGTTCGCGTCCCCGTCACTGCCACCCCACCAGCGTTGCCGCTGCTGCCAGCTACCACCGCCTCGCTGTCATTGCCACCACCACCACCAGCGGAGGACGTACTAGCTCCCTTTGTCTTACCGCTTGATGCTGCCTCCCTCGACGCGCCCTTCCGCTGTCCCCACTTAGCCACCGCTGCCTCGTCGTCCTCCGCTGCGGAGGCGGCGGCGCGCCTTGCCAGCCATTTCCGTACATTTACGTAGGCGGTGATGGCGAGCATGACGCCCGCGCACAGCGACACCTTGCCGAGTGAGCCTGGAAGGGCATCCAGCCGGGAAACCGGCTTCGGGTTTACAGCACCATGCGTGTCAGGCATTGCCAGCACTTTCTCTCCAAGCGGGTGTGGGTTTGAACGGCACACGCGCCCGCGCACACCGATGGTACACACACACGCACGCACACGCACACACGCGTGCGAGGAGAGAAAGACGTAGATAAGGAAGAAGAAGGCGCTGGTGGGTATGGTCGCACAGTGCGGGGGAAAATGAAAGACGCTACGCGGGAGCGATGTCCGGCGGGACTGCTGATGCTGCTTGAGTTGAAGGGCTCTTGCCCACCTTGTCCTCAGCGCATGAGACGGACTCTGCGCCTGTGTGTGTCTGTGTGCGTGTACGTACGCGCTAGCCCTGGTGGCGGTCGTCGTTGTAAGAGCAAGAGCATGCAGGGAGGGGGAAAAGAGAGGGTAGATGGGAGGTGACGCAAAAGAGTTGTGGCTGTTGCTGCGGCTACGCGCGGGCTTCCTACTCGGGGTAGGTACACACAGAGCAAGACACGCACGCAGTCACTGCCACCTCCCCGTCAGCCATACATGCATAACGGCGGATGAGGGGGAAAACGCGGGTGATGGTAGTGTCCGTTGTCATGCTTTCTTTGCCGCTGTTCGCGGGGCGGGCAGGTCCGTGCAGGGCGCACTTGACGAAGAAAAACGGAGGAGAGAGCCATCAGTGGGTGAGTGACCAGTGCTCGCGCACGTCCGGTAGGATAATTTGTAGGCGTGTGTGTAGGGGAGGGGGGTGTCCGTGCCTTCACCTTTTCCAAGACGCACACACACACACACGTCCACACGCACGGGGAGAGAGGAGGAGCCGCATACACGCCTTCCCTCCCCCCTCACGCGCATACGAAAGTACCGGGACAGAGGCGGGGTCGCGGCACGTCCTTGGAGGAAAGAGCGAGCGAGAGATAAAGAGGTGCGCCAAGGCGAAACGCAGTCGCTGACTTAGGCACCGTCATCCACACGGGCTTGAGTGAAGGGGGTGTGGCGGGCCGCGCGGACGGGGGAACCGTCGTGCGAGAGGATGGACGCGAGAGGGAGGGAGGGGACAGAGCGAGGATGAGCATGCACGCACACGCAAGGCGGCAAATGAAAAGAGCATACAACCTGTGAAAGCGCACACAAAAGCGGCTGCTCACCGTCCATCTACCCGTGCTGAGCGCAGCACACACACACACAGACACGGAATCACCTGTAAGCAAGCAGTGTCGCCTGCTCTTCTACTCCTCTCCGCTTCTGCCTCATCCCAACCCCTCCACCCCATTCCACTCCATTCTCCACGACGCCACAGCCATCTCGCGCTCAGTCGTCCTCGGCATTGATATCGTCGCCGTAACGGGCGAACGACGGGTCGTAAGCAGCCAGCCGCTCACGCATCATCTTGAGTTGCTCGTTGCGCTGTGCAAGGAGATGCTTCACTTGCTGATACTGCGTCGACTGGTGCAGCCGCGCAGCGAGCTCTCGCTTCGCCTCAGCCACCTCGGCGCGCAGCTCCTGCACTATCACCGCGAGCGATGGGTCCTGTCCCTGGCACCGGCGCACCAGCTCGGCGGCAAGGCGCTCCTTGTCGTTCATTGCATCCTGCATCGACAGCAAGCTCTCCGTGTCCGACGAGCGGCCCTTCATCACCTGTGTATAGGCGTCTGTCACTTGCTGCAGTTTCGCCTGTAGCCGCCTCACCTCTGCGTTCGCCTCTGCCAGCTGCCGTGCCGCCTCCCCAGAGGCCTCCTCCACGGTGAGGGGCGCCAAACGCCCTGCCGGGCCGCTCAACAACTGACGGCCGTGCTCCCCCATCGCGTTCACGCCGCCGGCGTTGTTCAGCACCGACTTCACGTCAATGTCCAGAGTCAACCGCTGCCGGTCAGCCTCGCGCAGCACCGCGCGCATGAGCTCGGCCGAGGCCGCCGTCGTTCCCTCCATCTGCGTGTCAACGACACCGAGCATCAACGCCAGCTGTCCATTCAGCATCTGCGCCACCTCCGCCTTTGTATACTGCTCCCGCCACAAGTTGCCAGTTTGAAACACGCTTGCCTCGACGGTCAAGTCGCGCTTGAACTTGTCGAGGGAGAGGCGCGACCAGCGGAAGAAGTTGTCGATCACGCTTCGCGACTCCGTCGTGAGTCCCGCCAACGGATCCATTCGTGCCACTCTTCGTGCGACGTGTTTAGGATGACTCAACGTGGGCGGTGCTCCATGCAGGCGAGAGTGGCGAGACGGGAGGGAGCCGTCTACGATGTGTGTCTGTGTGTGTGTGTGTGTGCGGTGCGTTGTTCTTGACGAGGCGAGACAGTCGGGAGAGCGTACGTAACAAGACGAAGGGCAAGAAGAGCAGGAAGTGACGGCGTACAGCGATCCCGAGTAAGTAAAGCGGTGCGCTCCTGCCCGTCGTCCTCGTGTGCGTGTGCGTGTGTGGACGTCCGTGCATGGATAGGCAAGGGGACGCCTTCGCGGAGGCGGCTGAGAGAAGAAAAGACGGGGGAGGGGACGACTTGGCGGCCACAGCGAAGAGTGCGTGCGCCTCGAGTCCCCTCTCCCTGGGTAACGCTCTGATAGAGAGATGGCAGCCAGCCATGCCCGAAAAGGTGCACGCACACGCACATGGATGCAGCTCGCAGCAAAGGACTCCCACCCCACCCCTCCTCCCGCACTCCGGATACACCTTGACGAGGTACTACTGTCCGCATCCATTGAGGGATGTATCGGGCATGCGAGAGCAAGTACAGTGGGGGAAGGGTTGGGCAAGGAAGACGAAGAGCAAGCGAAGGAGGCCCCATCGACATGCACGCGCATGCAGCTCTGCCGCCCATCTCGCCATATCACAGACCCGTGTGGTCCTGTTATGGGTGTGTGGTGTTGCTGCTGCTTCCGTATCCTTCGTGATGGTATTTCTGATGCGTGTGTTAAGACAGAACAGTGACACAGATGAAAGGGGGAGGGGAAGAAGGGCGCAAGACGCCCGCGGCACGCCAACACATGGGCGCCCCTCCTACAGGCAACAACGTACACAGAGAGCGACACACACACACGGGGAGAGGGAGCGCGGGCGCGCGCGCTTGAAAAGCTATCAGGGAAGTGTTGGAGGCGGTGAAGTGAGGGGGAGGCGATAGACACGTCCCTCTCGACTCACCATTGCGGAGAGCGGAGAGCGGAGAAGGGAGAGGGAGGCTGGGGCTGCACAGGTACACCCTCCTCCCCTCTCACGTGCCGCTATCATGGCTACGCCCGCTTCGTTCGTTTTGCTGATCTCATCGTGTCACCACAGGGCACCGTTGCTCTCGCCGGAGGGAGCGATGGCATCAGGAGGCAGGAGTGACGCTAATGCGGCCACATGAACACGTGCACCTCACACGCGTACACTCCCTCGCTGTATAGAGAAGACGATGATGGCAGACACACCAGCTGGGACGGAGGCAGGCAGGGGATCAGGGACGGGTGTGATGGTGCTGGTGCTGGTGCTGGTGGCCCACGCACGGACAACACACCATCATCGACCGAAGAGAACAGGAAATAGGGGAAGGGGATGGCGCTGGTGAGACACGGACTACGGCAGACGTGGCACAACAAAACAAACCAACACGGAGAGAGGCGCACACACAGGCAATCATACGCGTCAACGACCGCAGTGGCACGCGCCCACGCATACGCGCTGACTAGCGTGCGGGCATCCTTACGCGGCCTTCACATGGGATTCGCTTTCTCCTCCGCCTCAAGCTCGGTGAGGGTCTTGCGCACCGCCTCCGCCGTGAAGGTGTCCAGCCAGCTCCGGAACAACGAGCCCGTGTTCGTGTACTTGATCTTGAACCGTCCACTGACGAAGTCGTCCGGAATGACATGCAGGTCGCGCGACTTGCGGCGCGTGTTCGAGCCGGGGGGCGTCTCATTCGACTCACTGCTTTGGCTTGGCGAGGCCACAGCTGTCGTCGCCGCCGGCGACGCGGGCTGCGCCGGGTGCTGGTGCTGCTGCGCAGACTTGGGGGCTGGGATGGCGATCCCGCTGGGCGCCGCTGTCGTTGTTGCCGCCACTGCAGCCGACGCTGGAGCGTGACCAGGCGGCGAGGCGACAGTGGTGGGCGAGCGCTGGGATGTGGAGACCGGCAAGTGTTTGGCCAAGTCCTGGAGGCTGATCCCGCTGCTCCCTGGGGCAGCCGTGATTTTGAGGCTCGCGGGACTCCCGTGGGTCTCTCTCGTGATTGGCGTCACCGAAGACGTGGAGGACAAGTGGGCGGTGGCGGAGGCAGGGGTGGCGCGCTTGCCTAGTGTCGCTGGTGCCGGCGTCTGCTCCGCCGCAACGGCACTGCGAGGCCGCGGCACAACGCTTGTACTGGCGCCAGCAGTGCTGCTATGGCTCGCACCAGAGTCGGCCGGGGCAGCGCGAGCCGCGGCAATCGTGGGGTTCTGAAACGCTGCAGGCAGCGATGGCGGCGACACCGTGGACTTGCCCGAGGGGTCTACGTGAATGCCGTTCGCCTGCAGGAGGAACTCCAGCTCCCGCAGCTTGGCCGACCCGTTTGTGGCGGCGGCCGCAGCGGCCCTCATTTCCAGCTGTGGCTGTGACTGCGGCTGCGGCTGTGACTGCGGCTGCGGCTGTGACTGCGGCTGCGGCTGTGACTGCGGCTGCGGCTGTGACTGCGGCTGCGCCTGTGGCTGTGGCTGCGCCACATCCGTCGACTTGAGCACAAGCAGCGCCGACAGCTTCGTGATGGCGGCGCGAGTGTCCTTGAGGCGGCCATCGAGTCGCGTGCCTCCCGTGAAGGGGGTATCGTACACGATTTCTGCTTCCCTCCCGCTGGCCAGCAAGCGCACGATCGTGCCTTGCGTGCCGAAGGGAACGATGCCCGTGGCGCGGCAGTTCGCGACCCGCGAGCCCAGGTAGAAAGTCTGCTCCTGCGGCAGTGGCAGCGGCACGAGATGGCCGCAGCTGCTGCGCGTGACAGGAAAGTAGAGCTGGCTGCGGCTTACCTGCCGCAGCGAGAGTTCCTTGAAGCTGCGGTTCTGCTGCTCCTGCAGCGACGCCTCAAGCTGCTCGAGCAGCTGCTGCGGAAAGGCCTCCTCCGTAGCCGTAATCATTGGCGTTTCGCGCAGCCCCGACTCTATTAAGAACGTCTCGATCTCCGTTAGCACGTCGTCGACATCCCTGTCGCGCCACGGGCCCGTCAGGAACTGCTGCGGCTCAACGCTGTTCGAGTTTACGCCGCCCGCCTCGATGTACTGGATGAGTGGGCGGAACCGCTTCACATAGTCGCGGATCAACTCCTGCGCGTCGCGGGAGAAGTACCATGTGCCGCTGCCACCACGGTTGCTGCTCGAATTACCGGCGAAGTCGCCCTTCTCGCCCATCTCCAAATGGTAGCCAATGTCCTCCATATCCTTTTCCATGCGGGCAAAGATGTCCTTGTTCCCAACGTACCACGGGTTCAGACTGTGCTGGACCAGCTTCGCGTACCCGACCTTGGCGATGCACCGCCCGGTGAACTTTAGGCACAGCCCCAGCTCGCGAGAGCCAAACTGAGGCGACGTGACGATGGAGCTGCAGATGCTCGTCAGGGTGTGCGGTAAAATGTCGAGACTGATCGCCACCTGCGGCAGCGCCGTCCAGTTGCGCTGCGCGGCAAACTGCAGCAGCTCCGCCGGCAGCCGCAGCGGCTCCTGGAACACCTTGAGGCGAACCGTCATCTGATCGCCCTGCTGCGTCGTCGTGTCATGCTGGCCAGCCGTCACGACGGTGCCACAGCTGCCGTACACGTCCATCTGCGACTTCTTCGACTTGGGCTGCGGACCGATGTAGACGCAGCGGGCACCAAAGGCGCTGTCACCTTCGCTGCGGTCACGCTCGACGTAACGGCTGTCCTCCTGCATGTTTATGTTATCCATGGTGCAGATCAGATGAATTGGGTAGCACGTCCAGGTGGTGGCGAAGTGTCGCTCAATGTGCCCCTTGCGCGTCACCTGCATTCCGTTGAAGCGGTGCACGTACACGAGGACGTCGACCTGCTCCACGCCAAGGCCCAGCTGCGACTTCATGAAGCGTGCGTGCGTGTCCGCCTCCTTCACGAAGGCAGCCGACTCCTCACGGTTGTTCTTGTGCTCCTCGGTGCCGCTGAAGGTGCCCTCCTTGCTGTACGAAGCAGTGATGGACTTGTGCACATCCTTGAGGGAGGCGATGCGGGCACGCTTGTAGTGCGGGAAGCCGACGAGCACCTCCTTGCCGACGAGAGTCGCCACCTGGTCGACCGACTTGGCCTTGAAGAAGTCGCGCATCTGCAAGATGAGACTGTCGTTCTTGGTGGGACGGCCAAAGATCGACACGACTCCAGCCTCGAAGATCGGCTGGATTAGGTCGCGCTTCGACTGGAGGGTGCTGAAGCCCTCCAGCTGCCGCGTGCCAACGTGCACGCCAGGGCACAGCTGCGGAGTGAACTTGTCGATGGGAGGGAATGCGTACGTCTCGCGCCTCACGAGGACGTTCCGGAGAGACCCGAACATCCCATCCTCCAGCTCGTATGGCGGCATCTTGCCGTCGTAGCAGAACCGCAGCGGGGGGCCATTCACGTTGTTTGCGGCGTCCTCGGGGCTGACGTTCTTCTGCACCGACTCGTAGGCGGCGAGCAGCGTGCGCTCGTCAATGAAGGGGATCAGCACAATGCCCTCCCACGGCGCGCGCGCGCCTTCGCGGTCGATAACAATGTGCTCGGGCAGGTACTTGGCGAGCGGGCTACTCGGGCTGCGCAGCAGGGGCCAGTAGGCCTTGGGCATGGACAGGTATGACATGGGTGGCAGCACGGCCAGCAGCTGCTGGTGCGGCTGGAAGGGCTTGCCGAGCTCGAACGAGACACGGGCGGCGATGGCGGGGAGATTCACCATGTCGCTCGCCATGGGTGCATAGTAGTGCGGGAAGAACCACTTCCATGAAGGCACGCCTTGATAGTAGTAATGCATGACCCACATGAGCCCCTCCACGTAGTGCTCCCGCAGCCGGCGCATGTCTGCGCTGTTCGCGTCCCAGCCGCCAGCGAAGCCGTGCTTTTCGCCGTAGTAGCGCTGCTTGAACTCCAGGATCGACGTGATAGGCATTACGGAGGTGGCGTCCACCTCGTGGGTAGGGTCGCGGCGAGCGCGGTTCTTCTGGAACTCCGCCTCCTCCTGCTGACGTCGGCGCAGCGTCTCGAACTCGAGCTTGCCGACCTCGTTCAACCACACCTCGGCGTTTCGCCAGTCGATCTCGCCCTTGTGCGTCAGGTACTTGTTCTTGCTGAGCATGTTGTCCACGTAGATGCGCAGGAGCGCCGGTATGCTGCCATCGTTGATGCCGATGGTCGGCAGCGTCGGCAGGAAGTCGTTGCCGATAAAGAAGCACATGAAGACGAAGTCGTCGATCACTCGCTCAAAGTCCATACTTGCGCTGCTCTTCGCCTTCGCCAGGTAGCCCTTCACCTCCAGCTGCAGGTAGTCGCGGAAGACGTTGATGTGCAGCAGCACAAACTCGTCCGCCTTGTGGTACGCTTTGTCCTTCACGAGGCCCTTCGCCTCATCCTCCTCCTGCCGCTCCCGCTCCTTGCGAGAGCCGGGGCCGAACGTGACCACCTCGCGCAGCAGTACAAAGTGCGGCTCGTGCGTGGCGAGCGCTAGCATGACGAGATCGGCGTCGAGGCCGTACATGCAGTGGGTCTCGTTGGGGTCGTAGTTAGGCTGCATCTTGCGCCGGCGAATAAAATCGACGATCTTGTGCTCACCCTCGCCGGGGCAGTCGTGGCCGGAGAAGATGATCTGGCACCCCTGCCACGCCGGATCAGTGGACAGCTTCATTGTGATGAAGTACTGAAACTCCTTGCTCACGCGCACCATGAACGGGGTGCCAGGGGTGATGCAGTTGCTGTCGAACACGTCCTTCTCCTCCGGCACCTCCTCGCCCATCGCGAGCGCCTCCTGACGCGCGATCATCATCTCGTAACCGGCACGGTAGCGGCGCTGGCGCTGCTGATTCATTTTCGCGCGCGGCGCGACACCGTCGACGGCAAGCAGAAAGTACTTGCGCGGCTGGATGGCGTTGAAGAGCTTCTCCAGATAGATGAACATCGCCTGAATCATCTCCTTCTCTGTCGGACTGCGCCGCGTCGCGTCGACATCGTTCGGGTGCGTGCAGTTGTGGATGATACCATTGATATCGAGGTAGAGGTTGTCCACCGGCGGTGGCGAGTCCTTGAAGGGGGTGATGATGGAGGGGAAGCGCTCCGCCGCCCAGCGGAAGAACTTGGGCACACCCATGATAGCAACTTCTTCGGCCTGAAAAGAGAAGCAGCACCTAGTTGAGATGCCACGCACTTGTGCGCGTCACCCCGAGTGCGGCGATAGTGGCTGATGGCGAACGAAAACAAGGGACAACACACCAGGAGAAGCACCCTCAAGGCGGCGCGGAGATGCCGTATGCGTGTTAGCCCCCCGTGCTCGCGTGCGTCAACGGCAACCCGCTACAGTGGATGCTGTGGAGTGGTGGGGTAGCGGTTCTCCCTCTCGATCTCCTTCTCTCCTCCTCGCCGCAGTGTGCAGCGGAGAGGAGCAAATCACACTGGGGAAGAGGGGAGGAGCCCGGCAGACCGAGAAGCAAAATCACCCAAATGCCCAAGTAGGACTTGAATGGGGCGCCTCACCGAAGAAGGGACGAGAGGGGTCACGCACACGCACGAGCGAAAGTCTCCGCCAAGGCAACGCCAACAACAGCAGCAACAACAAGCAAGAAGAAAGCCCCGCCGTCGCCGCCGCCGCCTTCCATGTGTGTCAGCAGGGCGCAGTCGCACAACGTCGGTCACAACCACAGCAGCGCGTAACAACCACGCACGCACGCAGAGAGAGACAGGCAGACAGGCAGAGTAATCACGGACACGTGCGCATGCACGTTACCATACACACATGCACACACAGGGGCAGATGACGATGCGCGTGTGTGGGTGACACTCGATATGGCTGCCCTAAAACGTACTCAAGAACCTCTGGGCGTGTGTGTGGGTGTGTGTTCGGATGGGAGGGGGCGTTGTGCTCAGGTGTGTTGGCAAGGCGCGTATCGATACCCTCCTCCAGAACGCACACACACGCACGCACACACAGAGAAGCGGTGAAGAGTCCGGAGGACGGATCTTCGAAGACGCCCTACACAACGAAATTAGACGAGGTGGTCGTCGAGTAACAGAGGGTTTGGAGGTGGGGAGACGATCGTGAAACTGAGAGACACACACACACACGGGGATGCCAACAGAAAGAAAGACAACAGAAAATGTATACGTATGTATGCGTGTACACTATATCCGAGACATTCCCATGCGCGCGCGTGTGTGTGGGAGCGGGAGTGGTGCGCGCATACACAGGAGATAGAGATAGACACACACGCAAGACGAAGGAGGGTGGTGGTGGTGGTGGTGCGAAGTGGCAGAAAGGGACGAGGAAGGATGCGCCATGGCAGTGGCGGCGGCGCATGAGCAGATCGCGAGCCGTCCATTAAAGATGGGCGAGGCGGAGACTGCATCACAATGCCAGGCGTCACCGAGGGAAGTGATGCAGCGAGAGGGTGGGAGGGAAGGCTGTGTGGCCAAGCATGTCGATGTGGCCCAGCGTGGCATATCACTGCCTCTCCACGAAGTACACGTGCGTGTACAGAGGGGAAGTGCAGGGTGGCATAGGCCCACCTCTATCCGCGCGTACGCGTGCGTGCACGGGTGTGTCAGCCTGTGTGCATCCAACTATGGGCACATGGACGGATACGCACGCGCAGGCACAGACACCAGTCCGTCTCTCCAGTTCTTTCAGCTGGGATATACCTCCCATGTGCTTTCCCTGTTGCCTCCGTCATTGCTGCTGTTTGTGGATCTCGGAAGACAACTTTACATGTACAGACACCCGCACACACATACAAGACACGTATATATATATATATATATCCTGCCTTGCATAACGCCCCATGACGACGCACACGCACGCGCGCGTGATGACTTGGATCGCGTCTCGCTCTCTCGACCCCCCCCCATCTCTCAGATCGGTGTTGCTGGCGCACCTGTGTCTCTCTGCGGTCCACACACGCGCGCACACGCCATGAAGGGGAAGACCGATAAAGCGCGATGGCAACGGGGGAGGGTGGCGAATGCGCGTGCTGCACGGGCACGAAGAGCAGGCGATCTCCGGAGTGCAAAGCACAGGAAAAAAAACGGCGGGAAAGATACACGAGATGGAGAAGACCAACGACTGTACATCAGCAAGCCAAGGCGGCCATCACCCCTTCCCCTCCCTTGCTGTGTGTGTGTGTGTGTGTGTGTGTGTGTGTGTGTGTGTGTGTGCGTGCATGTGCGTCTGGCAGGGCGAGTGGGAAGAAGGGGAAGAGGCGACACGGAGCGACAGCGGCTCTGACGGCGTAGAAAAGTGAGAGACGAACGAAGAACACACCCGCGGTGGGAGGCGGCGGAGCTGCGCACCGTACAACAGAGAAGCACCACAGCCTGTCCAATCTGTACACTCATACATACCGAGAACAAACGTCTACAGAGCCACCCGCGCAGACGCACGCGCACAATCTGGGAGGAGAGCGGGACACAGACGCGCACACGCACACACGCATGGGCGTCACACCGCCGCCCACCTCCGCCTTTAACAGGCGAATACATACTCCTACGCCGTCTCCTCGTCGGCTGCTGGGGCGCCCGCGGCAGCGACGGTCTGGCTGGCCGCCACTCCAGTACAGCCAAAGCGCGGCTTGCGGGCGTGGCGGCGGCCAACGATGGAGGAGTTCGCCTGTAACGTACCAATGGGCGAGTAATCCTTCTTCACGAGACGGTTGCGGTGGTTGACCGTCGTCCCCTCGCCCGCAAAGTCCATCGTGTGGTCGCCGAGCTGAAACACTTCGTTGCAGTGGCAGTGGCGGCTGGCGTGCGAAGTCCCCGTCGCCTCCTCCGGGCGGAGGTACGAGCGCGGGCGGTAGTCGCAGCTGCTGTGCATAAAATTGCTCTGCACGTTGCGCACCCCGTGTGGCGGGTCCTGCGGGTTCAGCAGGAACGTGTTATAGCTGATCGGAGTGAAGTCATAGCCGGGCTGGCACAAAACCGGCGGAGGGCAGTTCTTGTAGAGCTCCTCTGGAGCGAAGGTGCGTGGCATGGGCTTGCTGCTAAGGTGGTGGCCGCGCTCATCCACCAGCGGGCGAAGACGAGGTTGCTGCTGCGTGCGGCGCATCGTCGACAGCGAGAGCGTCTCTGCCTTGAAGACATCATTGGGACTGTACGTCGTGGTGCTCTGAAGTGAGTCCATGACGGACGGCGCCACCCGCTCGAACTGCTCGTACCGGCCATCGGAGAAGTTAAGGCGGATCTTGATCGGTCCCCACGGCTTCGCGTTCGCCATCTGCACCGCCGACACGGCATCCTTGTACGTGCACCCGTCTGGCAGGCTGAACGTCTTCCAGGTGGCGAGCGGGTGGGTGGCAAGGCCGCCGTTGTAGTTCACCTCATCTGGGTCGTAACCTTTCCGGCGCATGGTCGCCTTGCTCGGCAGGCTCAGCACCGCGTAGCTGGTCGGCACGGCGGCGCTGCTTGGCTCCTTGTACGTCGAGTCCATACCTAGGGATAGAGGGAAGCAGCGGATGATGTGATGTGCACGTGTGCGCAGTTCGGGTGCACCGGGAAATGGTACAAAACACAAGCACGCGCGGAGACACGCAGAGGCAGACGACGGGCGGCACAAGGAGGGGGGAAGAGTTGTTGCACGTGCTTTTAGACGCGCAAGGCTATGTAAATGTGTGTGTGTGTGTGTGCGTTGATGAATGTGATTGGTGAAAGTGGTGAGACGCAAGGGTGCATTCTTGGGCATGTACGGGCGGGAGTGCGTGTAGTGGACGTTGATGCGCGATGGTAGTGTCATGCACGCATCCAGGTAAGAAGAGTCGAAGGAGAATGTCATCGTGGTCAACGATGGGGATGACGAGTAGGCAGAGGTCTGCATATACCCCCGGGAGGAGAGACCGAGAGAGAGAGATCCAGATGGCACCCGGAGAAGGGGGCGGCCGGCGCCTCAACCGTTCCGTCCGTCCCCCTCCCTCTCTCGTGTGGGTCACTGCGTAACACGTGAGGAAGGATGTGATGAAGCCGCCGCCTCCCCTCCCCCCCTCTCCCCTATGCACCGCTGACAGTGTGTCAGGGGCCGCGGCGAGCATCAGCGGCAATGGTTCTCCGTTTGGCTTTACCGCCGTTGCCGATGGTACACACACGCAGCGAGAGGGACAGCCACGGGGATTCTCAGAAGATCCCGTCAATGTCGAATATGTGAAACGCGGCCGAGGCGGACGCGTCCCCGCCACGACCACCGCGCGGGGCGGTCGCTTCGACAGGCCCTGTCGTCATATCCTCTTCGTCTTCCACAGACACGATATTGGCAGCTGGACGACGGCTCGCCGCGCGCGCCATGCCACCGCGGGGAAGACGATCGGCAGGTGTCCTGGTTGCTGCAGCAGAAGTGCCGCCACCGCGTCCTCCCCGTCGTGTAGCTGTTCCCCTCCGCCTGCTAGATGCATGGTGCGCCACGGTGTCGAAGGCGTTAAAGGCAGCACTGGCCGCCTCCGCAACGCGACTCGCCAGCCCGCCGTTCCCCATCACCACCTGCTCTGGCACGACATTCTCGGCGTCCACCGTGGGCACGCGAGCTGTCAGCATGCTGGCCGCCAGCTGACGCCGAGCGCGGTGCGCTTCAAGCTCCACCAGCGGTTCAGCTGGAGGAAGCGCCTGCTTCACAAAAAGCTTCGCACCGCGTGCGAATCCGACGCCGGTAGCAGCAGTTGTTCTCGCATCGACGGAGGCGGCGTTGGGGTCCTCGAAGCAGGGATAGGGGGGCAAGGAGTAGGGCCCCACAAGCAACTCCACTGTGCGCACAATGGCACTGCCGTTGGGCTTGCTGTCCGTTGAGAGCCCTGTGGCCATGGGTGGAATGGTGGCAGGCCGCTCGAAGCTCACCCACCCGTCTACGTCCTCTTTCCGTGGTCTTCGATGGATATGAGTGTCGCACATATCACCGCGGCCCACGCCGGCGTCCCTGCCTCCCACCAGCTCCGGGAAGAGCGGCTGCGCATCAGTCCGGCGTCCCTTCTCATCACCGTCTTGCGTGTGCTCCTCCGCCGCCTCCTGCGCCGTGGCCGCGGGTGGGGCGGATGCCAATGCCGTCGCCGCCGCCACGCGAGCCTCCACCTCCTCGAAGGTCTGCGGCATCTGCACGTCGGCCGGGTAGGGGGGCAGTGGCAAGGGCCGCATCGTCACAATCGCCTCGATCAGCGCGCCGTACTCGACACTGCAGAGGCTCAGGCCGTGCCGCACAACATCCACGCACCCTGGCCATGGCAGCAGCGGCTCTGTCTCGTTGAAGAGCAGGACATGCCGCTGATGACGCACAAAGAATGACTGTAGCGCCTCAAGCGCCCCTCGTGAGGACGAGGTGGACGCGCGGAGCGGGGCTGAGAGGCCGCGAATACCGCCATCTTCCCACGCCACACGGGCACCAGTGCCGTTGAGGTAATTCAGCACCTCCTCGTACAGCGGCCACTGGAGGAGGAGAAAGGTGATACCGCTAAACAGCTCTCGGCGCTGCGGGTGTGGGGCGAAGTACCGCAGGTGCGACGCCGCAGCAGTTGCACCGGCTGACTCGCCTGCCACCGATGTCACCGTGGTGGAGGGGGGTGAGAAAGTGGACGCGGTCACCGAGGCATCGCCCTCACAGGGGCGCGATTCGTCGGCGGGCGGCCGCACGTGCGTCAGGAAGTCACGCCACCACGAAGACAGGGGCGGCAAGTAGCGCGACGGATCGGGTAGCGGAATCTGCGGCGAGGCGCGGTCACAAACGGCCATGAAGAAGGCGGGGGTTACGATGGGCACAGCTCTGCATAGCATCGCGACAACCGCGGTCGAGGGCTGCACCGTGCTCGTCACCAGAAAGCTCACCGTGTTGTAGCAGCGTAAAAGGCGTGAAGAGAGCGTTGTTTCGCCAACAGCTGCAGCAGCAGCGGTCACGGCAGTGGGAGATAGAGTCGCCGAAGGTGTCCCTGCCACCGCCGACCGCTGGCTCAGAGAAAGGCTGCTGCCGTCAATGCACAAGCGTCCCACAGCGCTGCCTTGTGTCTCGGTCGCACTCAAGGTTTGCGTGCTTCCAGGGACAGTCTCCTGCCGCACACCGCAGCAGTGCAGCGCATGCAACAGCTTTGGCTGCACATCCACGCTCACGTCCTCGCACAGGGCCGACACGTCTAGCCACACTAGCTTCAGTGCAGCACCATGATGGCCTAGATGAATGGTAAACTGGTGCCAGGAGGAGCGATGCACCGGTACATCCCAAGGGACTTCCTTGGTCAGCTGCAGAGCAGGCTGGGGTGCCCCGCGGCCTGAGGTCGAGCCGGAGCGCTGCCGCTTGTGGACTGCCGCTACTGCAGCGGCCGCAGCGGGGGCGTAGCACAAGCCGAGCACACCCATCTCCAGTGCAGGTGACGCCGCAGCCCCGGCACCGCCGGCATGGCTATCACCTCCGTTAGGTGGAGTGTCGTCGAGTGTCTCGGCGTCGTCGGCATCCTCTCCGCACGCTACGATGGCGGTGCCGTAGGTGGATGAGTCGAGCAGGGAAATGGGCTGCGGGCCCCACTCCTCGGCATCACGGGCCCCCGTGGACAACTGCAAGCCAACGGTGATGGTGAGGTGCGTGCGGCTGATGCTGCGGTCACCCTGAATGACGACGTGGCAGTCCGCCTTGCCGACGCGGTAGGACTCCCCGCCGACCAACCAAAAGTGGGGCGTGTCGTGGAAGAGGATGACCCACATTGGGGATGTGGGGGAGCGAGGGAGACGCAGAGGGGAGGACAGCGCAGCTGCTCACAATCGACCAAGCATGTAACGTAAGTGAGATGAAGCCCGCTGTCGATGCGCCCCCTCACTGAACTCGCCTCCTCCTGTGTATCGATGTATGTGTCTGTCGGTGTGTCTGTAGCGCTAGTGGGGGTCTATGAACGGGGGGAGGGGGAGGGGTCTCATGCGTGTGCACACACACACAGACGCTGGCGGACGCGTGTGCCGCGCACTCCTGTGGTGGTCACTGTGTCAGTCTCCCTCTATGCGTGGGCGTGTGTCGATTGCGCTCCGCCCGGAAGTTGTGAAGGGCAGCTGGAGAGGATGAAAACCAAAAGACAATGGGAAGTCACCACCGCACCACGGAATGGACATGAAAACCCAGGAGAGCGGAGGCACAGAAGACCGCGATGGACAGATGGCGTGGGTGCTATCGACGATGGCGCACACGCACCGGCGTAGACGCCCTGGGCTCCCCGTCTTGGGTACATCGCAGCATCGCAGGAGGCGACAAGCACACGCACGCGTACAGGAGTCCCCCCAAGCCGTTCACGTGTGTGTGGGTGTATGTGTGGTTGCCTCAGAGCTTGCATGGCGCAGCTCTACAGCAACAGCACCAGCCAGAGAGCGGTGGGGGGGTGCAGACTTTCCTTCACCTTGTGGAGAGAGGTTCCCCAGCACTCTACCATAAAGACACGTCGAACATTCGACCGCGACCACGACAACCTCTTCATTCAACGCAGCTCAAAAGCCCCTCGCCCTCGGCCACAGCAGCCAGATACTGTGCGCCGCCAGCAGCATCAAGATCGCCATCAGCACGGTGCCAATCACCTCGTAGCATCGTGTGAAAGGGTCCACTTGTTCGGCGGGGCACTCGGCCGCCGCAGCGATGCAGTGGCCCCCGCGACAGGTGGCGTTCGAGCAGGTAAGCAACGCTGCGTCCAGGGCAGCAACAACGGTGGAGCTGAGGAGAGACTGCTCCCCTCTGCCCCCTGCATCGGCTCTTGCGAGAGGGCTGGCGGCGGTGGGGGCGTAGCACCGAATCAAGGGCTTATGTGAGACAGGCTCAGCTGTTGCTGGCGTCGCGGTGACGGACTTCTCGCCAGCGCGGCAGTATACCCCACCGCTTTCGACACACTCACGGCAGGTGGGTCGGTTGCCGTAAAAGCATGTGTTGAGGTCGATGCACGGTGTTTGCCCCTCACACGTGCAGTCGCTCGCCGAGTAGCACCGCATCGTTGTCGGGCACCATCGCTGCGATGCGTTGATGGTGCACTCGCTACAGCTCGTGACGGTGTACAGTGCCTGCAGGTCTCCTGAGACGAGAGCAGAGGAAGAGGATGACAACGATGTGCTAGACCTCTTTGCAAGGGCCAAACTGGCCGACTGCGTCAGCAACAGTGCCCCCAGAAGCAGCACATGCATCACCGAAATTAGCAGCCTCGAGAGGCTCGTCAACGACGCCAGTCCCCGGCATCCACCTCCATGAGCCCCGCAGGCCTCCCATCTCACAGCAACAGACAGCCCCCAACAGCTTCTACTAGCATACATCGTGTGCACGTCGAGGGGATAGCGATAGAAGCGTGTGTGTGTGCATGTAGGTGACTGCACCCCGTGGCACTCTCTCCCTCTGTCCCCTATGAGCGTGCGATATCGGCACTGTACCAGGTAGCCGGGCGCGTGCGGGAGTAACTTCGGACGGCGCGCCGCGGAAGCGGCGTGGAGAAGTCGAGATCAACAGACGAGCTGACGGCAAAGTAGCGAAGTACGGAGAGACGCACGTCGAACAGCATGATGCATGCGGTGTCGAGGTGTGGTAAGAGGAGTCGGAGGGGGGTGAGAAGGGCCGATGCCGACTGTGATAAGCAAAGAAATGATACGCGACGAGTGAGCTATCGGGAGGGGGGGGGCAACGTCCGACAAAGAACGGAAGAAGCACCACGGGTATGCCTGTGAACGTGTATGTGCCTGCAAGGACCGCTCGTGCGAAGCGAGCAGTACGCACACACAGGCGCGTCTGCTTGTGTGTAGTCCTTTACGCATACACGCAGCTGTTACCCCGCGCGCGCTGTGTGTGTGTGTGTGTGTGTTGTGTGTGTGTGTCACGCGTCCGTCACGGGCACTTTCGCGTCTACACACACGCATGCATCGCACTACGATTTGTGCAGTCGAGACCCCATCACCGCCAGCGAGTCAGCCATCTCGTTACCGTGCACCTTCGAGTGACCTCGCACGTGAATCAGCTCAACGCCCTCGCTCTCGTCGTTCCGGGTGTTCTGGCACGTGTACCGCACCGGCTCCGCAAGGTCTGCCTCCCTGTGGTCCCCGTCACCCCATTGACGCGCGCGCTGCTGGTCATGCTGCTGTCTCGCGTAAACCGTGTTGTACCGGTCGCGCAGCCGGATCAGCTGCCTCCACAAGTCCTGGTTTTGTACCGGCTCATTCGTCGACAGCATGAAGCCGTTCTGCACCCACTTCTTCGCGTACCGGGTGAGCCCGTCAATGACGTAGCGGCTGTCGGTGTAGATGATGAGATGCGGCAGCGGTCGTGTGAGGTCGCCGAGGGGCCAAGCCGACGGGTCGACGAGGTGGGTCGCTCCCAGCGCATCTGCAGGGGCGCCGCCATCGACGAAAGCCTGGACAATCGCGTGTATGACCCCACGCACCTCTCCACGGTTGTTCGTCTGCGACTCAGTCAGCGGCACCGGACACGAGAAGTTGCGGGGATCTGACATGGAGCCGTAGTACCCGCCGTAGCCGGCCCGCGCCTGGGCAGTTCCATTATGGCTGCACGCACCGTCCACGTAGACCACCTCGAAACCCCTAGGTGAGCTGGTCGTGGTGGTGGTGGCAAGCGGCTTCGAGGCTGTCATCGAGGGTGTCGCTGCAGAGAGAGAGGTCGACATAGAGGACGATGCAGGTGGAGCGACGGCAATCTGTGCATGATCCGCGCGGTGACGTCGTGTCTGCCGCGCTGTCACCGATTCTTCAATCGCTAAGAGGTCGTCCCTCGTCTCTCGCTTCAGCCTCCCCTTGACATAGCTACTTCTGAGTGCGTCATGCTCGCGACTGGGTGGATACGGGGCCGCGACACTGCTGCTGCTCCGGCCGCCGCCAAGGCTCACGGCGGGGCCAGTGGAGGCCAAGGGATGAGCGGCCAAGAAGCGTCGGGCCTCGTCCAAAGTCCGGAAGCTCTTGTAGATGCTTCCTGGATACCCCGTCACCTGCTCAGAGCACTGAGCCCACGTTGAGTAGATGCCACGCGCTTTGCCGACGGCTACAGCGTAGAAGGACGGCTTCATGCGAAACGCACAGGGTGTGTCGGTGGTATCAGCAGGAACGGCGGCGGCGGTGGCGATGCCTACCCCCCCCCTGGGAGAGGCAGAGGGGCCGTACAAGAAGAAGCTCTGCACGCCTCCGAGCTTGCCTGACGCGACGATTGGATGGAAGCCTATCACCCCCCTCACGCTCAGATCCCGGCTTCGCATGTGGCCTGCACGCCTTTGATGTCCCCTCCGGCCTCCTCCAGTCTCCCCTGCCCAGGAGAGCCGCGCTGGGGGAGGAGGAGAGACCGGACGATGAGGTAAGTGCACGATACGACGCGGAGCGGCTGCAGCCACGGCACGTGACGCAGTCTTTCGTGACCGGAGCCCCACGTGAGGAGAGCGATGAACAGGGGAGGTGGAGACGCCAACAACGAGCGAAACGACCCCTGCACAGCGTACGGCACCTTCCGAAGGGAAGACACGGCGGAGCCGGAGAGAGAAGGGGAGGGGGTTCTGAGGCGCTGTGTGGTACGGCGGCGACGGGCACCGAGACAGTGCCAAGACCAACGTTGAAGCGGCAGAGTACCGCGATAAGCAAGACCAAAGGAAGCGGCGCGCTCCACTCCGCACTCGTACACGTATGTGTGTATGTGAACCTGGATCGCGCTGTTCGTACGTGAGACAGTCGTAGAAGTGGTCTCGGGGGGAAGTGATGCGGACGTGGAACGGGAAGGAGAAGAGGGGAGCAGCGGGTGTTGTTTTCGGCCTCTTCTCAGTGAAGCGACTGGATCTTGTGTTGCACCCCCCCTCCCTCTCGGGGGCACTTGTGTTCTCTCTGATCGGCTTGCACTGCGGATGTGATGTGCACGCGTAGCCCATCAGACGAAGGCGTTTGTGTGTGTGTGTGTGTGTGTGTGTCGATGATGCGTAGAGAGGGGGAAGCAAAGTACATAGTGGATGGCGTAGCGAAGGGAAGTTACGGCAGCCCGAGGCATGCATAGAGAAAGTAGAAGAGCAAGAGCACACGTCCCCACATGCATGGAGACGTGCACGCCCAGGCAGCGGGTGTACATACCGCTGCGGTAGTCCCCGCTCAGTCGTTTTGCGCGAGAGCAGTGCACCGCTCCTTACCATCCAAGGTCATCTGACAATGCCTCGCCTCCCCCTCTCTACGCATGTCTCCCCACACCATGTGTCTGCGTGTGGCAAGACGCACAGCAGTGCGCGTCAACGAGCCACACTGTCGCTCTCTCTGCCCTTTTGTTTTTTTCCGCGTCGCCGCATCCGCACGCGATCCGGTGCGCGACGTCAAACGACTGTTCGGTCCGTCTTCTTGTCATTATGCTGCACACACACACATAGGCGCCTTACGCCGCGATGTACAAGACGTATACCGCAGCGATAGATGAGCTGTGGAGTGATGATGATGAACAAGGGCTGGAGAGGGAGAGGGAGGGGGAGGAAGCAGAACGCTATTCATGTGACTGTCCCTCCCCTCCCCATCCTCCCATCCCCCCTCACCACGTCTGTCCGTCATCGCCGCCCAACCCCCTCCATCTGCCCTTATCGAGGCCATGCACGTGCATTCTCATGTGCAGCTGGGCGAAACAGCACGGGTGTACCTGTGTGTGGCACACACACGTACGCACACATGGAGACAGCAGACCCTCTGTACGAGGAGCGTGAGCTGGGGGGGGGGGGAGATGCAGTGGGGCGGGACAGTTAGCAGCAGCAGCAGCGCCGCGGCGTCGAAAGAAGCGGCAAAAAAGACCTGAAGGGGGTCACCAGAGGTGTGAGTCTGTGTTTGTGTGTGTGTGTGACGGTCGACACTGCGCACGTCGACCTCTTCTGTCCTCCCCTCTCCCTCTCCGTCATTCTTCACCTACCCGGGGCTGCACACCTGCTTGTGCACCTTCCAGTCCGCCTTCTGGCACTCGACACTGCAGTACTTAGCCACCTTGCACCGACTGCAGCGCTGAAGCGGTGCTGTCGTTGTCGCTGCGCCCTGCGCCCCCTTGTGACAATGGAAGCACCCGTTGGGGCTCGGCATCCCCTGTGCTGTGACGGCATCCTCCATGTCCATCAAGTACCGTGACTTGGCCACTGCCTCGCAGTTGGCGGAGTTGCACACCGGCTGCGGCAGGTCCTCCACACGCGGTGGAAAGGTCTCGCCAAAGACCATCGTGTGGTGAATCAGTCGTGTCGCAGGCGCTGCCCTGCACGCGCAGCAGAGCGCATCCTCACCCGTCAGCTGCTCGAGAATGGTGGAGCTGACCTCCTCGATGGCTTTGCTCACGTCGACCTCGTACGTCTCCTGCGTGAGCTTGTTGATGTTGGTGGAAAACTGAAACTCCTTCTCCCCCACGGCGGCGTGGTAGATGTGAAGCACCATCGGGAGGCGCGGTAGGCTAGCACAAAACCTGGCAAAGGATGACGTGGACACGTGTGTGGTTATATGTGCCTGGGTGCGGTTGTGTGTGTGGGGGGGGTTAGGGGGGTCGCGAAAAAGAATGACCCAGAGGAAAAGGAGGAGAGAGAATCGTGGCGGCAGATCAACAGCGGTCTGGTCGACTCATAGAAGCCATGGCAGCATACACCCCTTCACCGGCGAAGAACATCGGCAGCTCGCTCAGACAATGCGGAAGGGAGAGAGCATGCAGAAGAGGGGAAAGCCATGAAAAAAGGGGTCGAACAGCGCTGGTGTTGGTGGCAAGCACGTATCCAGAAAAGAGACCGAGATGGACTTGAGTCCCACAAGCACGTGCACCTCGTCCAGCACTGAGCTGAGGAGGGAGTGCTGTGTTTCTCGTTTTCCCTTGAAGTTTATCCCGGTAGACTCCTGGACTCGTGGGTGTGGGTGGTCTGTGTCTCTCTCACTCTCTCGTTGGCCACCCTTCGTCTGCCTTCCCCCTTGCAGGTGCGCGCGTGGGCAGGGGCCGGGCAAGGGGGAGGAAGCAAACCAAAAAAAAAACATCAGGTGCAGCAGAGGAGAGGCACACACACACAGAGAGAGAGACGCACACGGGCAGATGAAGCGGGTAGACAGGCGCAGGGGGCACACAGCGCCTAGACAATAGAAGTGGTAGACCGTTGACGACAGTGTTCCGCAGGAAGACAAGCACAGAAAGCGTAAAGCGAGAAGATGGGATAACGGGGTGAGAGGGGAGGAGGCACCCGTATTGATGTAGATGCGACTACCCTTTCCCCATACATATATCCATGTATATATCCATGTCTCTGCGTGTGTGTGTGTCTGTGTGTCGACCCTCGTCAGGCAGTCAACACGTTTGGCGTGTGTTAACTGCCCGACACACACACGCAGAGACATGGATATAAGAAAGGAGCAGAAGAGTGCGAGAGGGAGGCGAATTTTTTTTGTTCGACGTGTACAACACACGCACTCCCCTCGCCTGATCCCGCGGCCGCCGCACCCCCCTGAAATCAGGGTCGCGTATCTGCTCTCTCTGTGTGGGGAGAGGGGGGAGGGGGGCGCCACTGGTGTCCGCGGGACAGGTCTGGACTGGCGGTGTGCCAAAAGAGACGTGCGGTCATGATGGCATGGGTACCAGCTCACGACGGGATCGTGTCGCTGATTCCGCAAAGATCGGCAAGCCCACGCCTGTCAAAGACGTGCGGATGGAGAAGGTAGAGTACCCCATGCCGCCACAACCCCATGGCAGCGTCCCACACCTGTCGAAACACGTGAGGGCAAGACATCCAGACACGCCACCACCACCACCCTCCTGTCGATATCGACGGAAGCGAGAAATGGAGACAGCCAGCCACCCCTTCCCCAGACTCCCATGCGAAGAGACGTCCCCACCATACTGTGGAATGCCGCGGCTTTAAGCGAGCCAGGTCGAAGCATGGCACACAGGCAGGGTGCAGTGCCTCAGGGGGCCCTGACCCGAGGCTGACCAACATTCTCCCTGAGCCTCATTTGGCATGCACCTACACCACCACCCTACCACCCGCACGACGCCTGCCACCGCTTTCTGCCCTCGAGCAGGACCCTCGAGGTGGTCCGCCTGGATCAGCACGTGCAGTGCAGCCAGGTCTCCATCTGGCGCCCATCAAACAGCACGTATGCGAAGAAGGGACGAGAAGAGCACGTTAGACACATGGTCCGATGCAACGGCGGACGGCTCATCCCACGATGAGAGGGACGTAGCCGCAGTGCCACAAAATTGAGCTGCAGTTGTGTGTGTGTGTGTGGGTGTGTGCACACCTATCGACCTGCTCGTGGTGGAATGGCGCGTTGAGGGGGAAAAGAGACGCGCCCTTCGTTCAGGGCAGCGGGTGGGCAGGTGGACGGGTGCGAAGGAGTGCACAAGTCAGCCATCCGTCGTTCCGTCCAGCAAACAGGCAACGAAACGGAGAGGTGGCCGGTGCATGCGTGCGCTTGCGTGGACCTGGTGGGGGGTGGGGTGGGAGGGGTATTGATGGGATGGAAAGAAACGATAAAAAAAAGGGCGTTGAAAAGTAAGCAAACAAACCCCTGTCACCGCCGGAAGAAACCGCACAGAGAGAGGGGAGAGAGACAGTACTAGAAACTGAACAAGAAAAGGGGCGAAAAATAAACAAAGGAGGAAGAGGGGGGGGGAAGGGAAGGTGCAGGGGCGGTGGTGATAACGGTGATCGCTGCAGCTGCTGCGGTGTTGCTGCTGGTCACCTCCTGCTTAGTGGGTTTTTCGAGAGTGAGTGAGTGAGTGAGCGTGTGTAGGTGTATGTAACGCGCTCAACCATGGTGCATACACACGCCCCTCTATCATCCTCATGCGGGCTTCCCTCTTGCCTCGTGAGGCACAGTGGCCTCCCTCCTCCCCTTCCCCGTCCTCTTGTTGCTTTCAAAAGGGAACCCAGGGGACGCTGCGGTCGCTGTGCGGACAACAGTTCGAAGGAGGGGGTCGCCACCGTACGGATGACGAAAAGCCACATGTTGCGGCAGAGGCTCGATTCGGTACACCTAATCCACCCGGCCTGCTGCGACCGCGGCTGCCATTGCTCCTCCATAGAGCCGGGCTGGCTTTCCTGTGACCATTCGACTCTTGTCGCTGGCGCACGGCCGTGACGACGACCACGTTCGCGAGTTCCCCCTTTAGCGGCCACATGAGCATGAAAAGACGTCCGGAGGCACGCGACTTCGCCTGCGAGGGCGTGGTGAGTGCAAGGGGAGTGGGAGGGGAGGGAAGGGAGTATCCTGAAAACGAAAAAAAAATTGAAGCCTCCGTGCGCTGACGCCCATCGCCAAGAGGGAAGAGGAGGAGGAAGGTATGTGTGTGTGTGTGTGTGTCTGTGTGCGGCTGCCCCGATAGACAGAGGCACAGAGGCACAGGCAGACGGGCAGACAGTGGTCTTTTTACGGGCCGTCGACGATGGCGTCGGCTGTGAGGGAGGAGAAAAACAAAAAAGAAGGCGGGGGTGGAAACAGACCGTCGTCGCCGTCGGGACCTTCACTTCTTGCGCAAGCCACGTCCTCTACCAGGCCTGTCGCCCACCCACGCATTCACTGCCACCGTAGCCACCCTCACGTCTTCTCACCAATGCTGCTGTTTGAGGGGGGAGAGGGAGAAAGAGAGGGAGGGGCATCTGCAAGCGGCCGCTCACTCTTTCAGTCGCACTCGCACACTGACCCTTTATGGAGACAACTTGTTGATTGGCTCCCCGGCCTCGCGGCGCTGCTTGCGGTGAAGCGACTGCGCCTTTTGATTGATGGTGTTGCCGTTGACGTCGATGTCGTCGCAGATGCGCGCGGCCGGCACCAACACAAAGCTCAGCGGCACAATCAGCATCGGCAGCAGGACGTGACCTACCAAGAGCAGCATCGGCACATTCGAAAAGTCGCACGTGCCCTTCGTCGTAATGGGCCACTTAAACTCCATCAGCAGGGACCCCACCGTGTTCGACATGGAGGCGCCCAGGTTCCCGAAGCCGGCGACCAACGCGTACACCATGCTCTCGGAGCCGCGTGGGCAGATGCGGGAGAGCAATATCACCGTTGGCATCCAGGCGAGGTAGTAGCTCACCTCGTATACAATGGCGTCGCCGAAGAGGTACATGGCGTGGTCCGGGATACCAATGTATAGGTTCCAGCGCTTCACCATGATGATGTCGAAAGCGGAGGCGAGCACCTGGATGAAGTACGTGAACATGAGCGTGAAGCGGAGGCTGTGCTTCGAGAAAAGGTAAGGGAACGCAGCGACAGCCACGATACCAGCCAGGTTGCCAATAACGGCGCTGATCGTGTTGTAGAAGACGTATGAGAAGTGCGGGCCCTCCGGGTAGCACTCCTTCGACGCCATGTAGAAGCTGTCCAGGGCGCCGGGCAGCTGCAGGTACAGGAAGGCGTAGCTGAAGAAGTATATGCTCACCTTGGCGATGAGAAACGGCAGGGCCCAGAAGGCGCAAACCCCACACGCCAACACCACTGCAATGCAGGAGTACAGCAGTTGCCAGCGCGTGCCCAGGACGGTGACGCACATCATGGTGATCACCGAGCACGCCATCAGTAAGCTGTACACAAAGATGCGCCAGTTTCGCATGCAGACGCCTCTGTTGATCTCGATGATGCCGCCGCAGCAGCTCACAATGTTCAGCGCGGGGACCTCGTCCTCGGCCGTTTCCCCGCCGTCGTGCACCGTGTCAAGCGCGAAGTCGCTGTTCAGATCCCCCTCAGCGTAGTAGCAAGCAGCCGCCTCCGCCGACACGGGCTTCTCGAGTCCGGAGTCCGCCTTGCCGTCCTCCTCCTTGCCGCTCTCCGTGGCCCGGAGCGACGACGCCAGCTGGTGCTCCCGCAGCGCGCGTTTCAGTTCTCTCTTCAGTGTCAGGGTATCTGCCATCTGCTCCTCGCGGTTCGTCCCCTCGCCATACCAGTTCCATATAAAGAAGACAGCGCTGAGAAGCTGCGTCCCAGCGGCAATGAACAGGCCCACTTGCGGTATCTTCTTGTCCGAAAGCGGACCCTGGATAACGGCACCGACGATGTTCGCTAACAGGATAAACCACCAGATCCAGCTGATGAGGGAGGGCCCCGACGCGGGGCGACGGCGCATGAGGCGGCTGTAGTGACCCTCGGAGAGAATATCCACGTTCGCGACGCAGAAGCTCGTGAGAAAGATGAACCCGGCCGCGATGTCAGCACTGGACTCCTTCTCCGGGAGAGAGCCGTACCCTACAGTGAGGCCGGCCCCAACGATGCAGGCCGCCGTGCAGTACCAGCGCTTCGTGTAGGCGAAAATCGCCACCGAGTCGGACATCATGGCGGCAAAGGCCTTGATGGAGAAGCCCAGCTTGGCAATGCTGGCCAGGCGCTGGTAACGCACCCCCGACACCCCGAAGCGGGAAGTGAACATAGAGAAGCACGCGTAGTTGATCAGGCTGAACCCGACACCCTTATTCAGGAAGTACACGAAGCCCAGAGACAAGGTGCATCGAGGGCCGTAGCCCTGGCAACTCTTGCCAAAGATCGGGACGCGCTCCAGGCACGACATCTTTGCGAACAGCGCACGTGCATCGGGGTGGACGTAGTCGCCGTCCTCCCCGACACCCTCGCCGGGTTTGTCGTGAGCCTGATTCACATTGTCGATGTCATCGATCGCAGAGAGGTTTACGCGAAGGCGGCTGTTAAACTCATTGTCCTTCTCGCGGTCCTCTCGGTAGTTGGCTGCCATGCCTGCAGGCTTGCTGAGCTCAGGAAAGAGAAAAGGGCGGCGAGGGGGAGGGAGGATGCCGCGTGCGTGGGAATCGGTGTCGGTGGGTGAGTGGAATGTACAGAGATACACAAACTGGTGTGTGGCGAGTGGGAAGGGATCAGCGATCGGGACAATAAGAAAGGGGAGCAGAACCCCGAAAAAGCGAAGAAGGACCGAGAGTGAGGAGCACCGGAGATCAGGTAGGTGAAGGAAGGTTGAGAGGCAGAGAGACGAGGAACGAATTGCGTGGAGTGACAGCGGTGGGCAGATTGAAGAGGCAGAGGAGGAGCTTGATGCGCGGGGAACGGGGGGAGAGGGGGGAGGGGACGACCCGAGTGCAGAGAATGTCTCTCCTCAGAGCTACCTCTACCCACTCAGCCCTCACCCCCCACACCACCCCCCTCTGTGCCCGCGCAAACCCAATGGCAGAAGGAGAGATCCACCCATACGTGGGAAGAGCAGAGGGCGTGTGTATAAGTCCACAAACACCGAAAAAAGAGGGGGAAGGGTATCCGCGTCTTCCACCAGACGCGCGTCGTCCTCGGAATTACGTCCGGAGTGACACGTGTATCGTGTCGCCAAACTTGCTGTTCTTCCGCCGTCGATTCGGTCTCAAAACGCGGCAGTGCACATATGGGAGAGGTGCTCCTTGCCGCACTTGCTGAGCTCGCCTCGCACGTGCACGAGAAAGAGAAGGTGTTGAGCACGTGTGCGTGTGTGTCTTGAGGTGGCGACAGCACCTCGATAATCACTCTGCGGCACCGACGCACACGCACAGAGAAAAAGGGGGGAGACGAAGCACCACAGAAGCAAACAACGAAAAAAAAAATTTGCCGTGCGAGCACACGGAACAGAGCCGTGGCGAATCATCCGCACTGGCGCCCTGCACGCGCTAGCCCGGGGTACTGCTCCGCAAACTCCATCACGGAGGAAACAAATGTGGCGTACTCCACAGAGGCGTCATCCGCCGTACCACGCAGCGAGTCCAGCAGCGACGCACCCTGAGTGGGCAGGCTGTGGCCGTTGTGGTGGTGTTGACTCCAGGCAACCACACGGCGGCACAACTCTCGGGTGGCACGGACCCTAGTAACACCATGTCTCTCCAGCACGCAGTTCACCGCCTCGGCGCACGTGCCGTACGTGACTCGGCTCTCCTCCCACACCGTCGAGTCAAGGCCCGAATTGTAGGCAGTGCTGTGGTCCGATGTCGTGTTGCTGCGACGTTGCACCTGCCCCCGTCGGCTATGACGACGCCGCATGTTCGACTCCTCCACGAGGAGGAGGAACATGAGAAGCAAGTCCCGCGCATGCGGCCGCACTGCCTCGCACACGTCCAGCACCAGACTCAGCCGTGCTCGCTCTTCCTCAGCTGCAAGTCGCTGCCCCCGCAGCTGCTCCTGCGTCGCCACGTAGTCCGCTGCCGGCGCGATGACCCGGGTGGAGCGCAGGCTCTCTCGCGCATCGGTGTACTCGTGTGCCATGGTAGTGCACCTGCTGCTGTTTGGGAAGCGCATCTGTCGCGCGAGCAGCGTGTGCAGAGCTTTCCTCCGCTCTCGCTGTACCGTGAGTGAGCTGTGCTCATCAAGCCGAGTGGCGGAGCTCGACGACAACGGAGTGGCTTGAACACACGCAACGGAATCGTTGACATGATGTGATTTACGAAAGGACGGCGTGGAGTCCCGACCCCCGCGCACCCTGGCTCCTTCGCAAGGCACATCGGTGATCCGCGGTGGAGGATGGAAGCCGCGGCCAGGTGCCGGCGCCTCCTCGACAGATTCGATCAGGTACCCCACGTCCTGCAGACCCGAAGATGAGGTTTGTGGGAGGTCGTCATCAAAGCCACCACCAGGATATGTCTCGCGTGATGGCTGGTCAGTGTACGTCCGAGGCAACCATTCCCGCGGCACCGTCTGAACCGCGTCACCCTCGAGACGGCTGGGCTGTGGCGACCATGAAGCCTCTCCCCGCGGCCAGTCCCAACCCTCTTCCGCGCCTTCCCCCTCCATCTGCAGTTGCTCCACATCCTGCGAGGCCGCACACTGTTCTCTCCCCTTCCTTGAGAAGGCTGCAACTGACCCAGCGGCACCAGTCGCGCTGGAGTTGACGAAGGCCTGACATGGCGGCACTCGGTGACGATGGCGGACCTCAGGCGGTCCACTTGCCCCACGGCTGGTACGAATCGACTCTACAGAGTACCCGCACAAGATGAGGGACTCATCCTGCCGGCTGGGCTCCAGCTCCTCGGTTTGCACGCTGAAGTCGATCAAGTTCGGAGCCGCGTCTACCTCCTCCGCCTCCGCCTCCTCCTCCCACGTCTTGGGAGGTGACAAAGAAGGCGAGGCAACGCGGTCGTGGTGGTGCGGCTCCGGGTCTGGCTGCTGGTCGGCCACTGTAGCTGGGTCGCCCCCAATGAACTGTGGGTCTGTCAATGAGACCAGTGGGCTACCAGAGCGAGCGACTGCGCGGGTGCGGCCGTGGAGGATCCCAGGGGCCGGCGTAGGTGAACAGTTCGAGGCGTCACGACCACCACGACCGTCTCGTCCTCCACCTTTCAGCAACACCGCCCCCTCCACTGAGACGGACGAGGAGTAAGAGAGGTCGGATCTGTCACCCGTCTCCTTGTAAACGCCGGTGTGGAGACCAGCTGTCACGGTATCCTCCCCATCGCCATCGTCGTCATCCATCACTGTGTCGTCGACGAGAATGGTCCGCGTTGGGGTCGGGAAGTGGCCTGTGCACTGAAGAATCAGTGGCACCCCGCGCGGCGGACGGTCTCGCACCACACGTGGTTGTGGACCCATCAGCGCGGTGGTCTGGGGGGCTGGGAGCATCGTGCGCATGCGAGTATCGGTGTCACGTGTCTGCTGCGCTTCGGGCGGCGTCGCCGCCACGGTAAGAGGGCGTGGGGGCGGCGAGTTGGCGGCAGCACTGGTGTCATCGGGCGAAAACGAGACGCGAGCGTCACGACCGCGCGGAGCCACGCGTGGGGGTGTTGTCGGTGTAGTCGCAGAGGCCCCCTTTCCTCCATCGCAGCCTTTGTGGTTGCCGTTCGTCAGCACATCTGTGAGTGCCAGCACGTGCACTGCGTCGATAGTGGCCAGAGTGGACGCGCGAGAAGACGAGGCGTAGTTCGTTCGTCGGTACCCACGTGCGTCTTGATTGGCCGTGCAGGAAGCGGCACCATTCAGCTCTGACACTGGTGGCGACGACGGTGCCGCTGTGCCCTCGCGCACCATGACCGAAGAAGGTCCTCCGTGGTAGGGCAGTGTGTCGGTCCGCCGCTCGAAGCGACTCTCGGACGTGCGAGCAGGGGTGTATGGTAGCACTTGGCGCCGAATGGACACGTCCTCCGGCAGCTGTGGGTTCTTGGGGTGAATCCCAGCTGCATCCTTGGAGTACGGTGTGGACAGGGCACGCAGCGGGTCGAGCCAGCTGTTCCTGCGTCCTCCCCCATTCTTCAAGGGTGAGGAGGGCCCTATCATCTTGGGCGAATGCCCAGCAGGGTCCCGTGTTAGCACAGGCCCCGAGAAGGAATCTTTTCTATGGTTCGCCATGATAGACTCATACTCGACGTCGCAGAACTCGTCTGCATCACCCTCCGCAACAACGTCCGTCACCAGGTGCGCGCCGTTGTCATCGCTACAGAGGTGCGGAAGCAGTTTTCGACTGCACGCATCGTCCTCTTTCTCGGCCCCACTGCCAAGTGGCGGTGGAGGTGGCAGAGCTGCCTGTTCATCGCGCCTCGCTTCTCCCTCTGCGTAGTCACTAAAGTACGAAGCGTCCCCGCCCCTTCTCACCCCCTCCACATCAGTCGAGCCGTCGTGCTGAGGGGGGCTGGCCTCCACCTCAAGGTCCGGCGCTCTCTCATCGTCACTGCTGTAATGATCAGTCAAAATCGTGGACGCGTACAACTCGTCCGCATCCGCCTCGTTAGTCGATGCGTGATATGCAGCGATGCGCATACGCCAACTGGCGGGCATGGCATGTCAATGTTGCTGTCCCACAGCACTGTAGAAGTGGAAGAAACGGAGCCAACAAGCGGAGAGACGTAATGGATTCACGGAGACGTGCAGACACGCGAGCGGCGCACACGCACACGCGCGCGTGACACAGCCAGAGAGAAGGGGATAGGCAACCTTTGAGCAAGGAAAGAAGACGAGAGAGAATAGGACTGGGGATAGGTACACCAGTGGCGGCGGCTCTGGGCACAGGCAAAGGTGCCAACCAAAGACGAGGTTGTCGCGGTCGATAAAGGGCCTGCGTGTGACTGCCCATGTGGCTGTGTGATTACTATCTAGGCGGGAGCGGCTGTGTCTACACGCAAGAGGCGTCTAGTCACACACGCACACACGGATGCACACATGCACGCGTCTCTGTTGGGGGAGGGAGGAGGGTGTAAGGAAGGGTTGAACAAGAAGCGAAGGACGAGAAGAGAGAGCCAAGTTGGGCAGAGTGCCAACTCACAGAGAGAGAGGGAGAGGGGAGGGGAGGGCGGAAGAGAAAGGAGTGACGGGAGGACGGGATGGAGAGAGGCAGCCGAGAGATGCGCACGTCTCTACACCCCTCACCCTCCTCCCCCCAACCGTGAGGCGGTCCTTATCCACTTCCTTTTTTGCCCTTGTCCTCTGTCCTGTACGCGGGAGGTGAGCCGTGTGCCCATACACACACACACACCACACACGCGCCTCACACCGCCCTCGAATGTGCGCACGCGTGGCCGCGGAAAGAGGATGACGGGGTAGATGGATTCGAAAGAACACAAAGGAGAAGGAGGGAGGGAGGGAGGGGGCGTCACTTCACTGTTCGTGCTTCCAGTGGGCAAAGTATGGGTGTAGGCGTGGAGAGGGAGGGGCTATCCGTGCCTGCTTGTGAGCATCCATCCCGCTACCGGCGGATGTGGGTGCGGCAGTGATGAAGGACAGGTGGAGAGGGGGGAGGAAAGAGAGGAGGTGGGGCAGCACGGAAGAGCGGTGGGGTCGCAGGCACATCCAGGGAAAGGCGGGCGCACACCGTCGGCCACCGGGACGGCAAACGAGAAAGACGATGGTTTTGTTAGTTGTAGCGGTACATGAATGCGTCCTCCCCTCCTGGAAAGGACGCGGGAGTTTGAGGAGAAATGGGGAGCAGTTGGGTTGCGGATGCCTATCCATAAGCTTCTTCCCGCTGCTCTGCGGCCTCTCTCCAGACATAACGTAGATGGTGTGAACGGTCAGCCGTTGTGCACCCATATGCGCCTGCCTCCTCGGTCCCCGATCCCCTCTCGCCGCTGCCGAACGCGAGCGGGTGATGTGGGGAGGGGGGGTCGTCTGCTGCTACTACTGCTGTGAAGTAGAAGCGTCAAGCCTAGACCGCAACTCCCGGGCCCGGGCACCTGCCACTGCGTCGCCCAGTGCAGCGGCCCGGTCGTACAGTCGCAGAGCCTCCTGCGGCTTGTCGAGCAGCGCCTCCAGAAGCACGCCGTAGTTGTACGCGGTCATGCGGTCCTGTGGGTCTAACTGCAGCGAGCGGGCATACCACTGCGCAGCTGCCGCATAGTTCTTCTCGATCGCCTCCGCAATGTACGCGTGAGCCTTTGTGCCCATCACGTCATTGGTGCCGTGAGCGCGGCAGACCGCCGTCCACGCACGATGCGCTGCGGCGACATCCCCGCGCCTTAGTAGCGCCCATCCACGCGTGAGCGCCTCCTTCGCAGAGAGGGAGCTCATCTCACCCCCTCCGTCGCTGTCATCGCTGGCAGGGACGGGGACGGGACGAGGCCCGCTGGGAAAACCCCCTGTGCTGCGATCCAGAAGCGGTTGCTCGATCCGAGACGATCCTTCTGGAGCAGCCCTCTTTCCATCTGAGCCGGCAATCGCAAGATACTGCGCGTACAAGCTGCTTGGCGGGGGTGAAACATGCTTTGTATGACGCGTGGGCGGGGCACGCGACGCGTGTGGCGCTGCGGATCTTGGCACGCGGGATTCATGCTCGTCGTCAGCCGAGGCCTCCGGCAAGCGACTCTCATTCAATCCCACCACCACTGGCGAGCCTTTTGAGCGCATTTTGGAGGTGGACGAAGAACGAGGCGGCAACGCCGGCGGAGCCCCATCCAAGGGCAGAACCAGCTCCAATGGAGCCGACGGTACCCGCTCCCGGGCCCTTGCCATGAGCTGCTCCACCTGTCTCTCCTGCTGGATGTGCTGCAGGGCATTCACAGCCGCAACTGGCGTACGCTGCTGCATGGCACATGCCAGTCTCTCACCAAGCCCGTCCACAGCTTCCAGGGTCGCCTGCACCTCGGTGCGCTCGGCATTGATGCGGGAGAGCTGCGCCTCATCCTCCAGCTGCACCTGTCTGCGAATCCTGCGAACGCACTCCTCCGTCTCCTTCTGCAGCCGGTCGATCTCGCGCTCCGCCTCTACGCGTCGAGGCGCGGTGGGCAGGCTCCTCTCTTCATTTTGGAGCTGGTTGGCGTAGGCGAGCATGCTCTCTTTCAGCGCGTTGACCGTCCGCTCGACCTCTGCCAGGCCCGTCCGCGCCATCACCGCGGCTTCCTCGATGGGTGCCACCTCCTTGCCCTTGTAGGCCCCCATCACTACACAGCGGCTGCACGCGAATGCGTGGCTTTCCATCACGTAGTACTCAACCGCCCTATCGGGGTGCGCGGGGCACGGCTGCAGCTGCGGGTCGACGACACACTGCAGAAGAAGTCGCGGTAACACTTGCTGGCGAGAGTAGACAGCTACGGCTGGTCCGTTGACTTCGTCAACGTAGGCGCAGCTGTCGTACTTGGCGAGGAAGTCGGCGGCCGACTTCCGCGGTGCGTGCACGGTGGTAAGGCACGAGTACATCTCACCCACCGCGACCTCGCAGACGAGAAGGGCACAGGAATGCTTTTCTGTGGAGTGCCGGAAAGGCTCACGTAAGAAGATAAACGGGCCGTCGCCTGTTGCCGCACTTGCGTCGTGGGCCGTGGCCGAGGAGGATGCAAGAACATCTCCGTAGCGGCCCGCGGGGTCCGCCGCGGCGCGAAGGCCAAAACGTGCGACGTCCATGAGACTCTTCCAGCCTCCAACCAGTACCAGGCGCTCCGTCTTCGTCCGCTTCGCCTGCCCTTCCACGTACGCCATAAATCCGGCGTACTGCTCCTTATGAAAGAGAGAGTTGACACTCATCACCTGGAGATGCAGAGGCTGGAGTCCGGTGAGCCGCACTGCCTCCTGCACGGCAGCCCTGTAGTACGCATCGCCTGAGCCCAGTGCTTCTGTGCGAAAAGCGTGATCCAGGCGGTGCAACCACTCCTCTACCAGCACCTGGGCCTCCCCTCCGTCCGGTGCTTCACTGAACACATGCAGGGCGCGCACCGCCGCTGCAAACTCATCTTGGTCTAAAAAAAAAAGAAGGTGCTCCCGCCACGGCTTGGGGTGCTGCCCCCGGGCCTGCATCATCGAACACATCTTGCGCCACAAAGCGTCCCGCAATGCGGCGACGTCTCGCCGGCTCGCACCGATGGTCGTGCCCGACACAATCACTTGGTCCTGTGGTGTGATGACGGGCTTCGTCTCATGCTGATCACGCGCCACAGTAGCCTTGTGTTCGCCGCCACGTACACCACCGCCATCAACGGCAAAGCTGGGCGATCGATCAAGCGAGCGCGCCGTCTCCAGCGGTGCCTCACGATTTGGAATCGGTGTGGGGAACATGGGTACAGAGACATACGGACGCTCCGAGGAAGGCATCGGCGGACAGCGCTGTGGAGCAGCAGCGGCGGCGGCAGCACTCGCACCTGCGCTACTTCTCGCGAGCGAGGGGGAGCCGCGATCCAAAGAAGAGAGGGAGTGGCCGTGGCTGCCGGCTCCCATCGGGACTTCCTTGGTCCGCGGGGGTGATGGTGATGCGGGGGTGTACCGAGGCGTGGCGAACAGGTACGTGCGCGGATCGGGCTCCGGGCCGTAGCGCTTCACGAGAGCAGAAAACAGTCCTCCCGATATGCTCGCCCCCTTCTCGCCCGCATGTGCGGCGAATATCTCTTGTACGCCGGAGGAGTTTTGATCAAGCTGATAAGCAGCCAGGTACGCGGTCAGCCGCTGGTGCTGATCGATCGTGGTCACCTCTGGGCCATTGTCGAGCACCAAGTTGCGCATCAGCTCCTCTTCTCGGCCTTCCCACTGCCCCAGTAGCGATGGGATTTCGCTCTTGTACTGAGGCCCGTATACGTCAAAGAAACTTGCCAGCCGCTCCTCGTAGTTTTGAATCGAGTAGCGCCGATATAGCTTTGTGAATGTGTCCAGCTCCGAGACGACCTCCACCACGTTGGGCACAAGCCGCAGTCCTTGCGGGTTGTGCGTGCGCAAGAAGCTCTCCAGGCGGTGGCGGTACCCCGCCTTGTCGCCTGGGTCTACAGTGAAAGAAAGCCCCACCTGGCCCATTTCCGTCCCCACGATCCGGGTGGTGAGCTTGTGCACTTCCACAATGTCCTTCGCGTTGAGCGGCAGTGGAGCTGAGGTGCCGACGACGCGCGTACCATCGAGATCTCCGTCTGGGCGACGGCCTGGACAATAAGGAGAGGAGGAGCCTCTGATCCTGCGGATTATTTCTCTCACCACCACCACCACCTCGAGCTCCGGCACCGCGCATCGCCACACCTTTGGTCCGCCCCCGTCTCCGTCGTAAGTGCACGGAGCGACATCGTCGAAACGCACTTCAAATAGGTTGGGAGTGGTTGACACCACGTCGTCCGTGGTGAATGTCGCCGTGGCCACTGGAGCAGAGTAAGCGGACACGCGAAGCACCATGTGCGCCTCCACGACGAACGACCGCAGGCCGTTCTCACAAGCGGACAGCGGCACATTCACGAGGTTGTGGATGGTAACGAGTATCGGCCATGACGGCATGATGATAGCGCCAGTGCACGTTTCTCGCACTACTCGTCGTTTGACTCGCTTCTAGTTGAGGTGAACCAATGCGTGCCCACGAGTCCCCTCTCGGATCCCGGCACGCTCTTTATGTGTGTGCGTGTGTGTCTATCCTTGTGACTGTCGCTATGTAGCGTGAGGATGGCGCGCCGTGGCGCGCGCGCACATGTGCTGAGCCAATTCTGTGCGAGGCAAGAAAGGAAAGAAAGGGCAGGAGGGAGAGAGCCGTAGTAAGCATACTTTAGTGTGCCTCTGTGTAGGTGTGCAGCACCGCCTCTGGCCCCCCATGTGCGCAGATGGACGCGCCCCCTTTGTTTGCCCCGTACCATGAAGGCATTGCACACAAGGTCTTGTGTAAGAAGTCGAGAAAGGAAAAGAGGTGTGACCTCGCATGGCGGCCATGGCGGCGGCACAAGTACCTTCGATATGTGCCACCACCCCCACTCCCTTCCGCCGTTCGTGCCCGTCTCTGTGTTCTCCCACACTGCGGTCATGGAGGCTTTACGGACGGGTGCGCGTCGGCTTCGGCGACGGGGGTTTGAAACACGACATGCGAGTATACACTATAATTTCTTCGTTGTTTTTTTTTCTGTGAGAGCTGCGGTGGAGCACAACGCTTGTACACATCAGAATCATCATAAAGCATGCGGAGTCGACTCCATCCTGCGCTCACATACCACCGCCACGGAGGGGCTTTGCACATGCCATCGTTGGAGCTACGGCTTCCCGCGCTGCTCCTCTTGATAGAGGTTGCGACCGGTTGCCTTGCCAAAGCTCCCTGGCTTCGCCCCAGAGCGAACGCTCTCTCGGGCGTCGCGTTCCTTTGCGCGAAAAAGTTCGTCCACTTTCTTCTGGTCAAGCTCCGAGTCCGTCGGCACCCAGAAGAACGGCTCCTTCTGAGCCTTCACCTTGCGGAAGTTCGGCTCCCAATTGAAGGAGTTCAGCTTCACATGGTAGTCGATACGCTCCCTCTCCCAGTTATCCCATTTCAGGAACACCTTTTGCTGGTCGTCGTGATCCATGGCACCGGTGGCGGTAAGGTTGTGCATGTGGGTCATGACATCCATGTCGTTAAGCGTCTTGCCAGGACCCTCGAGGTCCAACTGTGAACACAGAAACGCAAGCTCCTCGCAGATGTTCTCTGTCTCGCCCCAGAAGTAGTGGCCGCCGCTTGCCCGCATGCGCAGCACCAGCGGGCGAGCGACCGGGTCCACGTCCTTGCGGGTGCGCTGCTGCCGCAGCTTTGCCACGTACTTGAGCGCGTTCCAAGGCGGAACACGGTCGTCATCGAGGCACACTGATATCATCATTCCAGGGTACGTCACACGGTCGTTCACGTTGTAGTATGGGTCGTACTGCTTCAGCAGGTCCAGGTCTCTCTTGTTGTTGAGCGGGTCACCCCAGTCCTCGCGCTCGGCGAGTGAAAGCGGGAGGTCGGGATCTATCATGGTGTTAATGATGTCCAGGAACGGCGCCCGCATCAGTACATTGCCGAACAGCCCACACCCGCGCATGTTCATCGCTGCCGCAATCGGTACACAGCCGGCGCTGGCCCCCGCAGCCACCATCAGCTCCGGCTTTGTGTAACCCATGTCCACCATGTGCTCGCAGCACGCGATGAAGTCCTGGATAGATTTGATTTTGTTCTCTCCCTTCCCCAGCTGTGCCCAGTTGGGCAACTCGCCGCCGCCGCGGACGTGCGCGAAGGCAACGGTCCAACGTCGCCGCAGCATCCACATGTACGGGGCCAGTTGGAAGTGCATCGACGGAACTTCGCCGTAGGAGCCGTACACGTAGATGAGGCAGGGCTTGGGCGTGTTGGGCTGCGCCTCAAAGTCCGTCGCTTCCTGAATGAATGCGTCACGGCGCTGGCATATCGTGATTGGGATCTCCGTCCCGTCTTCCGAGACGCAGACATCGCGGTAGATGCTGTAGGGCCACATGTAATCCCACGGCGTGAAGTGCTCTGACTGGCGTTGTGTGAACAGCGCCTCAGACGCGCACAGCCTCGCCTGGCTAGATGTGATGTCCGAGTCGAAGTTGAAGACGCAGTCGCGCGGCGGCTGAATCAGGCTGCTGTAGATGAAGCTCATTGCCTTCTGTCTAAAGTTCTTGTTCAGGCCTGGAGTCACTGTGCTCAGCGGGGGAAAGTGCAGCACCACGTCCTCGCTCCGTGGCGTCTGCGCAGCGGTGTCGAGGCCGCCGTCGCACTTGATGACGCGGATGTGCTGAATGCGCTCGAAGGCGACGTGCGACTCGTGAAGGATTATGCGACCGTGGAAGAGGTCAACGTCATCGATTTGCACGTTGTCGCGGTGCGGCACAAGCTCTTTCCACTCCGCCTCCTTCCCATACGCCAGCGCCACCTCGTCGCGAATGTACACCACACGGTAGTTCGGTCCCTTGTCGGATGTCACCATGACAAAGTTGCCGTTGTAGTGATCCAGCCAGTTCCACCCTGACTTCCCTGCAATCTCGACCGGCTTGCCCTCCTTGAAGAAGGACTTGAGAGGGGTCGGAATAAGAGGAAAGGACGCGGGCACGACTAGCGCGTTGCCGTTCACCTTCGAGTCCGAGGTTATCGTGACGTACTTGTTATCCTTCGTCTTTCGCACATCGACGAAAAACTGCTCGTCGTCGTCACGGTAAATCTCCACCGGTGGCTCTAATATCCCGGGTCGTATTTCCTGCATCATGACGCGGTGAGGCCGGTTCAACTCGTTCGACTCGGTGTAGAAAAACTGGTTGCCGGAGCCAAACTCGATGCTCACGATGTTCGTCCCGCGAATCACGTGAAACAGACTGGCGTTGTCAACACTGCGAATGTGGCACAAGTACCTGTCGCCACCCTCCACCGAAAGGGTGTATGCGAGGTAGCGGGCGTCTTCTGAGACGCGGCAGACACCAATGGAACAGTCCTTGTAGCCGAAGTGCTGCTGGAGGGAGAGAGGGTTGATGAGTTCCTCTGCCAGGAGATCCACTTCCCCAAATCGCTTCCGGTAAAACCCTATCGCATTCGAGTCGTTCCCGGGTACGACACGGGTAAAGTACACGTAGTCACCGATGCGTTCCTCGCCCTTGTCGTACCCGCCCTCACGGTTGCTCACCACCACCTTGGCATCAAGCTCCGCCCACAAACGACCCTTCGAATGTCGAAAGTCAAACTTGCTGCTAATCAGGGAGAAGTGCTGCATCTCCTTTTTTGTATAGTCTTGAGTGTTCCGGTCGAACAAGTCTTCCATGTAGCGGAACGGGTCCGGTTTCTGGGTCTCGCCATGTATCTCAAGACCCTCAGGCTTCTCGGTGGGGAGCGGTCCGTCCAGCATAGGAAGCGGATACGAACTGCGGAGTTGCGGGCACCATTTGTTCACCAACCTACGCGATAAAGAGTAACCTAGATTCGACGTCGGCACCCACGGAAAAAGTCCAGCCATTATTCCCACCTGCCCTGCGTCTTGCAGTCCGGGCTAGCCTCAGGAGAGTTGCTTTATGTTTTTGATGGGCGAAAAGGGGGGAGGGGGGCCAAGGCCTACAGACCGTTGTGAACAACGTTCGATTATGAAATCAGCAAAGACGCTAAGGGAACGCTACACGAAGCAAAAAAAAAGCAGAGAAGCCGAAGGGAGGAAAAATATCGAGCGAGCGTGAGTGAGTCAAAGAGGTCGACTCAGCCGTCCTACTGGCTGGGTATGATGGCTCTGTCACGCGAACACCCGATGGCACGACGCTACAGTCGACGACCACGAGCGCTTGCCAGTGAGCAGTGTGGACAGTAGCACAAAGAGATCGCATGATACGTACTTTCGTCTGCGGGTCGATGTCACAGCCCTAAGGTCAAAGAGCTGCAGCGCGCAGCGGCCCTGCTTCAAAACAGAAAAGCATCCTGCACTGTTCTTTTTTTTCTTTGCTCCCCATCTCCTCTGGCGCGGCGCGCAGTATATGGTCACCACCTTCAGGCTCTCCACCCTCCGTGTAGTGGGCTCTCCAAAGCACACCACAAAGAAGTCAGATTTCAGAAAATCTACAGACCCGATCGCACGCCAGTGATTATTCTTCATTCTGTTCGTTGGTAGTGAGCCGGAGCTTTCCAATAAAACGGGAGCTTGTGGTGCGCACACGCACGCACATACAGGCAAAAATAGATAGGAGTCGGAAAGGTGCGCTGTATCAACGTTTTTTTGTTGTTGCTTTTTCCGTTTGTTACTTATCCTTCCGGGCCTGGATGTTGATCTTCTGCTGCGATCCCGAAGAAATGCCAGCTATAGAGGAGCGATCCTCCTTGTTGAACTTAGGCAACCAATTCACCTTGAACCATTCGATCGTATCGTTCCACCCATCCCCAAAAGGAATGATGGGCTGAAACCCGAGATCGTGCTTGGCCGCGTCGACCCGAAACCAGCGATTCATCGTGAGAACAAAGACGTTGAAAACGTTGAGCTTGAACGTTGTCCCCATCACCCACCCCGCCAGTTCTGCGAAAAGCCCTGCAATGTAGAGGAACCAGAACGGGTAGTGAACTTTCTTCATGATGGACAGAAACCCCATCCCCACGATAGCCTTGTCGAGCTCCTTCCAGAAAATGCAGTACGCCGCCGGCTCAGGATGCGTGTCAGCATCGGTCACAATGTAAAACCGTCCAAGGTACGGCGAGTTCTTGTACAACTGCTTCTCCGCAATGATGAGGCCATGACAGTAGTTGTCAACGTGGGTGAAGCAGACGCGGTTGTCGCCTTTGCCGAAGACGCGCAGTTTGCCTGTACCCGCAGCTTCCAGCATGTTGGGCAAAAACAGGTTGTCGCGTGGGCCATACACCTGATGCGGAGCGACCGCAATAGACCAGAAGTCGTCGTCGATGGACTCCCACATCGCCATTTCGCCCTCCGCCTTTGTCTGTGCATACATTTGCATGTAACGCTCAAGCGGCAGCTTCGGCATTTCATCCTCCGTGAGACCGTCGACGTTCGGGCGGTGGAAGAGACTACCGTTGAACCGAGTTGAAGGCGACGAGCTGAAAATCATCTTCTTCACACCGTGCTCCTTGCACGCGCGGATCACGTTCACCGTGCCCCCATAATTAACACGCCTGTACAAGTCGTGCGGGTGAAAAGGGCCCACAGCAGCTGCAAGGTGCCAAACGCAGTCACTCCCCTTTATGGCTGCCGAAATATCAGAGTAGGATGTGATATCCCCAACAACGTATTCGATAGCCGGGTGTTCCCAGACACCAATAGCCTTTTCTTTTGGAACTATATCAAAGCACACTACCTTCTCGGCTCCTCGTTCCACCAGCATCTCCACCAAACGAGTTCCCACAAATCCTGTTCCTCCAGTTACCACACATTTTTTTGGAACCAGGGGGTAGCTCTGGGTGGCCGCCCTCTTCTGCTCAGGTGAAAGCAGCGGATTCAATTCTTTCGGCGGCATTGAAGATTCTCAGAAGGGCTTACCTTGGTTGCCCGCCTTTATCAGGCCTTTTGATACGCCACAACACTATTGTTCTGGTGCAAGTGATAGATAGACTATTTAAAAAGAGCAGCACCGCCGATAAAAATCGAGCAGCCGATGGGGAAAAAAAAAGCTATGACAGTTCTTTCACCAAAACACGTCCTTTCCAATTTTGGAAGCTTACCGATTTAGGTGTGCATGAGAAGAGTCAAAGATATGAAATTAAGTGCATATGAGTGCAATGCAAAGCAAGTAAGAAACACAGTGGTAGAAGTAGCCTCAAAAAATGAGAAAGCTCTCATGTCGCTGTTGTTTGCGTTACAAGGCAGGAAAAAAAACACTAGCAGCCCCTGTGGGGTACAGAGTGCTTTTTTTGCAAGATTCGCGTCGTACCACTTCACTCCGCTGCGTTCAGCAGCAAAATAGTGAAAACAATCGGTACCATTTGTTGTGTGTGTGTGTGTTCATTTGCTTGTTTGTTTGTTTTTTTATTATTTTTTTTGTTGTTATTTTCGTGTCACACGGAAAACAACATAAAACCATGAACAATATTTGCACAGTCAACAAGAGTAGACAACGTCATGCCGTATCTTCCCTCCACTTGCAGCATAGCCTTTCTAGTGTCACCAACGCATCAGTGTCAGTTTTTTCAAGCATGTTGGTCACGACAGACTTGACAGGAATAAAGCAAGGCCCATCCGAGCTTGATGTAGCTCGCGTCCTTTTCCTATTGAACAGCATATCACGGCGCCTGGAAGCGGAAATTCCGCTTGCTATATTTTTGGCGGTTGGCACAAAAAGGCAATCTCGGCACAAATATGCCAGTTGGTCAAAATCACGACAAGAGGAGCTGGTGCCCATAAAGCCGATCTCATTTGGGATATTCTCCGTTAGCTGTTCCTTTACGCAGTCTGCGCGGCGAAGTGTCAACGACCTTTTGCCTTCCGTTGCTGGTCTCGCACTGTACTCCGTTGCAAAGTCTGCACCGATCTCACACTGCTCTTCCGTGATACCACTACCCATTAGAAAGAGCATGATACGTGGGTCGATGAGCGGTACTGTGTCCACAGAGACTGAAGCAGATCGCGGATTCACAGACAGGCACAATGAGCAAATGTCCAGAAGAGGAGACAGGAGCTCACTGTAGCTTACCTTACGTCCATCGACTTCAACTAGGCGTGTCGACCAGCGGGAACTGCAGAGGAATAAAGAGAGGTTTCTAGCTTCCGGAAGGCTCAGGTACTCGGCAGCAACAAGAAGGCACCAAAGTGTGAGGAGAAAAATTCTCCCAGACGACCAATCACATGTGGGACTGTCCCAAAGAATGTGCACTTCTCCTCTTGTTTGTTTTGGGAGCTCTCCGGGGTGGGAGATAAGCGTGCACCTTGGGAGTACATTGTTGATAAACGTGCGCACCGCAGAGGCGACTGCAGCGGACTCCTTCACATCTGTGTAATTTCCAACTGTCGCTATTCTCAAGATGCGTTGGGCGGCCTTCGCGTATTCGAGGTTTTGCTCGGCGTTGGAATTATTGAGAACGAACATTTGAAGTGGTACGTGTGTGCTCAGTGGCACTGCAGTCTGGCTGTTGCTCCCATAACAACTGGGCTGCTGGAACACGCATCGGCGGTCCTTTGACTTGGGGTACATTGAGCTCAGTAGCTGGACGGCAATAGCTTTCTCTGGTGCTGCAGAGAGCGCGCATGCGCTTGTGTATTGATTCAAGAGCTCCCATATTGGCATGCAAGACACTGTTGCGAGGGCCGATCCATCTGCGCTGTTCATTGGAACCTCGCACCACACATGCTGCAGAAATCGTTGATATGTCGCACTAAGCCTATCGTGGACCTCGTTGCTGGAGAGACTATTAGAGGACGCTAACGCATCCTCGATGTCATCGACACAAGTTTTCACTTGGTTCTGAAGCTGAGACATCTTTGCCTTTTTTTAACAGAATGCAGTAGTTACTGAAAGAAAAAAAGTGGGAGACGAGCAACAGTAAAGAAAGTGGAATGTTGGTAAAACAGCCTGACAAAGGACAGTGCAAAAAAAAAATCCTCACGTTCGACGACATTAAATGCCTAATGCTCCAGTAATGAGTTAGCCAGAAGGCTTTGTTTCTAAATTCCGAACTTTTTTACTAGTTTGGCTGGTACTCCACTGCGGTACCACAGCCTTTTGAGAAAGGGGCAGGAAAAAATTTCCTAGCAACCACTCGACAGTCGTGATCGCAACTAATATCCAAAAATAAAAATCTGGTTTTTAATAGAGATATTAAAAAACTCACGAAACACCATGAATACCGGGCAGAAGTGAGCCGTATGAACAGAATGCGGTTCTTTGCCGACGCGTCTTTTAATGCTGGGTCTCTTGGTTGCCGACCTTCTCCAGTTTAGAACCATTTGCCGCAGTTTCCTTGCAGCGTCGAAGTCATCAACTTTTGCACTTTGTGTCACTCACATTCACGGACCCTGTGCACCTCCTGGGTGAAACTGTACGCCAATGTTGCGCCAACAAGTTTTATTTGCCCACGTGGGGCTGCCATGGCTGCACATGTTCTGCCCAACCACAACGATCACTTCCAACCGCTCCTTTCATACTTCTGCCCCCCCCGCACCCCGATCGGCAGCACGAAGCCGCCGGGCCCCCCCCCGCAGCACAAACCCAATCGAAACCCAACGCCCCGACATGGCCCAGCCCCAAACTCGCCACCACCACAGCGCAAAGCGCAACCAACATGACCACAGAAATTAATGCAGCTCACGGCGCTTTGCTTCCGAAGCTCTTTAGATGCTTAGGTTATTCAACACCCTTCCGCCACCCAAGCCCAAAACGAGAAGCATTCCCCAAAGCAAAAGCACCCCATCTCCCGAACCACAACGCTGGAAGCAAAACTGCCAGAAAGCGCGTGAGCGATCGTGTGCCTGGATTTGGCCCTCGCACAAATTCCGCTAGCCCCTCCCAAACCACCCGCATTTTCCAGGCCCGTGCCCACAAACACCGCCGCCAAGCCCCCCGCAGACACCCCGGCCCACCCAAGCACCACTGAAACCACACATCCCCAGCCCCCCCGGCCCCACAAAACGGCATCACCAACACGCCGGCGTACAACACCCAGAAGCCTTCTGAATTGCGGAACCTGGGGGAGTGGCCCCGCGGCTGCCAAAGGGTGCCCAGAAGGGAAGCCTTCCCCAAAGGCAAGCCCATGGAGACGTTTCACGTTTTGAACATAAGCAAAAGTTCGGTCTCGGCCACCAACCAGCACCCCGCCGCAACGGGCATGCGCCCCTAGCCAGGTCCAGGAGGCGTGGCGGGTCGCCAAGGTGAAAAGGGGCTTCTGGCTGATCCAGACCCCCCCCCGCGCCATCAGCACCCCCCCCCACTCCGCGAAAATGCCAGGAAGAACGCTGCCACGACTTTCCGCCTTTTGCAAAAGGCGAAGCCAGCCCCCAAACGAGAAGCCCGGCTTTATCTTTCGGCCGCGCGCGCCGCCAAACCCCCCCGGCGCGCCACCAACGCCGCCACCGCACGCCCCAGCCGCGCGAATGGCGGCAGCGGCGTGGCCGTATGGGGGCTATGGTTTTCCCGCGTTCCGGGGCGGCCGCTGCGCACCTAAGTCGCAGCAGCCCAAGAGCAGAAAGGGGCCGAACCTTCGTTTGAAGAGCATGGCGACAACGAAACACCCGCAAAAATATAAAAACCATATCTTTCGTTTCCCCCCTCCTGAAAATATTGCCGCAAGGGGCCCCGTGGTGTGAGAAGAACAAAAAGGAAAGGGGGCAGTTTTCCCACGCCTGTGAAATTTTGCGCTTGGCGCTTTTATTAATAGGGTTGCGGGATCCGCGGGCGCTTCGGGGGAACCCGGCGGTTTTCTGGCCGCCCTGCGGGGGCCGCGGCCGCCTTTTGGCGCCCCCCCCCGAAACCCCGCGACCGCCCCGCCCGCACGGCGCCGCACCACAAAAAGCATTTCCCCGTCCCGGTCCCGCGCCCGCGATTCCCCCCATGCGGAAAAAAAATGGCAAGCCCGGAGGATACGAGACCATGCCGGCCGGAAATCCATACCCTGGCTGGGTTCGTGGTTTTTCAAAAACCTTCTGGGCCCCGGGCGTTTTCTTTTCCCCCGGCGCGGGGGGTGGCCGGCCCGCGGGGTGGCGGGGCGCACCTCCCCGCCGCACCAAGACCCAGAACGACGCGCGAAAGATAACCAAGCGCGTTTCCCGCGTGGCGCGTGCGGGGAAATACCGCGCCACCCCGCGGGGTGGCCACAAAACCTTCCCCGGGCCTTTGGGACCCCCCGAAACAAAACAGAGCCCCCACACCCAATGCCAAAAATGGGAAACCCTGCCGGGGCGCAGAGGCGGGGTGGGCGGCCGGGGTGCAAAACATGATGGGGCCGCGCGGCGGCGATGCTTTCGCAAGGGGGGCGGGCGTGGCGCCAAAGAAAGGGGGGCCGGATTTATACCCCGCGCGGCCATTCTTATGGAGGGGTCTGGGGCTCGCACATAATGAAAAACTGCGCACGGTTTTTCCCACGGGACAGCACGTGCAGCGAAAACATTTTTTTCGTGGCAAAAAAACGGGGCGGTGGAAAAGGGCTTGCCAGACGACGCGCGGGCCCCGCACCCACGAATCCCCACGTCAACCCCCGGGCAAAACGGCAGAACCAAGCAAAGTGATGATGACGTTTGCGGCGGGCTTTCGGTGGTTATCGTTTCCCGACTCTTCCGGTGCCCCCTGCGAATTGGCTTGTGACCGGGCGGAAAAGGAAGGGGGGTCTCGTTTTTACCATTTGCACATTCAGGCTATCGAAAAGGTTTGGGTAAATCGGAAAGGCGCGGCGCGGGCACAGCGCGACTTTGGATTGATGCCAGCGCGCGCCTGTGGCCTTTTTGTTCTGGGGCTATCTTTTGTTTTGCGATGATCGATGCGGCTGGCTTGTTCTGGGGTTTGTTGGGTTGGCGCGTGTAAAAGGTGGGGGGGGGGCGCGGGTTTTTTTCGCGTTAGGTCAGGTTTTTGAAAAAAGGCGCAGGGGTTTTCCCGCATCCTGTTCCTGGATTTTGCGCGTGCCGGAACCGCCTTTGTGAGTTAGAGCCACCGTGGGCCAAGCGAAAACAGAGAAATGTGATACCGTGGCCCTGTTTTTGTCGGCGGCGCATCGTCGAAAGGGGGGTGGGCGGGGCGCGGCGCCACCGCTGCTCGCGGGGATGTGCGCGCTGTGGGCGGCGCCGTGGCCAGGGCGAAAGGGGCCCGTCATGAGCAGCCGTGGGTAAAGGGTTTGTGAAAATGGAAGGCGGTGGGGGCTTTCTGGAAAAGTTGTAAGTTCCTTTGAGGGAATGGGTCGTCTTTGTGGCTTGTTCGTTGGTGGTTTGTTATTTTTTGGCATTTGGGGGTGGGCTGGGGCGATAAGGGGGGGTCGCGCGGGCCCTTGGGGGGGGGCGGTGTCGGGAACGACCGGGGACTGTTGCCGTGCGTGCTGTCAGCGCCAAGCTTGGCCACACTTTTTTGCGCACCGGCACATGGCGGAAACATCCTTGGGCTTTTCATACTGCGTTCTGGGCTCTTCCACTGTGCTGCCGGTGGGTTTTTGGCGTGGGTTATGGGCGCAGTTCTTTTCAAGGTTGGGATTCGGACTCGTGAAGAAGGGGGGGGGCGTTGTTTATGATGGCGGAGGGGGAAGGGAGAGGATCATTGCAGAGTCATTGTTTTCTTTCGATGTGGAAGTTCCCGCTTTGGTTAGGCAGGTGCTGCCGCAGTGATTGTGAGTCGCCCGAAGGGGTGTGGGCTGTTAGGGGGGGGGGCGGGGCCCTGACGTGCGAGATTGATAAAGTTTGCTTGCGAACTGTGAACGGTTGAATGATCTTGCAGTTCCTTTGTCGACGGCTGGCATGCACAGGGGGGGGGGTTGTGGGAGGCGCGCTTGAGAGAGGGAAAGATGGGGCTTGTTACCGTGAACTCTGTTTTTCCGGACCACATCGCTGCGGATGAGCTGCGAAAGCGGGTCGATAATATCGAGGGGACAGTTTATCACAAAGGCACATTTCTCCAAATACCTTTCTTTTCAGCTGGGTAAATGTGGCTTTGCATGTTTGCAAATGTCGAATAGCATAGCGAGGAAGCTGATGAAAGCAGCTGTGGACGCGGTGGAAGTGATGGACTGTTCTCGAATCGCTTTTCTTTTGACTGGAAAATCAATTTGCGTAACGGTTTTCAGAACCTGCCGTAAAGCCGATCCCAACGAACTTTTTTTTCTCTTTTGCCAAGTAATGGAGAAAGTCTATGAGTGACAGAGACAAGCAGAGGAGTAAGAGAGGATTTGAAAGGTGGCATTGAGTTTGTGTGCGTATGCTGCGAGGCAGAGGTGCTACACATGAATCTCGGTGCAGCCTTCTTTGCTACACTTGGTTCCTTGACATACTCCCTCATCTCTGTCACTCTTCTTTCAATCACGTCCTTTTTCTCAGCAGCTATAAGTATCAACACGTAGTCCGGTATCCACTCCTAAGGCTGGGCGACTGGCTAAAAGCGCATTGCTCTTTTCTTACTACCGACAACACGGGAACAAGACCAAAAAATAAATCACAATGTCCTCGTCAAATAATCAGACCGTGCGTGTCACTTACATCTGGCTCTCCGGCAAAGATTCACACCATGATATTCGCAGCAAGGACCGAACGATGTACTTGTCTCAGGAGAATGTTGCAAAGCACCCGAAGGAGCTGCTTGCCAATGGCGTTTTCCCGGTCTGGAATTTCGACGGCTCTTCCACTGGTCAGGCGAAGGGGCTAGACACTGAAATTCTGCTGAAGCCTGTTAATGCGTTTCCGTGCTGCCTCCCAAGGACTTCGTCAAAGATTCCGTGGATCTTGGTGCTCGCCGAGTGCTACCTTCCTAGCGGCAAGCCGACAAGGGACAATTCTCGCGCCACAGCTCGCGAAACATTCGAGCAGTGCCCCGAGGAACATCCGTGGTTTGGCCTGGAGCAGGAATACTTCATCATGGGATGTGATGGGCGCCCTTATGGATGGCCTGCTCACGGATTTCCCGCCCCGAAGGGGGCGTATTACTGCAGCACCGGGTCAAAGTCAGCGTGGGGTCGCAAGTTCTGCGACCAACACTACGAGGTGTGCCTCGAGATGGGGCTGAATATATCAGGGACGAATGCGGAGGTGACTCCTGGACAGTGGGAGTTCCAGGTAGGCCCGTGCGAAGGCCTCGAGATGGGAGATCAGCTGACTGTTGCGCGCTGGGTGCTTTTGCGTCTTCTGGAAGAGGAGGGTCTGGATGCGGACTATCACGCAAAACCGATTCAGGGTGACTGGAATGGAAGCGGCCTGCATACAAACTTCTCGACTGAATCGACCCGCGCTGAAAACGGCCTCGAGGTTATTCATCAGTATATCGACCGCCTCAGCAAGACTGTTAGCAAAGATATTATATTTTATGGATCCGAGAACAACAAGCGGCTTACGGGCACGCACGAGACATCGAAGGTATCAGAGTTCAGCGCTGGGGTGGGTACCCGCTGTACCTCGATTCGCATCCCCAACGCGGTCGCCAGTGAGGGGAAGGGATATATGGAGGATCGCCGGCCTGCCGGTGATGCCGACCCGTACTTGGTGACCTCGCGTCTTTTTGCCTCGTGCATCGGTTTGGAGACACCGTCTCTCGATCTGGCGTCTCCGACACACGAGAGGGATTGGATGCGCAATGCCTTCAAGTAAATAGAAGCCACACCGCGTGAGCTTGCGTCAGTATCTCGCAGTCCCCGAGTTGTGAACTCTTTGACTGACTCATCCGTATGACGAAAGTTCTATTGCAAATTCGTTTGGGGTATTTGAATTGGATACCTTGCCTATTTCAAAATTATATCTACAACATCAGTACCGGTCTTCTGCGGAGTTAGAGGGCACAAAGAAACACTGGCGATCCAAAAAAAAATTGTAAAAGATAAACGGTAACGGATAAATGATTCTCTTCCTGTACGCCTATTGCTGTGACTCTTTATGGAGACACAAGCGTGTTCAGCCAGTGCGAGAATTGTTTGTGCCGTTATAATTAAAAAAAAAGAAACAATGAGGTCGCATCTCTTCCATTTAAAAGTTTTTTTTCATTCATTCTTTGACCAAAAGAACCTATTTTTCGCTATGGCCCAACTTGGTTGAACCGTTTGGCATAGAGATGGACTTTCTCTTGAGTGTTTAAAAGGAGTGAGGTCTGTGAAAAGTAACACGACCGTGAATGCTGTAGCATATTTGCTTTTTTTTCGTTTCCCAAGGAGGATTTCCATCGATAGGGTCTCTTTTCGGTACCGTCGAGAATGTTTGGGGTCGAATCGCCAATTGCGAGAAACTGACAGGCAGTGGGTCTGAATGCTGAAGTATTGCAAGCTAACGGCATCCTTTGCTCAGGCATACTTTTTTTTTACGATGTCCCATACCTTGATGAGGACTAAGGCAGTGGGTGTTTCCCACTCCAATGAGTTTGGGGTTTGTACTGCAATGTTGTTGGCATTTGATCTCTTAGCTACCACTGCGTCTTTTCCTGGCCTTCTTGTTCTCTCCAACTGACACACTGGTTAGGTTCCCTTCAGCAGCAATGATACCCCAAAGGCAAAAGCCAGGCGGTAAGGTAAAAAGGCACTGGCAAAAGAAGAAGAGTCTTTATGATGAGTACCTTGCTGACTCTGGGGACAGCGAAGGCACGGGAGCTGATGAAGAGCGGGAAGAGACGTTTGAGTGCGAGCAGTACTGCGTGCACATGGACGTGAATATTCTTATCCAGCAAACGGTGCAGAACATTGTTCAAAGCGTATGTCTCGAGGACCCAGATGGCTTCGCTATCTTTGGCGATCATGAGCTGATTTGTTTTGCGGCTGGGGTGAAGCACAACAGCTCGATCATGTCTCTGCAAATACGCTACTTGGACGTTTCTGATGTGTCGCTGATTCCGCTTTGCAAGGCTCTCGAGGAGCACCCTAGCATTCGGGCTTTAGATCTTTCCGGGACTCACGGTGGAGAGGGCACTAGCAAGGCGCTGCGACAGCTGGTGTGTACGAATCCAAACATCATTTTCATGCGCCTTGAAGACACCGTTCTGAATCCAAAGGACGCAAGTATCATTGAGAAAGCAACTCGGTACAACTCAATGTCATGCCCAGATCCCAACAACAACCCCTTTCATTTAGGTCTGCTACGACGAATGAGCGCGATGGATGAGGAGCACAAGTTTCGCGAGCAGCTTCACGCACGTCCTTGGCTGCTGGGAGACGGGCCGTCCAATCAAAAGAGATTCAAAAAGACGGTTTTGAGCACAGCTGCGTCATATCATATCGGCGGCGAAATCTGCGCTCAATTCATTCAGGGAAGATGCCCTTACGGCTCGCGGTGCAAGTACATTCACCCCGAGCGTACCGTTGCTCTGAAGAACGTTGTTGCGTCCAGTCTGTACAACCGTGCAGAGCAAAGTGGAGGCGGGGATGCTGTTTCCACGGCCTTTTCAACTACATCCGCGTCTCGGCAAAGGTTACAGAGTCGCCTACGACCACCTGCATTTATGCTAAAGAAGCCGGAGCAATGCGAGAGGGAACACGAGAATTTTGAGATATCGATGGAGTCTCCACCGGGGGCAGACGTTCCTTCCACCCAACCTCCGCTTTCTTCATGGTGGGTGATGAGTGTAACCGTTGTGTGCTGCTGCGTGATAATAGTTGCAGGTTTGTAAGCGAGCAGACCACTTGTCACAAAGAACGATACTATTCATTATAGCAGTTGTTTCCTTTCTCCTGCAACCACTTGAAAGCAGGCGTGACGGGAAATAAAAGTTTCACACAATGCTGGTGTCATCGCGACTCTCCAAAGAGCAATCCCCTTCTTTTTTTTTGTTCGAATGCGCACACTTCTCAACTCTCCACATGGAAGCCTTTTGCACTCCCTATCTATGTCTCTCTCTTTTTCTTCTCTCTTTCCACACGACTCTGAATACCCACATCGAATGCAGCGATATCAGGAAACTGAATCACACACACTAGTGTTCCTCGGAATAGCAGAGATACGTGAAGGACAGCATGTAATTGTCATTCTGCTCTGCCCTAGACCGATCGCCTTCTGGGCGGGATGATGTGTGAACCGAAGGGATTTCTGCGACGCGCTGTATTTCCTTTCCGGTGACGAGGCTCAGGGTGTGGCTATTGGCGTACTCGTAGCCGTTTTGGCTTGAGTATGAAGCTGGAGACTGTTTTGTGCAAGCACCCCCCTTTGGGGAAGGGCTGCTTGCACTCAAGCACTAGCATCCTTACTCTCTTCCTAGTGAAGTGTGCGTGCAGAAGCTGTTGGTGACACGCTCTAGTGTTTTTTCTTTTTTTTTTTCGTTCCCGAATGCTCGTTAGAGGGAGCGAACAACATTAGCGAGATGCCAGTCGAATGGCGGTTTGCTCTTCACAGATGCCGGTTCTACCTTTTCGTTCACTAGATGAGCCTTCTTTCCGCGCTGCGCACGGGGCGCCTGTTTGTTGACTTTGCCGACTGGGCTCCCGCCCATGCATGTATCACGACAACTTTCTTTCTCCCTTTCATTTCTTTGTTTGCCCCCTCTCGCCGCCGCGAATTCAGTTTTCGGTTCTCGAGTTCATTTTAGAAGGCCACGTAAGCGGTAGAGAACGCTTAGCTCATTCCCCGACATCAGCAGTGCTTGGCTCGATATGACTTACTGCATACCACCACGCGTAGTGCGGCGGCTGTGTGACTCGGAGTGGTTCAAAACAGAGTTTGTAGACAAGGAGACTGAGACTGTAGACAACGATCTCGCCGTGGCCAGCAACCAGTGCAGAAGTCTGGGTCAAGCAAGCAAACATGAGTGTGTTCAGCTCATCTCTTCATCCTTTCGACCGTTCATTGAGAAGGTGCTTCCTTTACCGGCAAATGGATGCGACAGCAGTGCGGCAGAGTGCGGCGGGTGCTGGTTTTGGGAAACGTATCGGCACGCTCTGTTCGGCGAAAACGTGCTTATTCACCTGGGCGGCTCTGGCATTTCATTGGCAGAAGACAGACTCGACGCACAAGTCGAGCTGCGATTGAGGATGTGCGCAAGCGCCACCTTGGCTTTGCCATCCCAGCACCGCACAAAGGTGCTGCTGCATGGATCAGCAAAGCTAGAGGTTGTTTACGCTCTCGCTCTGTCTGTCGCACTTCATGTGGCAAAACAGCCGCTGCTAGAGCATGGCGAAGGGCCTCAGGCGCTGGTCTTGTGCGCAACCAAGGACCAGTGCGATGAGATGGCGTGTGCTTTGAACGAGTTCTGCGCCTCGCTACACCTAATTGTGCACAACCTCTTTGAGCCATATCCACCGATGCCGGCAGACAAGCGCGCCGAGGTTGTCGTCGCCACTCCGCCGTTATGGGAAAGCTTGGCAAAGTTTGGGCAGTACCCCAATCGTGCACGCCTGAGCACCGCGTCCCAGGGCGAAGGATTGGAGGACTTGCTTCTGAAGGTGGAAGGAGAAGGCCAGCTACCACCAACGTACGACCTCACACGATGGCGTCCTTATAGTCTTACGCACGTGGCACAGCTTGTCATCTTCGATGTGGAGCTGCAGATAAACATGGGGTTTGGGGCTCTTCTAAAGCATCTTCTCGAACTTCCACATGAGCCATCTCCCGCACGTTGCAAATCGGAGAGCTCCTCCGCCGTGGGCAAGCTGCCTCTCTCGTGTCAACTGTATGCCGTTGCAGGTGGCGATCGGTTTGCCGTCGAAGTGGATACCTTGCGTTCACTGCTCGAAGCAGTCCGCACCAATGGACAACTCCGATTCAATCATGGTACCGCAGAGCTTTCACTGGTCAGCCCAGGTCCTGTGCTTGATTCTGATGAAGACGGTCGCGCACCGCTCTCGCACGGCGTTCGCAAGCGACAACGGATGGAGGACGGGCCGGGTGATCATACCGGGCAGCAAAGGCCGTGGAAAGCCAATGATGCCACCTCACGACATGGCAACGGGACGACTTTCGAAGGCATTCTTATCCGCAGCGCATTGTCGCACGGACGACTCCTCGCCGACTTCACCGCGTTTACCGATTTTGTCAGTCGCGTGATGCAGGAGGCCAGCACCTTTTGGGAGAGCTTTGAGAGCGGGATTTGCGACGACTCGGACTCGCACGGGACACCCTCACCCGTCTCGTCGCCCCTGACGACTGGCAACAAGGTGAGGGATGCAGATCACTTTCCTACCTCAGCCGCTTCCGCATCTTTTCTCCAGTGCGCGCGCGTGGAGCTGGCTCTCATTTGCGCGAACTCAGTCAACCCTGATTCCCAGTCATGCCTTGCAGCGTCTGAGACCTACCGTGCGCAGGAGGTGGGTGTGTGGGTGCATTCTGCCCCGTCCTCTCCCGCAAGCCTCTCGTCCCGTCTGGCGCTCTTATTCCAGCACTTGAATGACCGGTTGAATGGCGAGCTGTTTGACGGCAGCGTCGTACAGTGCGTCCTGGCAAGTGACATGGCGCGTCTGCCCTTCACACTTAGCCCCATCACTGCATCGGCAACAGACGGTGAAGGCGGTCGTTTGGTGCAGCAGCATGAACTGTTCTGTTATGGCCCCAATCTCATGCAGCCAGCTGTGCTGTGTGTTGCCCGAAAAAGTGGGGATGAGGCCGCAGCTGCAGCAGCGGCGCGCAACACCGAACGCCTTGAGACTCTATCTATGGTGGAACAGCTCACTGCTGTCACGAAGGGCGCAGAGAGGTCTCCTGGATGTGTGCCGAGGTGTTGCTTCTTGTCAACGCCTCCCCACGCAGGCCAGGCCGCCTCATCATCGCTGGCGAGCACCGTTGTTCCATCGGATGTCAGCACTGTGTTGGTGGTGCGCCACATAGCCCCATCGAGCGCTGCCTTGTGCGGTGGAGGGAGAGCCACCAGCTCACAAATGCATCCACCAGGGGAGGCGAAACCGCTTGCGCTTTACTTGCTGGAGGAGTGCTGCCAATACGGACGCGTGTTGTCGTACTACGCTTATGAGGCTACTCGGACGACGATCGTGGACACCGTAGAGGACGGGCAGGAAGCTGGCGGTAGCGACGGGGGGGAGGGGCTTGGAGCGCAGCCAGAAACAGCGATGGAGCAAGGGGGGCCACTTGCCGCTGAGGGACAGCTCACAACTGCGTCTCTCTTTATTGAGTTCGCCAGCGCCGATTCTGCAGTGGAGGCGGTTCGGCTCCTTTCGCGCCGTTTTGCCTTCCAACACCAGCCGCCGCCGCCGTCGTCGTCGCAAGGTGCACCTGCTTGCCTTCCGCGGGCTCGCCTGTTCACCAATCGAACATACTACGAAGGCGTGCTGCAGGAGGTGTCATCGCAGATGCTCTACGACGGAGTTATAGACAGAGACCAGAGCAGCGATGACGACAGCCGCTTCAGTGACCTTCACATATCCTTACTCGCGGAGTAGCCTCACGGCCGAACACCATCACGCTTCCTTTTGACCTTTCTCTGCCACAACTCACAAACCCTGAAAACAGGTAGCTCCGGCAATGAGGATCCTGACCCGCTTAGGCCGTTCCTCTACCCTCCACGTTGTACCGTGTTGGGACACCTTTCCTTCCGCAACGCGATCCTCTCTCCCCTTCTCTCGACTTGTTCACTCTTCTCCGTCTCCTGCACACGCACCCGTGTTTCTAACCCCCACCACCCTCGCACTTTTTCACCCTTGCACCTTGCTTCCCCCTTTCACAAGCAACCAGCCGAGCATGTCTGCCACTACCAAGGTGCTATGGTCGCAGCTGCCCGCGTACGGCCGCATGCGCAGAGATTACGAGAAGAAGCTGGTGGAGACGGCGGCCATCCTCGGCGCGGACGAGCCGAACGCCGTGTAACGCGCCGTTCGCGCCGATAGGGCTGGCGTACACGGAGAACCGCCGCAAGTACCGCGTGATCCTGCTGGAGACGGAGGACCTGAGCAAGTACGTTGACGGCGTGATTCTGAGCAAGGAAACCGCGGAGAAGAACTGCCGCAGCGGGACGATGTTTACGGAGATGCTGCCGAAGAATAGGATCATGTCCGGCATGAACGTCGACGGCGAGCTGCACGCGTTCGACGAGGGCGCGCCAGGCGAGGAGGTCGCTGCCAGGATGGACGGCTACGTGGAGGGCGTGGAAAACTACTGCATACTTGGCTGCCGCTTGTGTAAGTGATGCAACGTGTTTAGGATTCAAAATGGAAACGTGCCTGTGTTGCTGATCCCGTTCAAGGTCGATATGGAGGTGCGATATGTTGTGCTATCGCTGCTGAACGGGCTTGTGCTGACCGTGGAGCCGGAGGTGATGCTGGAGGGCACGCACGGCGTGATCCTGAAGCCGAATACGGTTGTTGCAGGGTTCCAGTTGGGGAGCAAGTGCGCACCGGAGGAGGTTGCGCTTGGGACAGTGCGTACGCTGTCGCGCGTGGTCCCTGCAATAGGACTCCCGTCTTGCGGCCTGAGCGGGTTGGAGTCTTCGGGGTACTTGAGAGCGATCAATAACACGCCTGTGCCGCGGGCGTGGGACCTGACGCTCACGTTTCGGGTGCGCTTTCCTCCAGGGGAGCGCGGTGAAGGGGTGGAAGGGCAAGGACGATCTAGTCCTCGAGACGCGCAAGGCGTCCCTGCATCGTGCGAAGGTGAACTCGATTGCTGGGCCTGGCAAGCAGGATGCGGAGCTGGAGACGTCGGCGTATGTGCGACGCGCACCGTGAAGTGTCGGCCCGTGTATGTTGTTCGGGCTCGCGAATCTTGTCTGACACTTGCGGCTTTTCAGCCCTTCCATGTCGACGTATGTGAAGCTGTAGTGCACAGGATGCATAGAGAGGGTTCGCGATCTTTGCGAAGATTCCTGAAAAGGACTGATGCTGGTTCCGTGTCGAGGCGGCGGCGTTTCCTGATCGAACGCCTTTCTCCCTCCACGTATCTCCCCCCTCGATTGTCTGGCTGATAATGATGTGTGTTTGCCCCCCCGTGTTCGCATCTGTTTTCTGCTTGTCGGGTCTACTGTCATCTCACCTGGTGCGTCCGTGCGCTTGCCTTTCACTGGGGTCCAAAGGCGCCTCACGTGCTCGGCAAAGGCTGGGAGGGAGGGCGCGCGATGTCGAGGCCATCGTGGACTTCCGGGAGCAACATCGCTGGAGGGTGCCGTACAGGATTTCCCATACATCAAACGGTGCGTTGATTTCGTATGGGACATGTGGGTGTGGAGAGAATGTATGTCCCGCTCTTGGTATTTGCGTTGCTTCTCCCCGGAGGTTTTCGTGTCCTGGATGACGGAGGACACGCCCCTCAGTGTGTGGTGTCTCCGGGTCCAGTACAGCCCTCCCCTCTCCCCTCCTGTGCCTCCCAAATGGCGAACCCGCCTCTGGTGGGTGACAGGGTCAAGTGTCTGTCACGTGGGCGGAGGTCAGCGCGACGCATCGCTGCTGATGTCGGCGGTGGGTGGCCTGGATGAGGTTGCGTCGGAGCGGCCTGCGATCGTGCACACGCCTGCACCGTCTATGCGATGGGCGCAGTGCCGGCGTGGCTCGAACGCACCCCGCACGGCCCTCACACTGGGCACTGGGGGGGGCAGCCTGAGTGCCACCCCCTGAAGGGGATGCACCAGGGGTGGCGACCGGCGCGATGGGGGAGCGGGTGTGAGGCGACCTGCTCAGCGAGCGTGTGGGCCGGGCTCGAGGCAGAGGCCGTGCTGGGATGACCGGGCCGGCGCACTGCTGGAATGCGCGCGCGTCGAGGGGTGCGTCAAGTCCACTTTGCCTGCTCTGCCACAGGTCCATTTCGTGGTACGAACTCGTGTTGTAGGGAGGAATATGGAGACGCTGACGAGAGGACAGCCACGCCTCCGTGTTGTTGTTTGCCGATGGCCTGGGGTCTCTCTCGCTTTCACTGTGTGTGTGTGCGTGTGCGTTTGTGTATTCCTCATCACGATTTCTTGGGAGGAAAACCAGGAGTGCAGAGGGGGAGAACGAGGGCGATGTGCACACCATGGAGATGGTCGCCTTCATCTGCCAGAGCAACCGGCACCGCTACAGACACACCCACACATACAGCCACATGCACGTACACCCTCACCCCGGATACGTGTGTCTCGGCGACTCCACGCAAGCATCGTGCTTGCGTGTGCACTGTGTATACCCTTGTTCACAGAACGTAGATTTTGCGTCCACGGACTTGTTTCAAGGACAAGTGAAAGCTGTGCGTTACATGATGCCGGAATGTCTACCGTCCGAACGCTCGTGCTCGCTCCTTCGGCACTGGATGACGGGGAGAGGGGGATTGTAGCGGTGGTAATGGCGAGCACATGTGTTACGACAGCTCTGTGCGCGCTGCTTGATCCTTGGGTTGCAGTTGAGGTTGTGCGGGGTAACGAAGGAAGGGGGTGGGGGAGATGCATCTCCTTGGTCTCGGAGCTGTTCGACGTAGCCTCTACGTCCTCCCGCCCATCCCCTACCGACTACCCAGCCTGCCTGCACTCTCTTCTTGTACATGGGACTACTATGGCACCGCCAACCCCCTTCCGCGCGCCAGATGCCACAAGTCCTCTCCTCCACCCCCTCTGTTCATCGCGTTCTTACTCTCTCCCCTCTCCTCACTTCTCTCCATCACCGCCCACCACACACATCGATAACCGCCCTCTCCCTCTCCCCCTCCCACCAAAGTTTTAAGCAGAACGAAACGCACAAAAAATGGTGTCTCTGAAGCTGCAAGCTCGGCTTGCGTCGAGCATCCTCAGCTGCGGCCGCGCCCGCGTGTGGCTGGACCCCAACGAGGCGATGGAGATCCAGAACGCGAACTCGCGCAAGAGCGTGCGCAAGCTGATCAAGGATGGCTTCATCATCCGCAAGCCGGTGAAGGTGCACTCGCGCGCGCGGTGGCGTAAAATGAAGGAGGCGAAGGACATGGGGCGCCACAACGGCGTTGGCCGCCGCGAGGGTAGCCGCGAGGCCCGCATGCCGAGCAAGGAGTTGTGGATGCGCCGCCTGCGCATTCTGCGCCGCCTGCTGCGCAAGTACCGCGCGGACAAGAAGATCGACCGCCACGTGTACCGAGACCTGTACATGCGCGCGAAGGGTAACGTGTTCCGCAACAAGCGCAACCTTGTGGAGTACATCCACAAGATCAAGAATGAGAAGAAGAAGGCGCGCCAGCTGGCGGAGCAGCTTGCGGCGAAGCACCTGCGCGACGAGCAGAACCGCAACAAGGCTCGCAAGCAGGAGCTGCGGAAGCGCGAGAAGGAGCGCGAGCGCGCGAAGCGCGACGACGCTGCTGCCGCTGCGCAGAAGAAGAAGGCGGACGCCGCGAAGAAGTCCGCCGCGCCTGCTGCGAAGTCCGCCGCGCCTGCCGCGAAGGCTGCTGCCCCCGTCGCGAAGGCCGCTGCTGCTGCCCCCGCGGCGAAGGGTGCTGCGCCGGTGAAGAAGTCGAAGAAGTAAGGTGGCGGACCTGGCGTGCGTGCGTGCCTGCGCGCTCGCTGTCGCCCTCCGCCTCTCTGTGCGCACATCCGTGTGGCTGCCGCTCTCTTTTGTGGCTAGCGCACGCGTGCGCTCAGCGGGGTCGGGGAGGGCGAGCGGAGCTGTGTGTCTGTGTGTGTCACGATGATGCCGCCGCCGTTGCCCTCCCCGCTCTCGCATCTCTTCGCCGCTTCTTCGGTGATGCGTCGCGTGCCGATTCTCTCTTCTCCTCGTGCGTTGTTCTGCACTGTCTCCCTTTCTCTGTTTTTTGTGTTTTAGGTTTTCGCTCTCATTTTTTGGTCATTTTCTCCCCGAATAAAACAGCACGGACAACGAAAGCGGTTGCGCAATACACACCACCGCATCGAACTACACACACGCACACACACACGCAGTCAGCCAAGGAGACGGGAACACACCGATCTCTTCGTGACGTGACACCCAGCATAGGGCTCTCGTGTTCCTCCCTTCGATTCTTCCCTTTTTTTGGGGTCTCGATTCTCTCTGCTCTTCCATGAGGAGGATATGGACTGAGTGGGGACGGCTTCGCAGCGAGGGAAGCAGGAGGAGGAGAGGGAGGCGGCCAGTGCTGTTGGTGAGGTCTGTAGAAGCGGGGCGGTGGTGCAAAGGTGTCTCGCGATATGGTGGATGTCTGTGTGGAAGATGTCGCAGCGTGCCTGAGGTGTATGGACGTGTGCGTGTGTGTGCGTAGCTCACTGCTCGCCTGAAGCTGGTCACTGAGCCCCCGCTCGCCCATGTGTGTGTTGTGGGGATTCTTGGGCCTGCTGCTACTGCTGCCGCCTGCTCGAGCAACAAGGGTGTGTGCTTGCAAATTACTGCACGAGATGCTCTGCTGTTGCACTACAACTCGTCCTTCCTCATCCGGTGTCGACTATGTGTTCGCACTCTCTTGTCTCTTCCTGCTGTTTTTTTCTCTCGAACGCAAGTGCGGTTATCGGCGGCAGCAGGCGATAAAAGTCGCACGGTGACACTGCTGCACCGCATCCGCCTCACACCCATCGAGAAACACCATCACTGATTCGTACTGCCTTTGTGACGGTACTCCTCCCTGCCCTCGACCAACGTGCTACACGGCCCCCTCCATACACACACCTCCCTATCACCCGCTCTCTCGGTCACGTGGCCGAGGCACGTTTCGAATCCGCCGTCTTTCTGGCCACACACGCACGCACGCACACCCCCTCCCCCTCCTCCTCCCATCATCATTGATTTTCCTCCTCCACCGCAGACGTTCGTCATTCGTTCTCCTTCCCACACCCCCTCTTCTCTTTCTTTTTCTCGCTGGTCACACCCACACGCATACACATCCGTGGCCAGGATGTCGCACATGACCGCCGATCTCGAGTACTTCAAGTGCGACATGTGCGGGGTGTACATGCATCGAGACATCTTCTGTGATCATCGACGGGACTGTCACGGTCTGGGTAGCACGCAGCTGAAGCGCGGTGAGTGCCAGCGGATTGCCGAAGCGCTCGGGCGGGAGACCCGCGAGCTGCTGCTGCGAAAGGATGGCGGTGGCATGCGTGCGGTCTCTTCCAGTCAAGGTAGTACACATGCTCAGACTCGCGCTGCTTGCACGACCAGGGTGACTGCTGGGGAACGCAAAGACTTAGAAGGGCATGCTGAGCCAATCATGAATGCCGAAGGAGCGGCGGCGGCGTCCTCCGGACCCGTGCCGCTCTCATCTTCTTCTGCCGTGTCGAGCGTCCGTGCCAGCGGCGCGGTGCCAATCAGTGCGACGTTGTCGACGAAGGCGATGGAGGCGCTGCAGGAGGCGCGAACGCGGCGCGCCGTCTCGGATCGCTATCAAGCCGGTGTTGATGCGAAGATCAGCTCGTTGCTGACGGAGGACAAAAAGGCGGCATTGCTAGACTTCCTGAATTCTTGAGAGATGAGGAAGCGCCTGTACGTGCCTCCCAGGGCCCGAGAAGGGCCGCATGCATGCGCGTGTGTGTGTGTCGTTGATGTAGAGTGCGTCATGCGCTGGTTATAGGGGTTTTGTGTGTGAGTGTGTATGTGTGTGTGTCGGCGCGAGCAGGGCGTCGACGCCCTTCTCTGTATGCCTTCATCCTCCTTCCCCGCTGTTCTTCGATTGCTGCCCGCTCGCCGTCATACCCTTCCCCTTTCCCCCTCTACCGACTCCCTCTCTGGGAGTCGCGATGGGGCGGGGAGAGTCTCAGGACACTTGGTGGTGCAGGGGTGCAGGTGCTCACGGGTCGAGAGACACACGGTATCACACACAAGAAAAGAAACGGAAGCTGGATATGCACCCACTCGCCAAGAGGACGCATCTACCAGCCACGCGACCCTCAACCTCGGGATGATCGCACGCCCCTCTCCCTCTCCTTCCGGCTGCGCCACGCGTTTCCTTTGCGCAGGCCATCCAGAGTCAGCGTCCACGACGATGATGCCATCCACAGTGGTCTCCGCAACCACCGTTTCTGCTGCACTCATTGTCTTCCCTCTCTCTTCCTCTTCACTGCCTTACTTGTTGTTGCTGTCGCATGCACCACTTGCTGCAACACGCGAATGCGTGTGTGTGTGCGCACGCGTCTCTGTGTGGTGCGCAACGACTTCTTCACCGCGTATGCCTTTCCCTCCCTCCAACCTCCCAACACGCACACCCTCCAACCTCACCTTCCACGAGGAGCACATCCGCAAATCCCCCCTCCCACCCCCGCACAAGGCAATGGTGTCTCTGAAGCTGCAAGCTCGGCTTGCGTCGAGCATCCTCAGCTGCGGCCGCGCCCGCGTGTGGCTGGACCCCAACGAGGCGATGGAGATCCAGAACGCGAACTCGCGCAAGAGCGTGCGCAAGCTGATCAAGGATGGCTTCATCATCCGCAAGCCGGTGAAGGTGCACTCGCGCGCGCGGTGGCGTAAAATGAAGGAGGCGAAGGACATGGGGCGCCACAACGGCGTTGGCCGCCGCGAGGGTAGCCGCGAGGCCCGCATGCCGAGCAAGGAGTTGTGGATGCGCCGCCTGCGCATTCTGCGCCGCCTGCTGCGCAAGTACCGCGCGGACAAGAAGATCGACCGCCACGTGTACCGAGACCTGTACATGCGCGCGAAGGGTAACGTGTTCCGCAACAAGCGCAACCTTGTGGAGTACATCCACAAGATCAAGAATGAGAAGAAGAAGGCGCGCCAGCTGGCGGAGCAGCTTGCGGCGAAGCACCTGCGCGACGAGCAGAACCGCAACAAGGCTCGCAAGCAGGAGCTGCGGAAGCGCGAGAAGGAGCGCGAGCGCGCGAAGCGCGACGACGCTGCTGCCGCTGCGCAGAAGAAGAAGGCGGACGCCGCGAAGAAGTCCGCCGCGCCTGCTGCGAAGTCCGCCGCGCCTGCCGCGAAGGCTGCTGCCCCCGTCGCGAAGGCCGCTGCTGCTGCCCCCGCGGCGAAGGGTGCTGCGCCGGTGAAGAAGTCGAAGAAGTAAGGTGGCGGACCTGGCGTGCGTGCGTGCCTGCGCGCTCGCTGTCGCCCTCCGCCTCTCTGTGCGCACATCCGTGTGGCTGCCGCTCTCTTTTGTGGCTAGCGCACGCGTGCGCTCAGCGGGGTTGGGGAGGGCGAGCGGAGCTGTGTGTCTGTGTGTGTCACGATGATGCCGCCGCCGTTGCCCTCCCCGCTCTCGCATCTCTTCGCCGCTTCTTCGGTGATGCGTCGCGTGCCGATTCTCTCTTCTCCTCGTGCGTTGTTCGCTGATTGTGTCCCACTCCCGCCTCCCTTGCTCGCCACAGGGCTTATCATCGCAGTTGCAGTGCTGGCAGAGGCGCACAAACGGCACGAGAGGTTCTGCGCACATGGGAAACACTCTGTCTCGGTGGGTCTGTGTGGGCGCGGGTGGACGCGGATAGGGTTTGTGTGTGTCTCTCTTTATTTCGTCTTTTTCATCCTTTGTGAATGTGATTCCCCCACAACGAATGCGCGAAAACGGCTCTGCGGCGCCCAGCGGGAGACAGTGGTGGGATGGGCGAGCACCGCTGGCGTGGACGAACAGCCAGCAGGGGTGGCTCTCGCCACGGAGCGAGGAGGGAGAAGAGACTGTTGCTAGTTTCTCCTCTCCTGCTTTGGGGAAGGGGGGCGCCGCGAGCATTAGCGGGGGACGGGGAACTCATTGCGCCGCCCCTGTTCCTGTCCTCGCATCTCTCACGACCCAAGCGCCGCGAGAGGAAGAAGGCATGCAGGTGTCAGCTGTGCGTGTGTGTGTGTGCAGGAGGAGCAGATATAACGTCACACACACACGCACAGCTGACACACAAAGAGGCACGCATGCATCCCTCTGTTTCGTTCTGCAGTGCTGCACCGCTTCTTGTATGAACCGGGACGCAGATGATGCCTTCATCTACCTCTCTGTGTATCTAAGCAGCGCACTCCCTCTCCCCTTCTCGCGCCCGGGTCTTTTTCTCTTGCACACACCTGAGCGTACACCCACACATACATATGATTGCCGATGCATCCCTTCATGCAGAAGTGACCACCTACGCTGCACTTTGCTACAACCATTGTGCACCGATTTACACATACATACACGCCTCAGCGATCATCTTAGAGAGCGGCTCCCTGCCTCCCTCCCCCCTCCGGCTGCCTGACTGCTGGTGGGCACAGCAAGCGCGTATGCACAGCGGCTCTTTGGTCCTCCTCATTATTCTCCATTTCTCCTACATCGCTGTGTGTGTGTGTCTTTCCTTTGTTCTTCGGGTTCTTGACTCTCTACTCTCTCTGCGCGCTTGCGTACACATCACACGTCAACGTGTGCCTGTGTGCACGAAGAGGGCACTTATACACCATATTGGGTGTTCCCTTCTCTACATGTTGGGATGATTGTTATGCCATTGTGCCTCGCCACCCCGTCATCGTTTCCTGTGTCTGTGTCTGTCGGTCTCTGCTTGTACTGCTGCCGGTGCTGCTGTTTCGCGTGCTATCTGGAGGGTCAGACACCCACGCCTACATATCGCCAATAGCCCATCACCGCATATTCTGCTTGTGCACACCTACGCGGAGGCGGTTGTCGCCTAGCTCGCGGTCTGTGTGTGGGTGCATGCGTGTGGGGTGGGTGCTCTTCTCCGGTGCTTTTCCTCCTTCGTTTTTTTTTAAACTCGTTGAGCGTTCTCGGAAGAGAGAGGGGAGGGGAGGGCGTGCGTGGGAGAGAGACTGTTGTTTTTTTTTTTTTTTTCGTCTAGGTAGATTGCGAGCGTGGACGGGTGGTGGTGGACTGTCAACAGTGCACGTGTGTGCCGTGGGTCTGCGGTGGTGTGTGCGTGTGCGTGTGTGTGCGCTACTACCACTCCTACCACACTTGGCTTTGTTTCTGGCCTGCTTCTCGTCTCTCCTTTTGTTTTGTTTGTTTTTGCTTCGTTCAGTCGCGCGTGGTCGCAGGGCGAGAGGTCTGACGAGGGAGGGGAGAGAGAGTCGGCGTGCGCCTTGCCGGCCTCTCTAGCCAGCCCTTTCTCCTCCCCTTGAGTCTCGGCCTCTCCTTTTTGACGGACGCCCTCCCTATCCTCCTCCTCCTCCACTGCATACATCAACGCAGCGCTCTGCGTGTCGCTCGCTCGCTCGCTCTCTCTCCCTGCCGTGTACTAGGACTCGCTCAGTGGCGCAAAGAAAATGATCCCTGCGCTCAACATGAACAGCATCCATCGCCACACCAACGCGGCTATTCCTGCAGTTGGTGGGAGTGGCGGGACAGGGTTGGCGGGAGGGCGGCAAATCTCTCCTCGTGGCTCGTACCTGACCTCTCCGCGAGAGACGTCGAGCATGCCGTCGGCGCACCTCCAGCGGCGTGCGGCGGATGTGGCCAACCTGCTAGAGATGAACCCGCTACAGTGCCACAGCGTCGGCGACCTGCAGCGCAAGCTGGTCGAGACAGCGGAGTGGGTGGTGAAGCTGCGCCACTGGTACACACATCAGCTCCAGGAGCGAGATGTGTGGTATGAGAGCCGCCTGAGAGGCTTGGAGGACTCCTTCCGTGCAGCCTTCACCACTCCCGCGGCAGCGGAAACGCCACACACCACGGCTGGTGCGGGTGCAGTCCGCACTGCCACAGGAGGCAGCTTCACGGAGCACGCGGCCCTCTCCACCATCTCCGCTTTCCGCGCCATCGCCAGCGGGACGCCTGCGAGGAGTGCGATAGCGGCGACCGTCTCTGCGTCCGCGGGCAAGGAGACCGGTAGTGCCACACCGCTGCAGCACCCTAGTCGCGCCCACAAGAGCTCGGCCGCAGAAGGATCAGAAGCTGCCTTCAAGACTGCAAACAGCTCTCATCCAGCCAAACGAAACCAGTCATCATCAGTCGGCAGGGCCGCTGGTGTAGGGGGCCGCGGTAGCAGTGGCGACGGAGGCAGCAGCGCCCCACAACGGGCGGGTCCGCCGAAGCGGTCAGCGCTGTTGCCCATCCCGCAAGGCCGCCTCACAGCCTCTGCCGGCTCCCCTGCTCGGCAGCCGCTGCACCCGGAGGACAACGAGCCTCCGTGCATTAGCTTGCCAGCCACTGTGATCGATCGGGGTGAGTCTCGTCCGACCCTCGCGGCGCGCGTCGTTTCAGGGACGACGCTGGTGATTGTGGAGGCCGACGACGACGCATCCCGTGCACTACACCACCTATCAGCGTCCCCGGACCCACGCAGCAGCCGCGCCGGAAGCATCTCTCTCACAACCTCCGCCGTGCGTACCCATCTCAACGGCATCCCTGCACCCGGTGGCGTCAGACTGCGCAGGGACCTACACTCTTCCCGGACACCGCTGAGTGGTCGGCCGCTGTCGGCGAACGCACTCTTGTCGTCTGCCGCTGTTGCGATGGAGTCCTCCGGCCGCTCCTCCGACAGAGCGAGTGGTAGCGGAAGCCGAAGGAGTGATGTCGTGCGGGGCGAACGTAGGCGATACTACGCTTCCTTATCACGCACGGGGTCTGCCAGCATCAATATCAGCTTGCCGCATCATGCCCAGTACTTGGACGCCGGTACTTCACGGAATCCCGCTGGGGCAGAGGTAAGCACGAGAAACAGCGCCGCTGACGTTGCCGTCCCGGCGTTCCACAAGACGGCTCCTCGCTTCAGCAACTACCTCTATCTCCTAACCAGCGGCGACAACAACCACAGCCGAAAACCGAAGCGGCGCAGCCTCAGCAGGAGTGGAAGTCGTCGCGGGAGTCGAGTGTACACAACCGGTGGGGCAAAGCAGAACCCCCCAGGTGGAGGGGTCTCTCGGCAACACCGAAAAGGAGTCGGAAACACCGTCACAAGTCGGCAGAGCTCGCCTACTTGTTTCATCCGCGAGCAGTCGTGGACGTGACGGAAGCCCCTGCCTCGCACAACACAGATGTGCGCACGGTGCATGCGCGCCTTCACACCCACAGATGGGCGCGTTCGGAGTATTGGACGACGACCTGTGTGTGTGTGTGTGTGGGCTGTGATGCGTGTGCCCGGTGTGTGCGTGGTGGCGCGGAGGACCATCGTCATGTCTGCCGCATCTCGGGTCGTCGCTCTCTCTCCCTCTCTTCTCATGCCTTTTTCTTGTTCTTTTGTGCGCTCGTGCCCTTCCCACGATGGCGTATCCTCACCTTCGTTACCAAAGTGGAGCCGCAGCAGCACTGGAGGCGTCGCACGCGGACACAGCGACTGGTGCGCCGTAAGGGGCTGGAAGAGAGAAGGCTTGCATGGATGAGGTCCATCATCCTTTGGCTGAGCACGTGGGTTTGGGGGGGGGACGTGTGCGGTCAACCGCGCTGGTGTTGGTGAAAGCCAGCCCGTGGAGACCGTTTCCCTTCACCTCTTTGTGCCTCTCACATCACCTTCGCATCTTGTCGCGTCTCACGAGTACTACACGCGCCTGCATGTCTCAAGCGTGTGCTGGTGCATGTGAGCGACGACATGAAAGGGAGGGGGCCCAGAAGCACACACACACACACACACACACACACGTTCTCGGAGTGTCCTCCATCTTCATCGTCTCCTCCTCGTCCGACCTTTCGCTCTGTCTCCTACCAATAGTGCGTGCTTCACTGCAGCCGTAACGGCGTGTAGAGAAGCTGGTGCCTCTCTCCTTTCTCCTCCGTGCTGCCCACGCACTCACGCGGCTGCGACACGCACGCACGCACGCACCGTGCAACGACCTCTCTCTCCCTTTCCGCAAGGCGCGCTCAATTTTCTTTGCGCGTGTGTGTGTGTCCTGTTGACCTCATTCCAAAGCACCGTGCGCGCACCGTGGCTCCGTGGCACCGCGGCACCGCGTGTGTCATTGAGTGACGTCTAGTCGCAACGAACGAAGGCCACGCGCGCTGCTGCCCTTTGCTCCACTCCTCCAGGCGTGCACCGCCCTCCCTTCCCCCTCCGCCCCGAAAAGACTAGAGAGAGAGGGGGTGATCTCTCTTACGAGCGTCGTTGTTGCAGCCGACGGGCAAGCGTGAGCAGAGCGGCACCCCCTCCCCCCACCCCTACACATATATCTACATCTATATACACACGCGCAAGGCGACGCACGCACTGAGGGACGAGGAGATCATACACCCATGCAGAGGCCGACACGGACGTCTTCGCTTTGTTCTCGCGTGTTCCTTCGCGTGTTGTGTTGTTGTTCGCTCATTCTTTAGACTGCTAGATATACAGAGACCCGCGTAGGTAAGTGCGTGTGTGTGTGTGCGTGTTTCGCCCAATCCACCTGCGTCACGTCTCTCCGCTTCCGCCCTGCGCTCGAGTTACGCATCAGCACGCACAGGCAGCCACAGCACCATCAGGAAAGTCTACTCGACGCCGTAGCGCGTGGGTCTGTGTGTTTCCGCTGGTCGGATACGCGCAGAATATCGCCTCCTCCTCGCGGAGGGCAAGTCGTGCACGTCGTCGGGTGCGGACCAAACCGCGAGCCGCATCCGTGACTGTCAATATGGACGCCTTCAGCCGCAGCAAGTCTTACAGCCAGGCGGTCTCGACATCCACCCCACCCCCATCGCGTTCTGGGGCTGCTGCGCCAGGTTCCACCGCCGCACCACAGCAGCAACATGTCTTCAAAAACATTTTGAAGAGCGTGGAGAGCCACGTGCGAATCATGTCCGCGGTGGAGCGGACGGCGACGTCGTCGAGCTACACGTCTTTGCGTGTCCGCCAGCCAGACAGCGACGGCGCAGGTGCCAGCGGCACCGCTTCTTCTTCATCGCAGGGCCAGCAGAGCAGCCAGCCCGCTGGCGGGTGGTCGCAGCCGTTCAACGTCACCCGCGTTCACCGTGGTGGGACGACAGCGCGCTTCTACGAGGAGGTGGTGGCGCCGTGCGTGTCGAACTGCACATCCGGGCAGAGCTACGTCTTTCTAGTGAACGGGCCACCTGAGAGCGGTCGCAGCCAGACCCTCTACGGCAGCCCTCACCACAGCGAGGTGGGCATCGTCGAGCTGGCGGCAGCCGACTTGCTGGAGCGGATGGCGTCCCGCGGGAAGGTCATCATGCGCAACCATCGTGATCGCACAGACGCCACCGGGAAGGAAAACGAGGCAGTCAGCGGCACACAGTCGTTGACCACCGCCAACAGCGGACGGGAGGATGTGTCGGAGGTGGCCACGACTGGGGGCATCACCGTGACCTACGCCGCCTTCACCACCCGGGGTGGCAAGATGCTTGAGACGGAAACGGGTGAGCCTGTGCCGCTCGTCGAGTTCCCGCCGCCCCTGGGGCTGGTGCCGCTCCCCCGCATGCGGCTGCTCGAGGACGCCAGCAAGTCAGTCCTGCTCCCGGAGCGCAAGCACTTGGATACGTCGTGCGTGATCCAGTTCCACGTGTATGCGCCTGTGGATACAACAGGGCGTCGATCCATGGCGACGCTGACCTTCGTCGATGTCGCTGCGATCCGCGAGCCGCTGTGCAAGGAGGTGTCGCATCTCATCGACACTGTCGAGCGGGTGGCTGGTGTGTCCACCAGCGGAGGCGACCCCAACTTCAAGGAGACAAAGCTGACGACCTTGTTAGAGCCTGTGCTCGTGGGGTACATCACCCTCGTCTCCATCACCACCGTCAGCGGCCGCGCCGACCTCTACGAGTCCACGTGCACGGCACTGCGCTTCGCCAGCCACCTCAGTCGAATTCACCAAGTTCTCATGCTCATCCACATGAACGCGCCGCGATGGATCTTCGACACGGCGGTGAACCTGGAGCAGCTGCGGATGCGGCGTGATCAGCTCATGGCGGAGCACTACGCCCGTGGCGTGTACGACTGCTATCAGCGCACCTCCCGCTGGCTGCAGGCCAATGTGAGTGATGTTGGTGGGAGTGTCGATGACCTGCTGCAGGAGACGGCGCATCTTCGCAAGGACATTGCGCAGGCTGTGGAGGACATAGCCAAGGAGCTGCAGGCAGCCATTGAAAAGGAGGATGAGAACTGCCGGGCCGAGGTGGAGGCGGCGCGGACGGCGTACGAGGCCACGTCGCAGCTGTTCGACGAGGTACGACGGCTGGATGAGATCATTACCTCCCAGCAGCAGAAGATATCTCAGACGGACATGCAGAGCAGCCAGCGGGTTAGTGAGATGCGGCTAGAGATATCCGCGCTAGAGGCCAAGGCGAACAACCGCCAGCAGCAGCTTCAGCAGCTCGAGAAGGAGATGAAGCTCTATCTGCTCAAGAGCGGTGAGGTGGCTGCGACGTTGAGCAAGGCCGCGGAGGACACGCAGTATGCGCAGAGTAGCTACGCCATGTCGCACGAGCTGCTGCAGATTGGACGCAAGCGCAAGCGTCTTGAGGCTGATTTAGAGCTGGCGTCGCACGTGGCGCAGCGCACGACGGACACAATGCGGGTAGATCGGGAGCGACGCTCGCGCATTTCGCGACTGAGCGCGATGCAGCAGCGCGTCCATTCCCTGCGCGACACCGTGTGCTGCTCCACAAGTAACCCGACGACGGCGCCATCGCAGGACCCAAAACAGCCGTCGCAACGCACTTTCTCCGCGGGGAGTCGCTCCGGTCAGACTCAATAGGCTTGCGTGTGTTTGGGGGCGTCAGCCAACGGCTGTGGGGCGTAGTACGTGTGAGCGATGCAGAGAGCGATGACGTGCGATAACGTGCGTGCGTGTGTGCGGGTGTGCCTCTCTTCTCCGCTTTTCGCACTTGTACAACTCTTTCTTCTTTTGAAATTTAGATTCTTGTGTGTGCAACGCGTGCGCGCTTTGCTTCCCTGTCTGTCCTGTTGCGAGTGTCGATGCTGCGCATCCGTTGTCGACGGCCGGGACAGGAACGTGCACCCACGCATGCAATGACAGCATGGTGTGCGCGTGCGCACCAGTGTGTGTGTGTGGTCTCCGTTTTGGCGTTCTCTCTTCCTTCTCTCCCCCTCCGTCGCCGTCTCTTGTACGAGGTACTCAATATGTTTTCTCAAGTTTTGTCTTATGCGGCTGTTGCGGCTGTGATGCCGTTCGCCTCCCCCCTCGTCGCCCTTCTCGATGTCTACGCTGTCCTTACAAGCCAGGAAAGCCAGCAAGCAAAGGACACACTGCTGACAGTCAGGGATGGCGCGTCAAGCTGCGGTTCATGGACATGGAGCTCGTGGCGGTGGAGGAGTATGCGTGTGTCTCTGTGTGTGCAATGCCACCCATCGTGGGTTCTCTCTCGCCGTAGCCCCCCTCTCTTCTTCCCCGATGTACTGCTCAGCGGATGCCTCATGTATCGTCATCACGCATGTCTGTGTGTGCTTGTGCCTCGCAGAGTGCGCTGTCGTCTCTCCATCTGCTGCTGCAGTAGGGCTGCAGAGCGAGAGAAGAGTGGGGTGGGGTGGGGGGAGGCGTTGCCGGTGCTGAGCTTTGATGTAAGCGAAAACGGCAAAGCGTCATCCTCTTCTGCGTCTCTTGCCTTTTGCTTTCTCCCACCTCTCCCGCCATCACGTCACCCGCGTCGTCGCTCTGTCTCTCTCCCTCTCTCACTCTCTCGCTGTGTATATATATATGCCTGTGTGTGTGTACGTACGGCACCCCGACGCTGCACATCGACACCACTGCAGCGCCACACTCGCTCATTTCTTTTTCCCAGTGCCAGCGCACACGCACCCGCACAGATACACGCGTGTGGCTCGCACTCGAGTTCGGGAGGTGGGGCTTCACAGAAGCCATCGGACGATTTCCGTTGCGTGTCTGATCCGAATCTTCGATTTATCATCCAGCAAGTCGTCACCGCACCCCGACACGCACCCTTTGAACACACAGATACAAGACGCAGTCCCAGCGATGTTGCACGAAGGCCGACCCATGTATGATAATGGGCCGCTCGGTCCACTTGACACGAGGGACGCTGCGGAGAGGGATGTGCTCGCCTCCGTCGACGACACTTACCCCCACTGCCACAGCAGCTTATCGACTCGCCAACAGCAGCAGCACCAGCAGCGCATGCTGCAACGCAGCATGAGTGGCAGCGGCTCCTGCATCGCGGCGATGCGCTGCACCAGCTCACTGCCGGTACCACAGGGCAGCGTTGGGTCTAATCCACTCTCGCCGCCAGCCGCCACCACGCCACCGCTGCCCTTTGCGCCAGTCGCAGCGGCTGGTACGGCAGGGTGGGACGACCATGAACACTTCACCTCCCAACACCCGCAGCAGTTGCAGAAGCAGAAGCTGCCGCCGGGGGTGCCTCCGCTGACCCCCACCGCCGAGGACTTTGTGCACGAGATATTGGCAATGAACACGTTGGCGATGGAGCAGTGCTACGCTGCAGTTGCTGCGACCAATGGTGCCGCCCTTGTCGGCGCTGCCATCGCCAACCCCACCCCCAACGTCACCCCTGCCTCGGAGGAGCCCATGAGAATCCTGAGCGAGGCCTACATGCGAGTCGATGAGACTTCCACGCAGGATTTTCCGGCGCCGTTGCTTGATGAGCTGAAGACCACGACACTCAACAACATGGGTGTTGTGGAGTGCAATCGCGGCCAGCCACGGCAGGCGCTTAGCCACTTCGAGGCTGCTCGGCAGCTGGAGGAGAACAACGGCATGGCTTCGCCCTCCATCACCCTCAACATGTGCGCAGCGTACAACGCGTTGCGCATGTTTGACAAGGCGACAGCGGCCGCGCTGGAGACGATCGACATGCTGCACTCGTTGGCGCTACAGCGACGGCGCAATCGTCGACTGAATGCTAGCGCGACGGCCCTTCTCGGCGACAGCGGTCTTCCGTGGAACGGGAGCCGTGGCGGCGCGATGGACGTCGCCAAGGATGGAGACATGTCAACGACGGACCTGCTGCTCGAGGCCGCTGCGGCGCCGAAGATTGCGGACTCGCAGAACGAGGCGCTGTGGGGTGCCGCGTGGAACAACTTGGCAGTTGCGCAGGTCAACACTGCTCGGGGCTCCAAGGACACGAGCGAATACACGAATGCGCTGTCCCTCTTCCAAAACGCGATGCGGGCGACGCAGGAGCTTCTCGGAATGCAGCATCCCATGTCGAAGGCAGTCGTCGAGACATTCCGCTCGGTGCGGCGAGCCTTGCGCTATCACGGCGCCTTTAAGCAGCACCGCTCACTGCTGCGTGCGCCGCTGCCGCCGGTGGACCCGCGGGAGCAAGAGTGGGAGGAGAAGCAGGTGGAGGCGATGCCGGGCCACACCCGCCACGGCACCCTGCAGCAACTGAGGCAGCAGCTGACCATTACGTTTCGCGGCGAGGTTACAGGTGGGCAGAAGGTGGTGGAGCGGCTGGACGGTACCCCATACCCCGGTGCCACCTTCGAGCCATACCAAAAGCAGCAGCGCATGTGTGGCTCGAACAGCGGTCGCGGCAATACCACCGCTGCGACTGGTACCCGAAACCGCAGCCGCTCCGGCAACAAGAAGCATCCCAAGCCGCAGGGCAGCATATCGCAGCTGATGCGCAGCATACCACTCAGTAGCACTCTATGCCACGCTAGCGCCGTGTACGGTAATCCGCACCCCCTTCTCTACTCCCCACCACCGTCAGGGCAGTACGCGGAGTCGGCCCCGCTCTCCTTTTCGGCGAGCATGCGTATGACGGACAACCAGTACGACGGCTTCGCCGCCACCCCTGGACGTGCCATGTCCGCCGCCGACTTAAACCCCCAAGGCCGCGACAGGGGCCAACACAGTCACACCACTAGAAGCCGCAGCGGTGCAACAGGGCGCACACCGCCGCCGCAGCGGCAGCAGCACCCGGCAACCACAGCCGCAACGGAGAAGGGTAGAGGCAAGCGGAGCAAGTCCCGGAGAACAGGGAACCACCACTCTCAGACGGCCCCACACCCGAGCTCCTCGCGTAGCTACCCGCATGGCAACGCGGTAGGTGCAGCTGCAGCGCCTCCTGCACCGCAGCCAACTCGTCCACCGGTGTCCAAGGTGCTGCCACCTATCGACATGGGCACCTCTGCTGCCGGTGGTGCTGCCGCCGCCTTTGCAGAGTATAATGAAGGCCATGCAGGGGCTGCTGGTGCCGTGCCTCTCGGGTACGCCACTGGCACATTCGGGGACAGGTCCAGCAAGCCCACCGCTAGATTTGTCTTCACGCAGCATCAGTCGCAGCCGCAGCGGGCGTCGAAAAGGACCCCGTCAGCCCCGCATGGGTCTACGTCTCTCTCTCCTTCAGCGGGTGGTGTCCACGGTGGCGCTGCGGCCACCGAATATGTCCAGCAGTCGAAAATGCTTCTGCTGGCTGCGCCGTCGAGCGGCGTGACCACGAAGACGACCTACTACCCGCTCGAAGTCCCATCAGGGGCAGTCGCGAAATCTGCGGAGCACCGCGGGCCGACGCCCACACCGGCGACGGCGCAGTCCACTTGGGACGACGCCGGCGACCCGAGCGCGGGCACCCACGAGCTGTTCCGGGGGATGTGGGTCACGGCCGACCCGCACTACGTACACCGCGGGCCGCGTGTATTCGGCCGACCGGCGTACTACACGATTGCCACGACGGTGGGCGTGACTGAGGATGGCGTGGGGGGTGGCGCTAGTGTCACCGGCACCGGCGCTACGGCTTCAACGACACAGACGGATTCGGCACCTCGCCCAGTGCTGCCTACGCTGACGTACAGCAGTAGCGGCAGCGAAGAGGACAGTGATGCTGAGGGTGAGAACGACCATAGGTACGAAGGCGGCGTGTGCGGCGCGCCGGATGTGCACCACCACGCCTCCGTCTCCACCGATGCGCCGTCGTCGCCTGCTACGCCGCAGAAGAACGCGCTGGCGGAGACATCGCGGATGACGAGTAGCTGAGGTTATGTGAGCGTGTCTCTGCGTTGCCGCCCGATCGAACCCAGTGTGGCTGGACGAACACCCTCACCCTTTTGGACTTGGTTGCCTGCTGCGCTTTTCAGGTGCCGCGGCTGTTGCCGGTGGTGCGAACCGTCGGATGTCGCTAAGTCGTCTGCCGTGGCGGTTGTCCGGCGTGTACGACACTCGATGTGTCGTCTTGGCTTTTACACTGTACTCATTGGCGGCGTCACCATCTTCGCGCATGCCCGTCCGCGTCTGTCCTTTCCCCTCCTCCCCCCGTATCATCGCTGTGGTGCGTGTCTCTGTGTATATCAGAACGTTGTCGCTAGCGTCTGTGCCTGTATCTCTCTCTATCTCTCTGTGTGCGTGTTGGATGTACAGTAGCCATTTATTCGCCTTGTCTTCGCTTGGGATCGCTCAAGTGGAAGAGGTGGAGGAGGGGGAGGAGGAGGAGGATGGCGTGTTGGGGTGGATGTGGGGACTGTCCATGCGTGCGCGTGTCAGCATCGCCTTCCTCCTACTCCGTCTTCCCTTCCCCCCGCTCATCTCCTTATCTTCTGTTCGTGTTTTCCTCTTCGCATCTCATGTATCAGCTCCGCTCCCACCTCCACCCCCAAAGACGCGCCCACACCCAAGTAATCTCTTCCCGCGCGCGCAACGTGTGCCGATGGAGGCGGAGGAGGAGGAGGTAGGAGAGTCTCATGTACATCTTTCGTGTGCGCCGACTTGGGAGGAGGGGCCACCGGTCAGTGCCCCCTCTCGTTCGCTCTATCCCCCTCTCTTGGCTGGCTGCCTCTCTCGCGTCGCCTTAGACTACCCACACCGACGTATTCGTAGACGCAACGTTTCTCTCTGCGTGCGTGTGCTCCGGTGCCGCGCTCAACCTGTGAATCACGAGCAACAGCAGCGGCAAGGATATGCGCGCAAGAAGGCGACAACGGCAGAGGCAGACGAAGCTGGTGTTTGGTGGTGGCTCGCCGGTGGTGGGGGTGGGGTGGGGTGGATGACTGTGGACTGTGGCGTAGTGGCGCCTCTGTCTCCCCTACCTTCCGCCGGCCCCTTTCCGCAACACGTCCTCCTCCTGCTCTTCGGCAACGGAGTCTTGAGGTTCCCAGGACGTCGTCATCTTTCTCTTGGTGTGTGTGCGTGTGTGCGAGCGCACGCTCTGGTGAGAGTGTCCTGTGCAGGCGCGATTGGCACAGCTGCGGATCGCCTCCGCGCATGTCCCTCTCACCTCTTCTCTCCCCTAACACACACACACGCACACGCACACCTTAGTGCGTATTCCGCCCGTGCATGGGAGGGGGTATGCGTGACTGTCGCAGACGCCCCGTCTTCCTTCACCACCACCACCACCTCCCTCCCCCTCCCTCCTCCCGCTCCCTCTCTGCCCCTCCTCTCATTCTTCTGCCAACTCGCCACGGTCACGGCACCTTCCCTCCCCCCTCCCCCCACTTCCCCCCGCACGCGTTGTGTCGGGCTCTGCGCTGACTGGACCTGCTGCAACACACCTCTTTTGTGGCAACAAACAACAACAGAAGGTACTCTGGTGCGTGCTCGTGTGTGTGTGTGTTGGGTGTGTGGCCGCTCCTCCGCCTCTGTCACCGCTCCTCGCTTGTGCGTCTGCACGGGCTGCGGGCAGTGGAGGCGATCGCCACAGCGGCAGGCGCACATCGTGTCATTTCGCGGGGTGGTGGAGGAGGAGGAGGGCCCTCTGGGTCTCGCCCACTGCGCGAACAAGAAAAAAAAGCAGAGCACACATACACACACACGCTGAAGAGTACGCTGGCTGTCTATAAACAAAAAAAAACTTATAGGCTGCGGCTCACCATGCCTGCGCGTCGCCGCTACTCGAGTGTGTCATCCTCGTCGTCCGGCACCTTCAGCGAGCCGAGTGATCGCGGTAACAGGAGCGGCAGTGACAGCAACTCTTACTACGCAGGATCCGGTTCCTACCGATCCGTGTCCTCCGTGTTGACCTCCTCTCGGTCCGGGGCGACGACCACCGCAGCCACGACAGCCAGCTCCACCTCAGCTGTCGACTCGTCATCCACGAATGCGTTCTCAGATGTGCTGACAACATCATCGGGGTACGGGCACTCCTCGGAACCGCCCGGGCGCGCAGTGCCCCGCCCCGCTGCCTCCAGATCGAAGGCCGTTGGGCACAAAACTACCAAAGGCGCGAGTGGCGTTGTCGTCGCCAACTACGAGAACAAGGGGGCAGGGGAGACACTGGCGCAGCGGACAGCCTCCACTTTCACGGCGACCACCACCGCCAGCAGTGCCACGGTGGACGACACCGGCGCGCTCGTGCGTGCGCCGCAGTCGCCGATGCCGCAAGCGGCACTCGCACCCGTCTCCAACCGGACCGCGGGCATCGCCCGGGTGAAGCCTTACCACGTCTCTGAGGAAGAGCTGGTGCGCCACCCATGGGTGCCGGTGGACTGCGACACGACCGTGGACGCGCGCAAGGAGGGTGGCAATCGCGGTGGGTTGGCACTCAGTGTGTTGGATACGATCCACACGGCCCCGATAGCGGTGCCTCCGCCGCCAGAGGAGGTGCAGCGACGCCGCGAAGAGGGCAGTCTGACCTATCCGAGCCGTCTGATGTTCCGCTTTGTGCCCAGCTCGTCACCAGTGCGCCACAGCGCTGTGGCGGAGGGCAAGGACGGGACGGGAAACGGAGGCGGGGGAGCGAAATTGGGAGCTGACGGCGCCACCGCCACACGTGCGCGCAAGACCTTCGTCCCCTGCTGCTACCTCCATGGTTGCTGTGAGAAGGCGCCGTGCGGAGTGAAAAGCTACACGGCGACGCGGCAGAGGCCTCACCACCCCCTGCGCAGCCATCACGTGCCGGTGGTGAACTTCCATACGACGCGTGAGCATCGCATTCCGGTGGAGGGCGTCCAAAACGTGTTGCCGAGCGTCGAGGAAGCTCCCGGCGGCCAAAACCTCCAAGTCGACATGACGGGCACAGAGGAGCTCCCGAAGCGGCTGCAGAAGGCAATACAGCCACGCGACCGACCTGCCAGCGGCCTGTGCTTTGAGAAGTCGTACGCCGTTGTGCAGGAAGCTGGTGGAGGGTGGGACGGGGCCGGGAAGTCTGCCTTCATGCGCGACGGCGACCCGCAGGGCTTCTGGATCGCGCAGCTGCACAGGCGTGCAAGCATACGCCTCGAGCCCATCGAGATCGAGTGAGGCCTTCATCAGCACACGACGGAGGCGAGAGCGCGCGCGAGAAGGTGAGGTGGAGGGGGGGGGAGAACTGGGCTGGAGGGTGTGTGCAGGGGTGCGTACGGTTTTTTTTTTTTTGTGTGTGTGTCTCCTCTTTCTCCTGCTCGATGTAGTGCTCCTTTTTCGTGTACGTGAAGCGCACAGCTGTGCACATCACGACGTTGCCAATTCACGCGCTCGCATACGGGCGTGTTTGTGGATGTCTGCTCCCTACCCCCCCCCCCCCCATCCACCCCACCTCACACCCACGCTCGCTCGCTTTCGCTCTCCGTGTGTGTTGCACACGTGCGTCTATATACCACCGCACCTCTCTCTCTTACGGTTGTTCTGCTCTGCAATTTTCTTTCCTTTGTGTGTCGTTATCTCTTTCTGATGCCTCCCCCTCCCTCCCCCCTTACATACATGCATACTCGCTCTCCACGTGCCTCCAGGCCCTCCCGCCGTCCGACACGCGCCTCTCTCTCTCTCTCTGGCCGATCTCGCGTGATGGGGTTGCTTTATTCGGCCAAAGCCCGTCGTTCCCGTCGCCCTCGTACGCTTGATCGTGCACTGGCTCGCCCTGTTCTGCGTCTCCTGGTGCGTGTGTCGTGGAGCGAGTCTGTCACGCAGAGCTGTAGGCGAGGGACTGGTGCGGCTGTTATAGTGCTCCGGGGGAAGTACTGTTGGCGGAGCGAGCGAGTAAGAGAAGACAAGAAGCAAGTGTGCGTGTGTGTGTGCGTGCGTCGGTGAAGGATGGCGACCACGCACGCACACACACCGAGGGGGGAGAGAGGGAGGGAGCGCACCATCACTGCCTTGTACATCTGCGGATCTCTCTTCCGCTAGAACAAAGTAATGGACAAGACGGAGGCTCGTCAGCGGAACACGTTTTGGGCGCCGCTGCGTGAAACAGAGGAGAGGCAGCTTCCGCACGAGGATACGCTTGACCGTCTTGCTCGCTTCTCTTCCGCGCACCCCCAACCTCTTTCGGCGTGCCGGGCAGGCCATCTCCGGTGCGCCGGCACGTCGGCAGTTGCCGCAGCTCTTCTCCACATACGACGACGGTGGAGGGTACGAGTGGAGGCCACGCGAGGTGGGAGGAGGAGAGGTCAGAGAAACGGCGATAGCGCACTGCCAAACGCGCGCCCAGGTCTACGAGGAGCCTGTTCAACCTGTGTCATGCCTCGTCGTCTTTTCCTTGCCACAACCGCAACCGTGACGCGTGCAGGCAGGGTGGTGATGGTGGCTTTTCAATGGATTCGATTTACTGCGCCACTTGCATTCGAATCGTTTTCTGCAGCACACTGACAGACAGGGAGACAGACTGGGGCACACATATCTATCTCCTCCGCTCTCCGCTCCCTCTCTCACCCTTTCACACGCACGCACGCACCCCCCTCCCCCCACGCACGCATACAGCTGCCTTGCACATACCGTGTATTCCTTCTCCCGTAGCCCTGTGTGCTCACGCCTCTTTTGCCGTCTGTCTATCTTCTTCGCCGGTACTACCACGACCACCTACTGTAGGACGTGCGTGCGGGTGTGTGCACATCTCTTTCTCCCTCCCTCCCTCCCTCCCTGTGTGTGTGTGTGCGGGTGGGTTGCGAACCCCAACTCGGTTGTCTTGCCGTTCACACTCGTGTGTTGGCGTGACGCTTCGGAGCACTCCCCCCTTGTCTTTCCTTTAGGCATCATCCGTTGTGCCTAACGACTCTGTCTCTGACACACACATACACACGTGTATGCATACATGTATACATGCATGCCTTGCGCAGCAATCCGAGCAGCTCCCCTCCCCCCTCTCCTCCTCTCTCTGCCGTTGTGCGTGCGTGTGTAGGTATTTCTTAGCCAACCCCTCTCCTCTCTTTCCCTTCCTGTAGGCTGCTGCTACGTATCGTCGCAGCCATAGTAATCACCGCCGCTGTGTGTCATCGTTGGTGCTGCTGTTACTCTTGTAGGGTGCCACGGTGTGTGTGTCTGCTCGTGTATGGGAGGAGGTGGGCACAGCTCACGAGGCAGGTCTTGTACGTACCCCCTTTTCAGGCTAGCGAAGGGGTGTGCCCCACCACGACCAAACCCGCCGCTTCTCGCCTCGCCTCTCCCCTCTCTGTGCGTGCTTGCCCTTTTCTTTGTGTCTTGGTTTACGCGAAATTTTGCGCGGAAGCCCCACCGGCACGTTACCGTCACCGCCGCTCATCTCCCCCACTCCTCTCCCGCATCGAAAGTCGCCGGCTGAGTTAGACGCACGAATGCGCCGCATGCAGGTGGCTCTGTGCACCAGCGGTGACCCGTATCACGTGCCGTCGCTTGCACGTGTCGCACTGTTCCCGCTGCATTTGGACCCGCCAACGAAGCAGCATCGCGAGCTGTTCCGGCTGCTGCTCGGCGCGCCAGATGTCGCCGCTGGGCCGTCGATGCCCTCCTTTACGGCATCAAAATTCGCGTCACCATCGTCGGGCATCTCCACCGCCTCCAAGTCGGCGGCGGCGGCGGCCGCGTCGTCGTCGTCGTTGTCCTCCTCCCTCCCTCAGCAGCCACCTTCTGTCTCGCCTGAGCTCTTATCCGCCGCCGCGGCTCCTCCTCATGCGAGGGCAATTCACTCCGGGATCACTGGGCGGGGGCTGAACATATTCGATCGCACCACGGAGGGGACCATGAGTACGCCCTTGTCCCCGTCACCGGGGACACAGACCGAGCCCGCGTCGTCCTCCGGCATCTCCGGCGTCAACGACTTTGACCCCATCTCCTGCGGGACCTCATCGCCGTACTGGTACATGGAGGCGTTCGCGACGAGCCTGCGCGAGGACAGTCAGCTGGCGCCCTTTGACTACATCATCCTTATCCCTAACACCCGATACCCTGTCAGCCTGCGTCAATCAACGCACCTCGCGGCGCTGGCGGTACTTGCGGCGCGCGGCTTGGCCCGCGTTCACGTCGATTTCACCGCGCTGGAGCACCCAGACGAGTCGATGCCCATCGTATACGAGCTCATCTGCCGCTACCCCAACAGCGTGCTGGTCCACTGGCTGCATGACGCGTACGAGGTGCTCAACTGGAGCCACTTCGCCGACTTCAAGTCGACGGTGCCGATGCTGCTTCTGCAGACGCAGAGCTACCCACCCAAGGCGCTGGAGCGACAGCGGCCGGTGGGCAGCGTGTCGCGGCTCACCTCACGACAGTATCACTCGCCGATTGGCCAGTACGTGCGCAGCCCGGAGGAGGCGGGCTACTACCGGCGCGCAGAGCGTTTTATGAAAGCTGCATCCAAGTACCGCCGACGCAACACGACGCCCATGACGGCGGCCGCAGACGGCGGCGATCCGGAGAGGCGCTACGAGAGTGCCTCGCTGGTGGATCGTGAGTCGGACTACTTCGACGACGTCCCCAACGTGCCGTCGTCGCGGCGTAAGCTCGACGAAGACGTGCCGGAAAGCGGCACCGAGGTGGCCAAGAAGTCGCTACAGCCGGAGTACGCGAAGGTGCTGTCCCGCTCGCCGCTGCTGCGCGGCGCCGACACCACGACGCGGACGGCCTCTACGGCCTCCACCTCCACCGCTGGAGGCTGCGCAACAGGCCTGAAAATGGGACTCTCGTGGCGGGAGTCCTCGTCGGTGCATGGGGAGCCGGGGGTGAGCTACGTGAACTGCGCCAAGGGTCGCTGGTGGAACACGCCTGGGGGCCGCGGCGATGACGAGGTCGAGGTGAGCCGCTCATACTGGAGCTCCACTAGCAGCAGCTGGCTCGGCGGCGGCACTGCATCATCTGCGGCTCTGCCGGAGTGGATGGAGGAGGAAGGGGTGACGACGGCGGACCGCGCGCGGGGGAAGCATCAGGGCCACTGCGTCAGAGACGCCTCTACCGCCGCTGCCGAGGCCCACGAAGCCGGTGACGGCGTTGGGACGGGCGACCGTTCCGGCGAGAGTGATGAGGGGCCGCAGAAAATGGACACGGTGGTGTCTGACGACGGCTTTGCGCTTTTGGAGGACACTCCGGCGGACGTGGGAGCCGGCACCGGGGCCCCTCGCGCCGACTCGAAAACGAACGCGGCGAGGAGGCAGCTCTCTATGGCCAAGTCGCCGGCTGGCACGGCGTCTAAAACCACGAGAGCAGGCACTGCGCCCGCCGTGCCCACCTCGCCGGAGAGTCGCGAGGCCGCCGACGAGGACACCCGCAAGCGGTTTTTGACGCGTGAGATCGAGGAGGTGCGTGCGGAGCTGAAGCGCATGCTAGGACCGGCCAGCGCCGCCGCCACCGCTGTTTCCATGACTACCGCGGGTGGGGTCACCACGGGCGCTGCCGCTGCTGCTGGCGGCGGGGAATCCTCTGACGGGGCAGCAGCGGCGAAGTCGAGGTCAGGATCGGACGACTGGGTATCGAAGACGCACGCCGGCATCACGACTCGTCTCGCTGCCCACGGCGCTGCCAGCCCTTTCAGTGCGGAGGATACTCGTCACGAAGAGCACTACCCGGTGCGACGTCGCAACCGCACCGTGCGCCAGCTGATCGACGAGCTCTACCCGCCGCGCGCCTATGCCCCCGTAAGCGCTGCGACGACGGCCACAGAGGCCGGCGTGGGGGGCGACACACTCGCCACCGACTCATCCAACGTCTTTTCGCCGTCGCATCCGATGCTGAAGCCTGGGGCAGAGCCGCAGTCCTCCGCGGCTGCGATGACGTCCGACCAAAACAGCGGCCGCAGCCACAACTACGAAAGCGCTGACCGCAATGGCGGCAGCAGCGGGGGCGGCGGCGGTTGTATGGACGTCAGCGCGTGGTTGGACGCGCCAATGGTGGAGGTTCACCCCATCACGCGGAGCACCGGGGCGGATGTGCGGCAGGCGCTGTGGGAGCAGGAGATCCACCCCTCTTTCATCTTGACGGATTGCGTGCAGCGGTACGTTGAGGGGCATGGCCTCTACCGCGACCCCCGTAAGGCAACAGCCGCCTCTCTCTACGGCAGCGTCGGCGTGGGCAGCGACTACGGCAACGGCGCCCGCAGCGGCAGCGGTGGCGGTGGGGGCGCCTCCGGACTGGGCGGCAGCGCCGGGGTGGCGGGACAGATGGGTGGCTCCGATGGCGGGTTCCGCGACTCGGCGGCGGTCGGAGTCTGTGGTACTAGCAGTGGCGTCGGCGGCGGCATGGGCAACAGCGCCGGCGGCTGTATTGGCATCCGCCGCGTCGTCGCCCCACGCGACACGGCCACTCTCTCCTTTCCTGGTCTCATCCCTCGTCTGGAGCTCCACTACGACCGCAACAACCTCCTTGCACGGGAGCAGTACGAGAAGCTGCGCATCTTCCAGTGTCAGGACGGCGAGGAGCCGGACCTCATTGCGCCTATCGGCGGGGATGGGTACATGATGCACTGCATCCGCAAGAACTGGCGACGCTTCATCCCTTTCTACGGTGTCAACGCCGGCCACGTCGGCTACTTGCTGAACGACCGCTCTACCTTGGAGGAGCTCTTCTCCTCGCCGCTGAAGCTGCACTTCACGACAATGCTCTACTGCCAGGCTGAGAAGGAGGGTGACACGGGTGAGCGGATGTTGCTGTCGGAGCTGGCGTTCAACGATGCCTGGGTGGAGCGGTCGAGCGGGCAGACGGCGCTGATCCGAATTCTCGTCAACGGGCAGGAGCGTATTCGGCGGCTGCGTGGTGATGGCGTGCTTGTCTCCACGGCCGCCGGCAGCACAGCCTACAGCCAGGCTCTGGGCGCCTCCCCTGTGCCGGTGGGTGCACCGCTCATCCAAATTGTCGGAAGCAACGTTGTGTCGCCCGCGCAGTGGCGACCGGCGCATCTCGATCAGGAAGACCAGGTGGAGTTCGAGGTCATCGACAGCACAAAGCGGCCATGCCGCTGCTACGTCGACTCTGTCGATGTTGGTAACGTGACGCGCTTGCTCGTCCGGTCCAGCCGCGTCGCCGGCGTGACCCTCGCCTTCTCGAAGAGCTGCGATCTGCAGCACAAGTTGTACCAGATGCAGTTCCCCAAAACGCTGTGAAGGTAGCAAGGTAGTCGGGGTCTGAGGAGGGGGGGAGGGTGAGGGGGTGAGGGATGGGTCGTGGCCGATCCTGCTCATGCATGTCTGGCTCTGCTTCTGCCGTGTGTCTGTGTGCATGTGTGCTGTCAAGGAGTCCGCCACTACCACGGCAGCGGCAGCAGCGGTCACAGCTTACGATCGTGCATCCCGTGCCTACATGCGTCGACACACACGCCACAGCGCTTTTCCTCGCCGGCCTCGTCGTCGTCCTCCTCCTCCAAAACATCGAAGTTTCTTCTTCTTGCCTTCGCTTGCGTCATGGTGTGAGCGGGCTGCTCACGGGGCATCTCTCTCTCTCTGTCGTTCGCGTTACGCATCTTTAAACCGCGATGTGGCGGATACTGCAACCCTCTCGCACTCCCCTGGCGCGGCCGTGCAGTGACGGATGGGGAGGCCAATGCGGGGATGGCGCAAAGTGGTGAGGAGGTTGTGCGCATACACGCATGCACACAGCGGCGTGTGCATGGGTGCTCTCTCCGTCTCTCCGCCGCCGCCGCCTTCTCTCGTTCTGTGCGTGCACCACCACCTCTCTGTCACACGTGCAGCGGCATACCAGGAAAGCACGGTCCGCTGCTTGCTGCTCCCGCCACGCACACCGACAGCGCCTCCACTTGTTCTCCTCACTTTTCCCTCCCTCGCCTCTCGTCGCGCACCACTGCTCTGTCTGTCTCGCTTGTGCGAGCGGGTGTGTGTGTGTGTGCCTGTGTCCCTGCAGAGTGCGGTCGTAGCCAAATCGACGACCACTGCTCCCACGCAAGTGCATCCATACACGGCGGGAGACTTGGACACGGATTTCGTTGGTCTGATACTGCGAGTATTTCTCCACTCGTTAGCATAGATAGACGGTGGGGCGGCGAGGACGTCGACAACAACTCCCCCCACCTTACCCCTCTTCGGCTCTGCTCGGTGCGTCCCTTTCATCGGTGTGTTAACACGACTCTCACATCGTGCGGTTAGCTTCTCGGGTGCCATCCCACCAGCACGGGCGTCGCGCGCATCAAGACTTCTCGCGGGAGGACGGACGGGCGGTTTCGCTTGCCTTCTTTGCGTGTCGGCCTGCTCGGGGCTGCGGCATTCGCGTCACGTGAGGGCATCGGCACGTGGGCGTCTGTCCTGCGCGTTGTTACTTCGCCGACGGTTTTCTGGCGCGGGAGGTACGGGTGCGTCCCTCTCCCCTTCTCAAAGGACGGAGATGCACACGCCAGAGCCGCGGCCACGCCACAGCCGCGGCGGGGCCGCCAGTACCACGCCCCAGGTCGACTCGAGCAACGCCACGCCGACGCCGCGGGCTGGTTTTCTGCGCCGCGGCGGTGGCGACGGTGGCGGCGACACGCTACACGGCGCCATCGCCGCCGGGCCGTCCGTCCTGTTCGACGAGGACACAGCCACGGCCGTTGCCGTCGATGGCTCTCCTCAGCCCACTCAGCTGACGCAGCAGCAGCAGCAGCTGTATCCTGGTCAGGCCCGACTGCCGCGCCAGCGCCCGCGCTTTCACACCGTGCAGGACCTTGACGTCGCGCTGAACCAGGCCATTGAGGGCAAGATCACCAGCCGCAACGCGTGGGCCAGCAAGGAGGCGAGCGACCTCCTGGAGGGCATCACGCACACCATCGAGACGACGCTGGACAACGCGTCGACGGACGACTACGCTGGCTTCGCTAAGGCGGCGACGGTTGTGGAGGGCTGCTCGAAGGTGTGGACGAGCCGCGTGGACAGCACGTATCAGCGGAGCAACCAGATGGTGCAGCGCCTGCTACGCAAGGATGACGCGTCAGGCAAACCGCCGACCGGCGACCGAGACGACGGGGAAGGTGAAGACGGGGAGGAGGGGGACGAGCAGCAGGGCGCGAAGAGCCGCTCGCGTAGCGTGGCGGCCGCGTCTGCCGCTGCCGCACGCACCCTGGCAATGGGGGCGACGGAGATCAACTTAGACAGCAAGAGCCGCACGGCGCTCACGCAGACCCACGTCAACGCGCAGTTCCGAGCGATCACCTCGAAGTTCGATCAAGGCAATGCGCAGGGTCTTCTCATGAACAATGCGCCGATGGGCCGGGCCGGCAACATCATCTTAGACGTTGACTACTCCGTCATGCCTATTTCCGATGCCGTGGACGGTTGCAGTCGGCAGGGCAGCCGCCGCATTTCGGGCACCAACGCGCCATCGCCGTCGGGGAGCAGTGGTGCAGAAGGCCAGGAAACTCAGGCGGGGACGGTCACGCCCTCGCGCGTGTCGCAGCACACCTCCGTTGAGCTCGACACCGCCGTGTACGAGACCGTCACCGATTTACCCCCGTACCACGGTGTGACCACAGCTGTGCCGCTTACTGGCCACCTGAGGAGCACCCGCGGCTCCGAGTCCTTCCCGCAGGCGCGTGACAGCACCGGCAGAGTCAGTTCTGTCGGCGACGCGCGTGGCAGTCAAGCAAGCGCCATCGACCCACTGCTGCTCCTCCCGCGCGCCTCGCCCCCGAAGCAGGATTTGAGTGACCTCGCCCGCGTGTCGCTCAAGTCCGACGCACGTGAGGGCCACAGCGGCAGCAGCGCCACTGCTGAGTCGAACAGAGAGAGTCGAAGTCGAATCACGTCTCACAGTGACAGGACGGCGGCCACCGCCGGTGGCGATGAGGCAGCAATGCGTGCCTACGGCAGTCAGCAGGAGCAGGGGGCTGAGGGCGAGTTTGCCACTCGCGGCAACGACAACGACGACGGTGTCGATGGCGATGACGCCGACTTCGATGATTGGGGCGGCGCCGGCGACGACGACGACGATAGCAGGTACTACAACAAGGCAGACATCAGTGCCCGCACTGACAGTGAAGGTGCCGACCGCGGCGCCGAGGCCCGCCGTCTCGTGTCGGGCGCTGCGGAGATGGAGCTGATGGACACTCTCTTCCACGGTCACACCCAGCTGGCTCTTGAGGCAGAAGACCCGACGTTTTGGTGCCCGCTGAGTGAGGTCTCTGCGAACCCGCTGGCTGGCGTGCAAGGGTTCTCGGCGCTTTCTCGGCTGCACCGCGAGCACCGCTTCGCACAGTCGCAGAAAGGCACTGGCGGCGACGACACCGCCCGAAACAGGAGCGGGGGTGAACGAAGCAGCAACCTCAGCAGCCCAGTCGGAGCTCAGCTGCAGCCGGCGACAAAGCGCGGGCGCAAGGAGCGCACCGTGGTGTTCCAGTTGCCACAGTCGCCTAGCTGTGGCCGGGGGGCTGGCGCCAGCGGCGTCGCCTCCGCGACATCCACGTTCGCGACGGAGTCGAAGTTGCTCCTCGACGACAGTGCTCTGCGTCAGGCGACCACCGTCGCGCGCAATATCACTCCGCTCGGCAAGCAGCTCCTCTTCGCGAGGAATGCCGCGCAGGAGGTGCTGGGCTACACGCAGAGCGCTGTGCAGCGCAGCAAGGCGGAGCAGGCGGGGCTGCTGCTGCCTGAGGCGCCGATTCGAGGCAAGACGATCCCGTCGTACATGCCGTTCCCGGTGCACACGCAGGACTACTTCCAGCCCTTCAGCACCTCTCTGACTCACTGGAACCTTCTGCGCAAGTCCGCGACGGGTCACCTCGTCGACAGCACCGCCGGCGCGCGCAACAACGAAGGGCCGTCGTCGTCATCCGTGATGGTGGGGGGCAGCAACAGCGGCATCACTGGTGACTGCAGCGGCCACATTGGTCTCGCAACACGCACCGGTGACTACTTCAGTGCCGACGCTCTGGACAAGGATAACTACGGCGGTGTCGGTGCCCGGTACGGCGGCGACAACATGCCAGTCGAGTTCTTCCCTGGCGGGGCGGAGGTAGAAGCTCAAGATGGCGGCGAGGCCGGCGGCGACTATGCTGACTACGCCGAGCTCTACGGCCCCGACGACAACCATAGCGACGACGAGGAGAGCCGCTACGTGCAGGGCGGCTTCCGCAGCTCTGCAGATGCGCGCCTCATCGCGGAGATGGAGCTGGCTGCGGCTGCGGCAACATCCGCGACGGCCTCTGGCGGCTCCTCGACGCGCAGCAGCGGGACCAGCACTGATTCCCTTCTTGCCGACCCTCTTGAACTGCTGAAGGTGCTGAGCCCACCCGAGGCGACCCTACCGAACCAGGTGGACGTGGTGAAGCTCCGGCAGCTCATGTGGGAGGCGCTGCAGGGGCCCCTGGCGGCGAACCAGCAGGAAAAGGCCGTGGACCTCGCGACGCTGCGCACCGGCGCCGCAGCGGGGGTATTGCAGATAGCGGAGGAAGACGAGGATGACGTTGCTTCCTTGCGGGAAAACCGCAAGGTGGCCATGGTGAAGGCGCACGCACAGACGGCGCTCAACGCGCTTCGAAAGCGTGTACGCACGGCGGACGTTGGCAAAGATGCGCAGTCTGCGCACTGCAATGAGGACACCGTAGCAGACCCGTTCCTTGCCGCAGAGTCGGCCGCCGCTGCTGCTGCTGCTGCGACGTCGGCGGGGGCGCCACCCACGCGGTTCAGCGACGTTGTCCGCTCCGTCCTGCCACACATCTCAGCCGTGTCGTCCACCAACACGCTGTCGCCCGCCTTTTTCTTCTTTTCCATTCTGTTCCTCGCGAATGAACACAACGTGGTGCTGCGGAGCGTCGTGGACTTGAACGACCTGCTCGCCTGCGGCATCGCCGGCCGCGTCGGTGAGTGATAGCGTGCCTGTGCGCCTCCTGCCACACCTCCTCTCATGACGCAGCCTCTCTCTGTACGGGCGTGCGTATGCCACAGGGCACAGTGGGGGCTGCGTGGATGGGGTCACGGGTGACGACAGACAGGGTGGGGCGAGGCGGAGGCGGAGGAGGAGGAGGGGGAGGGCCTCCGGCGCTGTAGACCTGTGTATGCACATGCATGCAACACACACGCGCGCGATACAAGTCGTCAAGTACACACACACACACACAAAACGCTGTGTTCTTGGATTTGCTTGCTTCTCCTCAGAGCTCATAGAATAAGGAGAATACGTGTCGCTGAACGGATGCTGTACGAGCAGCCCTGCAAGAGGAGATGCGCGAGGAGGGGGAGGAGAGGCTTCTCGCGACGTGTCGGTGGTACGCAGACCTGCGAACCCACACGCACACACACACACACACACGGTGCAGTGACACCTCTTCCCTCTCGAGTCCGTGTTGCTGCGCTCCGTTGTGGAGCGAAGGCAGCGCAAAGCGAGACGGGTCCGGGCGACGTAGCGGGGCTTTGTCGGGTCGCTCACTGCTTGTGTGCGTGCGTGCGTGCGTGTGTTGGTGTGACAGCAATGCCAGATGTGGGGGGGGACAGCGTGCCGCCTCTAATCTTTTTCCTGCTTGCCCACGCTGCTGCGGTGCTACTGCTGCTGAAAGGCTTCCGCTCTGCACACGCGTCTCTCTCTACCTCTCTTACCGTGCGCGTACGCGGCCGCGTACGCGCACGCACACAGACATACATATAGCTCGCCACGCTGCATGTGAAGTCATGTGGCACATCCCACGCAACCATTATCTCGTCGTCCACGACGCCGTTCGTAAGCTTCTCGGCCCCGATGCGCAGCTGGCGGCGTTCGTGAAGGCGCGGCACGCTTTCCAGTGCGACATGCTCGTGAACGACGCTCGCACGGATCCAGAGGAGCTCGTGCGCGCAGGGGTGCGAAATAGTGGCGGAGACATCAGTGACGATGCAGCCGCCAAGGCTGGCGTTGGCGAGTTCGCGCGCAGACTGCAGGGGCTGCTAGGGATTTGCGACGTAGTGCCCCACACCCGCCGTGTCGACGTCATCTTCCGTGATCGCAGCGTGATCCAGCTCGCCCTCGGCGCCGCGAAGAGGGACCTTCCCTATGCACTGGAGACCGGCGCGGACGTCAACCAAGAGCCGGACTGGCGCCTGCGCAACCGATTTCGTATCTCCCTCGGGTACGACGAGGAGCTCTTCCTTGCGCAATGCACCCGCAGCATGAACGTGGCGGCGCGCGTCTTGGAGAAGTGCGCCTTCGACTCTGTTCGGTACTCTACCTTGATGAGTACGAACGCCGAGATGGCGGCGATGTACGAGGCGAGCGGCCAGCGGTGGCAGGCGGTGCTGCCTCCGGTGACCTACTGGGAGGCGCACTGCTACTCGCTGATGAAGGCGTACCCGTGTCGCCACTATCAGCAGATCGTTGCAACGGTTCAGCACAACTTCGCTGCGTACTATGGCGAGTTCCCAATGACGAACCCGTACTGCGACGGCGAGGACCTCAACACGATTCAAGTGGTGAGGTGGTTGTGCGAGGCATTCAACGCGGGAGCAGCGATGTCGCAGGTAACGTCGGCTGCATCATCACCGGTTACCTTCAACGAGTGGGAGGTCGTGCACTGTGCCATGCCTGCAGCGATGGAGGACGGTGATGGAGAAGGGTGCTGCGGCCATGGGCAACATGGCTGATGAAAGGTCGAGCCAGGAGGGGCGACACTGATGCACTCGATGGGGGATATGTCGGATGGCACGGGGAAGAGGAAGCGTCCTGACCGTTCCGGTGTATACGTGCGCCTCTCTCCATCTCTGTGCGGGACACACACACACACACAATGCAGTGCAGATGGCAGAAGGCGGTGGCGCTTCTTCTACACGCACACGAACACACAACCTCGAGCCACTACCCCCTTCGTTGTGTGCTTTCCAGATGGGCAGCCTCTTGTGCCTCCACCTCTCCTGCTCCTGGCCTGCACACCCATTGCCCTGGAAGGGTCCGGAGGGGAGGCGGAGGCGGGACGGGGGACCGCCTCACAAGCGGACAGGAACACCAACAAGAGTAATGGGGCACGCTGGAGAGCACCAGCCGCAGCACCGCACCGCACAACGGCGGTGGCGGCCACAGCGCGAGCAAGAGGGAGGGGAGGGAGAGGGAGGGAGCGAAGAGCCAAACAGCACGCCAGGCTTACAGGACGGCGCACCACACATGCGCTCCTCCTCCTCTGACACCCTCCCCCTCTCCCTCTCTCTTGCTCGACGCCGTTCACCGCTGCTCGTTGCACGCATGTGTACGCTGTCCTACTCGTCTCTCTTCTCTCCGCGCCTACTGCTGTCGATGGCCCTCCTCTCCCTTCCATGGCGTCCTAATTTTCATTCTTAGGCAGCGTGCGGTGTCTCTCCGTCGACGCCCCCCCCCCCCGTAGTGAATCTTCACGTACGCCTGCTGCACCACCACGCCACTGGCGAGCGACACACACACACACACGTAAATAAGCAGTAAGTATATCGTCTAGCAGGGGGGCGACATGGCACCCGACAAGGACACCCCCGACTCACCACGGCGTTCGCCGACAAGAGGGGCAGAGGGCACCAAAGGATTTGCGACGGAGCAGCCGCCACAGCCCTCTTCATCCAGCTCGTCCACAGCCGCCGCTGCCACGTCCATGTCTGTCGCAGGGACGACTGGGACCGACGCGGCGACAGCGACGGCCTCGTGCAAGGCACCGGCTCCGCACGACAAGGCGGTCGTAGTGGATGAAGGTGACACCGCGAGCGTTGCTGCCGCATCTTCCTCCGCTTCCACTGCGTCGTCGTCGGCGAGCGCCGATGAGCAGCGTCGCCGCCGCCTGGCCCTGTACGGCAGCCGTGCTATGGCTGCAGGTGGCAAGAAAGGCTCTGCCCTGGCGGCGAACCCGCATCACCCGTCCACCCCGCATGGAAGTGCCCACGGCCGCCACGCCCTCACCGCCTTCGGCGCTCGCCGCGGCGGCGAGCTCGCCTCCTACATCCAGAAACGCGGCGACCTCACCTCTCAAGGTCGGTATCTCGTCATCGGCGACGGCTTGATGGCACCGTTCATGGCGCTCTGCCTGCGCGTGCATGGGCTCGAGTGCGACCTCGCCCACCATCCGTCGCAGAACGACCTCGACCGCGGCACAATTGTGCTGACGCCGTCCGTCACGCAGCTTATGGGCGACGTGCTCAACGTCTCCGTGCCGTCTGGCAGCGTCGTTGGGCGTGTGCTCACGTTCGACCACGTCGGCAACGACATGTGCGACATCGACCTCAACGAGTTTCGAGAGAAGGGCGAGAGCCCGACGTTCTTCTGCTGTGACCGGGTGAAGGTGGAGTCAGCACTGATTTCGCTGTGCCGGATCGGTGCGCACAGCTGTATGGTGGTGCCGAAGCCTCAGATCGACAAGGGAGGCCTCGAGGCCCTCGAGAACGGTGGGGTGCGGGTGCACTTTGCCAGCGGTCTGCAGCAGGATTACCTCGGGGTCATCTGCACGGCACGCAACCAAGAGCTGGTGCCGGAGCTGACGATCACCAACGAAGAGCTGCAAGCGCGTGCGGAGAACGCTGAGAAGTACCGCGATACTTTTGGCAAGTCCGTGCGGTGGATGGAGCTGTGCGTGCCGCCGCTGCCGGAGCTTGGCAAGTTCGAGAAGCGCTTCACCCCCGGCTCGCAGGAGATTGTCGAGATTCTTACGCCGCGCGACGCCAAGATGACGGTGCGGCCGACGATGATGGCCACAAAGCTCTTTTACAACGTCACACTCACCATCCCAGACGCCACGGCGGACCCGCGACTGAAGAGCACCAGCACAAAGCTGTTCTGGGACGATGTTGTCATGCACTGGACGTCGGGTGTGCCGGGGTACATCTCGCACACGATGTTTCGGCCGATGTTCACACACCTGCAGCAGAACTTCACGAAGTCCAGCGCGCTTGTGTACCGCACGCCGCTATTCTTGATGCCGCACTGGTCAGAGGGTGGCGGCCGCGTGATCAAGGTCGCCCACGCCGCGCACGGCTCGTGCTTCGATGCGGTGGACGTGTCCGACGCGCAGAGCTTCACCGACTGCTTCACCCTGGCGCGCACGATTGCCGGGGGTGAGGACGTGGCGGCGTTTCTGAAGGAGCGGCGGCTGCAGGTAATGGAGGAGATGGACCACCACTCCCGCCTCACCTATTACGGTCTGAAGGAGCGGGGGCAGATGGCGTACATGATGTCGCGCTTCAACATGAAGATCATGCGCAAGTACAAGAAGAGCTGGCGGTCCATCTTGCAGAACTACGTTACGCTGATGCCCAAGAGCATCCCGAGATGAACGCGCGTGTGCGGTATGGTTCATCAGGCGCACCGTTGCTGTCGGCTCCTGCATCCTACCCTTCTGCGCGACTGCTGTGTGCATGTACCGGGGTCTGGCGCTGCGCTGAGGCAGCGCCGTGGCCTTCGTTGCCGACCACCGCCCCGCAGGCTTGGCGTTTTGTTGCAGCGCCGCACCTGGCACTGCTCTCTCTCTCACACGCACACACTGCGTGGGTGTAGGTGTGACGGAGAGCTGGGGATGAGGTGGGAGGAGTGATGGCTGTGTGCTCGTGTGGAGCAGACGTCAAGTACCAAAACGCACGCACGGGGGAGTGTGAGAGGGCGGTGGCGAGCGAGAGGAGGAGGAGGAGGGCGACGGGACGGGGGCGACGGTGCTTTTTAACAGCAAAGACCTCTCACACTCCGGCCAAGAACAAAGGCCGTAGGCCGTAAAGCGATGGCGGCCGGCGTGGAGCTATTCATCGTGGACGACATCGCGCGATGACGTCAGGGATGGGGAGGGATGTGGGATGAGGCGCATATGGCGGTCGACGCGACTGCTCTAGCGTGCGTGTTTTCGTGCAAGTGGATGCATAGGTGGGTGCATCTTTTTGCCGCTGGTCCTCAGCGACTCACCGAACTCCCCGCGCATGCGGCGTGTCTCTCACCAGCCAAAATCGTATTCTCTCCCGCCCGCGCGCCCCGATGTGCGTCTTCCCCGCCCGCGTCGACCCCAGGCACCGGCCCTCTCTTTTCTTCCCCGATCTCTACGCCAGCGTGGCGTGGACGGTCGTCAGACTGGCGGTGCGTCGACCTTGCAAGAGGTAGGGGAAAAGGGGTGGGGGGTGAGGCGGGCCTGTCGTCCCTCCCCAGCACAGACACACGCACATGTTCGTCTCTCTACTCGCCATCCCTCACCACCCTCTCGCTCTCTCTGCGTGTGGGCGCCGACGTCCATCTCCATCTTCCATCGGCCATGGTGCTGCGGCTTGCTGGATGACTTCCTCTGCACGCACGCCTCTGCGGTTGGCGGATGGCCTTTCACACCGCTTGCCCCACTGCGGACCTTCGCCCCCCCCCCCCCCCCCCCCCCACTTGCTCTGCGCGGCGAGAAGAGGGGGACGGAGACTCGTGTGTGTGTGTGTTCGTCGACGCATCGTCCCGTCACACTCCCATTACCATTTTACAGCCACGCGACAACCTCCTTGCACGCGCGACGGGGCAGCATGGCTGCGCAGACCGCCGCATTCGTGCTGCGGTGCACGCGGTCGCTGCTGGCGTACAATAAATCCAGCGGGCACCGCTGGAGCCCCATCCCGAAGCCACCTCCCCCGCACTACGATCGCCTCTATGGTGTCCACTCGGTGCTGAACACGCTGCGTGTGGCGGCGCAGCGGCAGCAGCAACAGCAGAAGACCGATCCACTCCGAGAGACGGCAGACGCACCAGGCTCGACCTCTGCAGCTAAAGAGACAGCCTCCACGGCTCTCCACGACGCCCATCCGTCGTCAAGGGTCGCAGCGTCTGTGTCGCTGCTTCACCCGCATCGCGCGCATCTCGCGTGCCTGTACGTTCGAGATTTCAGCCTCGAGGAGGGCGGAAAGGGCGTGGAGGAGCTGGGCGACTGCAACGGCGACGACGCCGTTGCAGATGATGCGGTGAGCCGTACCAATCCTGGGTCCCGGCCGGACGAGCACCGCCACTGCCCAGGGCGAGGGCGGCACCTTCGCAAGAAGAAGGTCATTCCTTCCCGCTACACGGCGGTGCGCTGCATCACTGCCCTGGCCAAATCGTTGAATGTTCCTGTGCGGTTCGTGCCACGCGCGGAGCTGGTGCAGCTCTGCGGGGAGCGACGGAACCAGAACATCGTTCTCGAGGCGTCGTCGTATAAGCCTCAGCGAATACGACACCTCGGCGAGATATGGGGAGCGGAGGGCGCGGCGGCAACGACCACGGATGCCGCCTCCGCTGGCCCCGTCACAGTACTCTTCCTCGAGCGCATCGTCGACCCCGCCAACATCGGGGGCATCCTTCGCACCGCATTTTTCTTCGGGGTCGATCATGTGATTCTAAGCCGCCAGTGCGCGAGTTGCACGGCAGCCGTCTCGCGCACAAGCACGGGCTTTCTAGAGCACCTGCGCGTGTATCAGGCCTCTACATCCTCTGCTGCCTTCCTGCGGGCCTCGCAGCAGGTCTGGGCATCGGCGGCGCCGCCGTCGTCGTCGTCCATCACCGGTGCCAGCGGGCTGGAAGTGATTGCGAGTACGGTGGTGTCGCACACGAAGGCGCAGCGACACGACCCGAACGAGAGCGCTCCGGCGTTGCAGTCTCCCGCCTCCGACGAGTCGGCGCCGTCCGAGGTGAGCGTCGAGAGCAGCAGCGACTACGTGCGCGTGTGTGCCCAGCAGCCGAGCTCGTATCCCCCTCCTGTGCGCGTGTTGCTGCTCGGTAACGAGGACGCCGGCTTGCCGCCAGATCTCCTGCAGTGGTGCACGCATGTGGCGCACATCCGTTCTCCACGGCAGGCGCGTCTGCGTCACGCGCGCACCAGTATGCAGGGAGCGTCGCACGAGGAAGCGTCAGAGACGTGCGTTGCTGACGCCGAGGCGGGCGCGACAGACGCGCCGCTCTCCTCCAACCCCCTTGACAGCACCGCCGTCGCATCCTCGGCTTCAGTGGAGACGTTCGATCAGCACCAGCACAACCTGCGCCGCCTGGCACGCCTCCGCGAGAAAGAGGTGTCGCTGAACGTCAACACCGCCGCGGCAGCGCTGCTGTCCGCCTTGTGCGGGGTGGAGGGGCCGCTGGGGAACGGCGGTGGTCAGCTGGGGTTGGTCGATGTGCAGCCGCTGTGCCCGCCCTGAGCCCCATCCCTCACCCCTGCCCCTCCTCACCGGCCTTCACCGTAACGCTCCGTGTAACTCCGTTTTAGTAGAGACGCACGGGGACAAGTCCCGGTGCGAAGCGTGAATAGCATCCGCAGGAGGGTGGATGAGGCCCCCCCTCCTCCTCCTCTCACCGCCTACCTACAGACCCGCACGCACAGACATGCGACCATATACTCGATGCACAGCGGCGCTCGTGAGGGAGGGGGGTAGGGGGCCTCTTGTACCTCCTTTACCGTTGGAGAGGAGAGGGCCTTGCCCGCGGGGAGTGCAGGTTTTCTCTTGTGAAGCGCTGCTCCCTTGTGCTCCCTAGTCAGCGTGCGAGCGCGTTCTTGATGGCTACCACAACCACGACGCATGATGCGCGCGTCGCCTACCCCATATCAAGAGGCGTGTCTCTCCGTGCGTGCTGTTCAGTGCTCCGCTGCTCAACTCCGTCTCTCCCTCTCCCTCCCCCCGTCTTTTCGTGTCCGTCCCTCGCGGCGTGCAGGAGTGGGTGTGTCTCCGTGCACTGTTCGCACTTCGTTACACAGTACTCTCACGCACACGGACGTACGCGCGCGCGTGTGCGTGTGCATGTGTGTGTGGGGGGGGGTCTGCGAGCTATGCCGATCAGGGGAAGACTGCCTCCGCCTTCCACCACCACCATCGCCACCACCGCCAACCACCTCTGCGCCTCAACGCGTCTGGCACACGACTGTTTCCATGTTTCTTCTCTCTTCGCGCGCATCACCGTCACCGCCTTCTCTGTCATGCAGGCAACCAACCCGACTCTCGTCTCGAGTGCCGTGGCGCGCCTATGCGCCATCCTCGGCGACGAGCTGTTCCCGGTAGTGATTTGGCTTTCTATGTTTGGCGCCACGCGCCTCGCACCTTCCCTGGTGGTGCGCTTATCAATGCCTCTCCCGCAGGTGATGGACGTGCCACGACTGCTGCTGTGGCGACGAAGGCGCGGCGTCTACGACGGTGACCCGAACAGCAGTTATTTGAGCACAAGCATCAGCGCCGCGGCCGACGCCGCCGCCGCGCATCTTGCGGAGCTGATCAAGAACACACCTCCGGGCTCCAGCAGCGATGGTACTCTCCTCGGTGGCGGCAGTAGCAGCAGTGGAGCTTACGATGCAGCGCTCCGCGCATCATGGCAGCGTATCTACCATCAGTCGCTTGAGATGCTCGTCTCCATCGTGACGTACCCGACACGTTTGTGGACGTATTTTCTCTTCCAGCGCAGTCAGCGCGCGTCGCTCAGGGATGCGGCTGCCGCAGCGCGCGGTGGCGGGAACGACCGAGCAGCGGTGGCGGAGCTTCTTGTGCGCCTTGTGACTAGCTTTACCTCCACCTGGATTCACGCGAGCGGCAGCATGCTCTTTGACACCACCGTCACTTACCTCAGTACTCGCATCGGCAGCTGGGGTAGCGGCAGCGTCGGTGGCGGCAACTCCATCAGAGGCAGTGGCAGACGTCACAACGGCTGGCGGGACCTGCTCGTCGCGTCGTGCGTGTCAACTGGGGTCAACTTTTTACTGCAGATGTACTGGGTAGAGGCACTGACGAGCATGGGCGAGCTGCGGGCGCTGCCGCTGGCGACCACAGCTCGAGGGGCGCTGTCGTCGTCCTTCAGCGAGCGGATGCAGCTCGTGCTCTCAGCCCTCTCTCGGCTAGGCGGCAAGGAATTCCTGTACCGCTTGTGCCGCACGGCGCTGCAGCCGCAGCCGGACCAGCGGTCTAGCCCCGTCGAGGGGGAGCAGGCGTACGCGTCACCGTCGTCGCCATCAAACACGGCAGCGCTGCAGCCACACAGTCGCGCAGGTGATTCTTTGCTGCTGTCCTCCCCAGCTTCCGCTACGTCGCGAGCGCAGTCCCAGCCGGCGCGTGTATATCTGTGTGGCGGCAACGCCTTCGTCTTCGCCCTCAGCGGGTTTCGTTTTGGCTACTACGGCGACCCGCAGCAGCTCACGACGGCCGCGTCCAACTGCATTACGGACGCCTTGGACCTCGTGCTGCGGCAGGCGCGCCAGCGGGCCGCGGCGCAGAACGGCCGTGTGACAGAGGCCCTGCTGGAGGGGCAGGTGTGGCGACCACCTGTGGCGTCGTCGTCTTCATACAGCCACGACGTCGCTCTTTCTCCCGCCGCCTCCCTGCAGCTCCTCCCTGTGTATATGGCGAACTTTGCTGTTGGCGCCGGTGTCGGCCTTGTGTGGCGACAGCGCCACCTCCTCGCCGCAGCCCGCCGTGTGCCGTTGCTGAGAGAAGTTCTGAAGTTGCTGTTCCCGCTGCCACCGCCGCCACTACGGCTGCCTGAGGCGCTGCAGGAGCTGAGCCCGGAGTGCCATGTGCTGCTGGTGCATCCGGATGGCCGGGTCGAGGTTTCCGGGGACGCGCCGCTGCCGGGGTCTATTTCGAAGGCTAATGCGCCGGCAGCGACGATCCCCAGGGCAGCGACGACGACAACAATGCCAGACACGCCCTCTGCGGATGCCTCTCCCTCGCCACGAGTAACGCGTATCGTAGCCGCGCAGGACTTGTTCTGCCCTATCAAGCGTACACTGATGTGTGACCCGGTGCAGACAGCTGATGGTTTCACGTACGACCGTGACAGCATCGAGGAGTGGCTGCTGGCACACGACACGGCGCCGCTCACGAACCTGCATCTCGATAATACGGCACTGCGCGTGAACTGGCGAGCGCGGCAGCTAATCAGCGGGCTTGTCCTGCAGTACACCGCTGCAGCAGGAATGACAAGTGTATGAGGAGGCCAGTGAGCGCAGCAGGGCGGACTTGATAGGGGTGTGTGTGTGCGGCTTCTTCGCTTCCTCCACCACCACCTCCTCCTCCGTGCGTACGGGCCTGCGCCGGCTGCTCCGTATTATGTGCTTTATCACCGGTGACCGTCTTGATGATTCGCCGATCGCGACGACGACAACACGCACACACACATCACCACCATTGCCACGACGTAAAAAGCAAAGAAATGCGTCGGCTGCTCATCTTTTTACTCCGCCTTGGGTAGCTCACTAACAGGAGGGCGGGGAGTCGGTGAAGCTGTAACCCAACTTGCCTTGCCCGCAGTCGTGGTCGACACGCGCGTGTGCGTTGGTCTTCACATCACCGTCAACCCCATGTGGCGACGCACGCACGCGCGCGCACACACACATGCAACTGCATGAGCGCCTTCACCCATACGTGCGATGCCAATCACATTCATGAGGTGCGCTGTAGGACTCCATGCAGGCGTCGCGCATGGGGTTCTATCATTCTCTCCATCTCCATCTCAAAGTGACCTCCTCCTCCGCATGCACCTCGACGCAGTGCCTCATCGCTCCCGCTTACGTCACCACTGCCACGACCAGCGCCAGCACCAACCGACCCTTACACAGCACGACCACACCGTGCTTTACTTGAGGAACGCCGCCACCCACCCACTCACCCACCCACACACACACACCTACGCATATCCCCCATCCACGCACGCGCACGTGCCTGTCTGCGTCGCTGCGTGTGCGTTTATGCATGAAGCCTGCTTTCGAGCTGAGCCGTCGCGGCGAGTGCGGTGCGTTTCGCTTTGCCTCCTCCGCGCCTGCCTTGCGCCTGCTGTCGACCTCATTGTCTCCGTGACGCGCTCGCTTGCGCCTTCTCCCTGTCTTCGCCCCCCCCCCCACCCAAAAAACCGTATGTATGTACATGTATGTGTATATGTGTATATGTATGTATCCGCAGTGCGTGCAAGTGCTTCGTCTCTTCATGGTTTGAGAGTGGCGAGGCGGTGGCGACTTCGTTGAGCGCCCCGGCCTGCGCCCCCACCCTCCCCCCTCCCCTTGCTTTCTCCTCCCGTGGGGCGGAGGGACGAAGACACGAACACGCACACGCACACGCACATTCCTTTGTCCTCTTCACCTCCCGGTTTGTGCCTCGTAGAGTTTCTTCCCTTATCTTTCATCTCTCTGCCTCCCCGCCTGGCGGGCTGTCTCTCTGTGTGTGTGTGTGCGGCGTTTGGTGTTGCCGTCCCGCAGTGGCGATGGGAGAGAGCGGTGCGTCGCTGCCCTTTCCTGCTTTCGTCATCCTCTCCTTGCCGCGCAGAACGCACCAGACGTGCGTCGGCGTGCTCGAAGAAGACCCCCGAGGTAGAAGCTGAGCGGAGGGGGAGGGAGGCGCGCGGACCTCGACGCGCTGTTGCACACACACGTACACAACACGCGTGCAGCTCAAGCTGTGAAGCAGGGATGTCGTTATTTCCGCCGTCGCAGCCGCGGTGCGGAGCGCCCGCTGCCGGGGCAACACATGCGCTGCAGCCACTTCATTCTCTTCCGCCCCCGCCCACTTCAGGGCCTGCTGGCTCGACTGCTGCGTTGTGTGAAAGTGTGCGCCTTACCCCCAGTGCGCTCAAGTATATCATCGGGTACTTGTCATGCAACGCCACCGCTACTATCGGCAACGCAGCCAACATGCACGGCAACGGCGGTGCCGTACTCCGTGTCCGTGATGCCGCGGACGACCGACCAGCATGCTCGCCGCTCATCATGGCCGACGCGCTCTTTGCAGCGGCGGCGCAGGCGCCATCTACATCCGCAGCGACCGCTGCCTCCGCTGGCGCACCGTTAACGCCGCCGGTGCCGGTGACCGTGACGCGACCGCTGGCGTTCGTGGCGGCGTCTCCGCAGTCGCGGCGCGGACTGGAGATGCACCTCACCGGCGGCTGCGCGCTGCCGCCACTTGGTTCGCTGGTTCTGCAGGTTCAGCCACATAGACCGTCGCCGGTCACCGCGATGCGCCCGTTGCGAGCGGGTGCGCGGCACGCGTCTCGATGGCGCGTGACCTCCCCGGCGCAAGTCGGGGCTGCCCATCACCACGATGAGATGGCGTCAGCTGCGTCACTCCAGGCGCTTATTATATTGTCTACGAACGTGGCCATCCCGGCGCTGCCGTTCCAGCCAGCGCGCTCGTTGTCGAACTCGCCAGTCATGCAGCCGCAGACGGCAGCGATGCCGTTGACGTCATCAACTCCGTTACCACCAGCGATGGCAGCGACCCTCGGCGACGATGATGCCCACACATCGAGCAACTTTTCGCCAGCACCCCAATCGCCGCCGCCGCTGCCCTCGCGGTCTGCTGTTCTTCAGAGTCGCCGACTTCCAGTGGTTGCCGCAACGCCGCCGGCTGGCTGGTCTCCATTTTCCTCGGCACCGGTGGCGCAGACACGTACCAGGCCAGTCTCGGCCTCACGCCGCTCGCTGAGCAGTGCGCCACCGACCTCGACAGCGCAGGAAGTCTTCGGTACGGTGGCGACGCGGGCCGACAGCAATGCCGCCTTCGCGTTAGGTGCCAGCGGGACCCCCAGAACGCGGACCTGGGCTTCCACCGGCGTGTCGCCGTCGCTGCGGCCTGCGCGCGCAACACCGCCTACCACTTCTCCTTCGCCGACGCCGCCTCCGTCGTCTACGTCTGCCGCTCTGCAGACGCTCTGCCACGCGCTGTGGTGGGTGCGCCGCGGTCCGTTGCCAGTGTCGCTGAGTCTCTGGCGGTACAAGCAAGCAGACATACCGATTGTGTGGGCGATGCTGTCGGAGTCACCTCTGCCACTCCCGCAGGAGGCGGCGGGGCTGGTAATGGGGGAGGGAACGGAGAAACCACAACCTCCTCCCTCATCACCAGTGCACGAGCGTCGCGGTGAGGCGGCACACGCGCTTGGTGAGCCGCGGGAGAACTGTCACCGTACTCCAGCGAGAGAGGCCGATGATGTGGGCGGCTTTAGGGCCCCTGTCAACGATCTGGGCCATGGTCTCGTGGCTGATGTGAGTGGCGCGGCAGTGGTGGTTGCCAGCGCCGAAGGGGTGACCGACACAGCAGAGTCGTCTGGCATCGCGGAAGTCATTACGACGACCACCGCCGCCTGCAGTGGGCACTTGCGCCCCGCGTGTCAGTCTCTGAGCTTCGGTCCTGCGTTGGCACAGCCGATATGGCCCCTGAGGGCATCAGAAGGAGCGGGGGCAGCTGCCAACGCCGACGACGACAGGGGGACACTTGTGCGTCGACTGGGCAGCCCTGCCGACACCATGCTGCCGTCGTCTTGTGCACCGGCGGCACCAGCGATCCCCATGCTTCGCTCCCCTGTGATGCAGCTGCATGTCCACGGCAAGGCGGCCGATGCCGCGCTGACGGAGCTGGTGCCGGCCCACCCGGAGGTGCGCTCGCTGCGTCTCACGCATGGCACCCTGTCTGACGCGCAGCTGCGGCACCTTGCCCGCGTCTGCCCCGACGTGACGCATCTTTCGCTGGCCATGAACAGTCGAATCCAGACAACCGCCTTTCTATGCCCGCCACTGTCGGATACCTCATCCGTATCGCCCTCGGTCACCACGGCCACCACAACGGCGACGTCGCGGACGGCGGCGGCCGTGGGCTCGCCCAAGCAGGACTTTCCGCACCAATTCGCTCGCCTGGATCAGGGAGGGGTATACCACACTGCCGCCACCGCCACCGAGACGGCACCGCCGGTCCTGTCACCACTCTCCTCTCGGCCTCCGTTTGCGACACGTGGCGCGAGCGACGACGCCTCGCACGCGCGGCAACGAAGCCTGTTGCGTGGGACAGCGGCGGCGAGCGACGCGGCGGATGCGCTTCGCACTGGAAGCGAGGACATCTGTGGGACGGACGCCTCCCTGGCGCAGTCACCGTTGTATCTACCACACAGCCTGTGCTCGCCGTACCGGAACAGCCAGCTCGACCTGTTCGCCCCAGACGAGGAGGGGGAGCTGGAGATGCAGAAATCCCTTTGGCAGGCAGCGCAGACGGATGCGGCGGAGCGGCGCCAGCCCGTCTTCATCCTGCGCCCGCAGGACGTCGTGCTGGGCAGATGTGATGGAGCCGCAGGCAAGGACGGCAGCCGTCCAGGTGCCTCGACGACTGGTGGTGGCAGGGACGCTGCTGCCGGTGCGACCGCTGCGGCACCCTCGCTCCCGCTGCAGGACAGCGTCATCGAGCAGTGGACGGTGTCGCACCGGCGGCCCTTGCCGCACACTAAGGCTGCCGCCATCGGAGGCACGTCGGCAAACACAGAGTCGGCTCACGCTTCTCGGAGGGTTGCGCCAGGGGCGCCACTCCTGATGATCAGCACGGCAGCCTCCTCCGCGGATGTGCCTGGCACCATACTCAGCGCGCTTCACCTGTCTTCAGTGGCACATACACCGACGTTAGCTTCAGCTTCGGTTTGGGCTCACACAGACCCTCGGCACGACCTCCGGCCGCGGGCGAGCAATGCGTCGTACCCGGAGCTGGTGGTGTCGCTGCGTCAGCCCTCCGCGCCGACGTCGACCGCCGTCACTGCGGCGGCCTCGCCGTTAGCCTTGTCTCTGTCCACGCCTCCCGCTGCTACGACTGCTATGGCTGACGAGGCAGGGGGGAGTGCGACTTCAGAAGTAAAGGGAAGCGATGGGCGAGCGTTTGCCGTGCCAGGGCCACCCGCACCTGCAGTGCCTGTGCATCCCAGGTCACCATCCAGTGACAACGCCATCGAGCCCACTGCTCCGTCTGCCTTCCCACGCCATCGCTCTCGCGAGCGCCACCATCATCGTGAGAGTCACTGCGGCTTTTTGTTGCGGCCGCGCCCCACGTACTGGGCCGACACCTTGGTTGACCTAGACCTCTCCTACACGCAGGTGTCTGACGAGGACGCCACCCGTGATCTGCCACAGCTGCGCTGCTTGCATCGCCTCTCTCTGGAGGGATGCATGCGCCTTTCTCAGGTCACATGGGTACCGCTGCTACTCCATCTGCGCGAGCTGAACTTGTCACTGTCCTCCCTGCAAGGGCACGCGCTGCACCCGCTGGGGCGCTGCCCGCAGCTGATGTGGCTGAAGCTAGAGGGATGCTTGTCATTCACCGCTGTTTATCAGCTGTGGAGCAGGGAGCCAGACGCGGTCGATGCGGGAGCGGGGGGCGATGGCGGCGGTTCGACAGCCGCAGTCGCACGCATTGTTGCTCCCGCCACACCTGTGGTTCGGTACACCACCATCGGCGGCATCCCGGCCATCACGGTGCTGCCCCCGCCTGCAGGGTTGATCACGGCTCCCACGGCAATAGCCACGCCAACGGCGGCACCAGCTTTGAACACCTCTCCCTCTACCGGTGCACGTGCGGCGACAGCAGCCGGGGGTGTGGGGGCGGCGGATGCTCATGGCGAGGGCAGCGCTGCCGCCGCTGCCGACGACGCGATTGCAGCAGGAGGTGCCGAGTTCGCTCCTCTGCTGAGTGCGCTCTGCATCCTCATCGCCACCAGCACAGGTCTGACCGATGCCGGGCTTCGCTCCCTCAACAGGATGGTCGGGCTCCACTGCTTGGTGCTGGACCGGTGCCCTGGGATAACAGACGTTAGCATCGCTGCAACGCTGCCGTCTCTGCACACTCTGGACGCCAGTCGCACCCGTGTGACGACGGAGGGGGTGGCAGGCTTGCGCCTCTCTCGCACACTGAAGCAGCTGCGACTACAGGAGTGCCCGGCGTTGTTGCGCCTACCGGTACTCTTGGTTGAGCCCGGTAACCGTGGGGCTACCACGGCTGGTGGTGCTGGAGACGAGGCACCGGGGCCACGTCGACCGGCGGCGAAAACGGCCGGCATCTCGCGTCGTCCGTTCCACAAGTACCCGCCCTTGACGGTGCTGGACCTTTCCTACGCAAGGCAGCTCACCGCCGACGGGTTGGCAGGGCTTGTGGGCGACGAGGCAGCCGTGACGGCGCAGGCTGCTGCTGCCGTGGTAGGGCACCATGCAGGGCGGGAGGTGGACGACGATGACATGGGCGTCGCCCCGGCTGCAGACGAGCCGCTGTCGCCGGTATCGATCTTCCCGCATGTGCGTCACGTACTGCTGCGTTCATGTGACGCCGTGACGCAACTTCGTCCACTGCACGGCTTCACGAACGTCGTAGAGCTTGACCTCTACCACACCAGCGTCACGGAAGTCGCTCTGACGGCTGCGCTGGCGTCGTGGATATGTTTGGAGGTGCTCAACATTGCAAGTACGCGAGTGCGCTCGTTGGCGGCGTGGTGCCCATACGAGCCAAGCGAGGCGGTGGCGACTGTTGCGGCGGCTGCCGGCCGGGGTGGGGCTGTGGATACAGCGGAAGGCGGCGGCGACCTGGATGCGCCGCTGCCACCGCTGCCGTGGCACGGTCGACTTCCCGCCTTCGCAGCCACGCTGCGCGTACTCGTGCTTTCGAATACCGACGTCACGGCCTCGGGTCTCGCGGCGTTGGCGTTCTTCCCTCAGCTGGAGGTTCTGCAGCTGTCGAGCTGTCCGCGACTCTTGTCCTTGCGGTTCCTGGCGCTGGCTGCCGGCGGTGCAGCGCGGCGGTCAGCCCTCGGTGAGCTTACCGTCACAGAAGCAGCGCACCTCACGAACGCCGAAGCGTTCCCGTACATCGCGTGCTGCCCTGCTCTCCGCCTTCTCTCGCTAGTGGGGTGCGTGCAGCTGGGCAGTGGTGGTAATCCCTTGTCGGCACGAGGGACGCAGCACAAGCTTCTGTCGCCTCCCACTGACGACTGCATCGGTGTGCTTGGCCGTCTTCGGGGGCTGGCAGAGCTGAACCTGTCCAATACTGGCGTCAACCTTCTCGACCTGAAGACAATGTTGTGTGCGCCGACGTCTCTGGGTTTGGTGACCACGACCGCAGCGCAGCGCGAGCATCTATGTCAGCGTGTGTCCTTGTCGCTGCAGCGCCTGTGGCTGCGCGGGTGCCGCCACCTGGACGAGGGCGCGCTCATGTCCACGGCGGCCGCAGCCCTTGAGCACAGCGAACACCCATGCGACAGATCCAGGAGCGGCAGCGGGCGCCCCATGACGTGTCGGCTACTGCCCCTGCTACGAGAGGTGTACCTTAGCCATGGCAAGTACGGCGCTGCAGTGCTTTCTGGTCTGCTCAGCTGATCGACTTGCGTGCCGCCGTCCGTGACGCTCCCCTCCCCCTCCCTCCCCCTCACACACACACACACACACACTCCACGCGACGCGCAGGCGTCGACCGCGCGGTGTCGGACATGTTTCCATGTCTTTGCCTGCGCCTTACGAGCACGGAAACGTACGTGATGCACGTGCGCGCATATTGCATGCCCGCCCCTCCCAACCTCCGTCGTGCCCGAGGCACTGACACCACTTCTCCGTCCGCCCCTTTTCTCCCATCTCCCTCCTCTCACGCTGGCACGGGGAAGCAAGCGCCCGCGTCAACACACGGGGAGGGGGAGGTGGCGCATACACGCATCACGCACGCATCAGCAGCGGGCCGGAAGAGGAAGCACCGCCTCCGCGCCCCGCCTTCGCAGCGAACGCCCGCTTTTGTTTCCCTTGATTCCTTCCCTATTCTTTGTCACCGTTCTGCAGCGCGGACGTCAACGTCCGCTGGACGGTATCGCCCCCACCCCCGCCCCTATCTGCCACGTCTCTGTCACACGGCACTGTCGCTGTGCGTCTGGGTGCCAGGGCACTCCTCCAGTAAACCACCGACCTTCTCCGTGAGCTGCCAGTCCTGCTTCCCGTCCCTTCCTCCTCTCTACGCCATCATCTGCGCTGGCACAGGGGGGCGATGAGCAGTCACACGTTCTCGTCTGGCTCGGCGCCGAACGTGAGCTCGGCCACCACCGGCACTGTGGCGCAGCAGGCCGACGCCCTCACCCGCAACTTGATCTTGGGTATTCCGAAAGAGGGGCTCTCGCCGAACAGCCCCGAGGCGGCGGACCTGCAGGCCGCCGAGGCCTTCGTCAGCGACATTCAACAGGAGATCCTCGCCTACGACATCGCCAACGCGAAGGCCATCGAGTCGTACGCGGTGCGTTGGTGGAGCGCCGTGCCCTTCTTTGGCCGCCATGCGAAGCGCGCACTGGAGGCCGAGTCGACTGCGGCTGCCGCGGCTGCAGCAGGGGAGACCCACGGGAGCACAGAGGTGCCTCCTGCTGCTGCTGCTGCGGTGGACGGCAACGCGAGCTCTTCGGAAGGGCACGGGCTGCACCTCTCCCCCGAGGAGGCCGCCGCTGCCCTTCAGACAGGTGGCGCCTACCTGCACCGGCAGACGACGCAAACGTCACGCGGCTTCAAGGTGGAGCGGACATCAGCCATAGACCCGGCGCAGTTGTCGCAGTTCACTGGCTGTGCGAGCGGCGCATCTGGGTCGAAGGGCGTACCTGTGCCGAAGGTGAACACGTGGCTCTTCCGCCGGCAGCATCCGAGCTGGGTGCCGCTGATGCAGCGCTGGTGGGTGCCGTGGCTCTGCTGCGGCAGCATCGCGCTGATATGGACCCCCGACGTGTGGAAGCTGCGCACGCTGTACCTCTTCGATCACCAGTACGCGCTCCTTCGGCAGTCGATCCACAAGGCGTACTGGTGGGCGACGATGACACCGGAAGACTACGCGGCACACATGGCCGCCATCGCGGCGGAGCGGCCGTCGAGGGTGAGGGGCACGAGTTGCCCGTTCGAGTAGGTGTTGCTTGCGTGCGAAGGGTGAGGTCGCCAGCGACCACAAGCGCTGCGAGTGCAGCCAAACTGGAGGGGGGACGCTGATGACCTCTCCCCCCTTAAAGTAGTCCTCTGTGTAAGGTGTGTCTGTCTGCGTCTTTCACCGTTGCTAATTCACATCTCTCTCTGCGCTTTCATGTGCGTGTGCGGCTGACGTGGGGGCTGCAGGCCGCGCCTTCCGCCTTCATGCCTGCACGCACACACGCCCCTCAGTGCGTGGTGTCTCTGGGTCCAGTACAGCCCTGCTCTCTCTGCCTGCGGAGGAGGCCGAAACAGCCCCTCCCCTCTCCCCTCCTGTGCCTGCCAAATGGCGAACCCGCCTCTGGTGGGTGACAGGGTCAAGTGTGTGTCACGTGGGCGGAGGTCAGCGCGACGCATCGCTGCTGATGTCGGCGGTGGGGGGCCTGGATGGGGTTGCGCCGGAGCGGCCTGCGATCGTGCACACGCCTGCACCGTCTATGCGATGGGCGCAGTGCCGGCGTGGCTCGAACGCACCCCGCACGGCCCTCACACTGGGCACTGGGGGGGGCAGCCTGAGTGCCACCCCCTGAAGGGGATGCACCAGGGGTGGCGACCGGCGCGATGGGGGAGCGGGTGTGAGGCGACCTGCTCAGCGAGCGTGTGGGCCGGGCTCGAGGCAGAGGCCGTGCTGGGATGACCGGGCCGGCGCACTGCTGGAATGCGCGCGCGTCGAGGACTGCGTGGCACCAGGCAATGGGGCACCTGTGGCAGGGGTCTGTGGTGGTGGCGGCGTGGTGATATAGGCGCGAACGTCACGCCCAAAAGGAAGCTTGTATCACATGCGGTGATGCTTCACTGGCGCGTACCGTTCTCTCTCTCCTCCGCCACCTCTGCCCTCCGACTGCAGACCTCTTCTTCAAGGACACGCACGCTCCTCACCCCGGTGCCCCATGGGCAGGCTGTCTGCTCTCCACGTGACACGCTTCGCGTCTCCACATGCATGTTATGGCGCGTAGCGCCAACCATGGCACTGGCGCAACGTGTCGCACGGCCTGCGAGAGAAGAGAAGCGGTGCTTCCGAGCGGGAGACTGCCGCCTCTTCTCAGAGCACTCGTGCCCCCTCCCCCCTTCCGCCCCACGCCGCCGCCGTTGTCTGCTCTCCGCCTCACTTTTCTCCCCTCCCCCTCCTCTTGCAACGCCTCGTGAACATTCTCCAGCAGCAAACGAACGACACCGAAAGACACTCTACACGCAGGGCTTCGAGCGCGCCTGGTCTCGTGCGGCGCTCACCCTCCCTCCCCATCCGTCCAGCTATGCAGTCCAGTGGAACATCGGCTGCACCAGCGATGGATCCTCTGTGTGCAGACCCCCACGATGCTGCCGCCGCTAGCGAAGTGAAGACAAGTGAAGCCGATGGCGCGCCTGACACCACTGTTGCCGTACTCCCTGTGGTGCAGGCAGCTGATGCGTCGACCTCAGCGCAGGAAGGGCAGCAGGCAAGCGCAGGCGAAGCGGGCAGTGACTCCGGACATGGTCTGTGCGAGGTGCAGGCCATGGGTCCGGCGTTTCTGGAAGCGCCTGCTGACCAGCCAGCACCGCCGCAGCTGAGCACACCGACACACGAGGTCTCGATTGCGCCGCTGAACTCCACGGCGCTTGTGCCGGCGGTGTCGGCGGTGAATGAGGCTTACGCGCGCGCACCGCCCTACGCCGATGCGACGGAAGTGGCAAGTCACGCACACAGTGCTGCTGCTCCGGAGGACGACGCCGGTCCAGTGGAATCGATGAACTCGTCCGCGGCAACGAGGCTCGCCACGACAGCAGCAGCCGAAGGAAGTGACAGCCAGCAGCAGGAGGATCATGATCAACCGGTGGACGGCACCGCATCCGGCCCGCGCGGAGTACCCACGACGGGGGCCGACTCACAGGCCTGGGTGATTAACTTCGCACCTAGGAAGCTAATGCCGACGCGCAAGATGACGAAGAAGGAGAGGGAAACCATCCAGCAGTTGCGGCTGCGCAGTCAGACCATCGGCGCAGGTGCACCGACTGCCACCATGACCGCGCTGACAGCCGGTGGCGGCCTCGGCGCGGACAGCGAGGGAAACACTGTTGTCACACTTGGCGTCGGCACGTCAGCCGCGTCGCCGTCTGCGCCGCTACAGGTGGTTCACCTCGAAGCCCTCGCCGTAGACCGCGAGGCGCTCATTCCAAGGAATCTGCCGACGACGCGGGCCGACCTCGAGGTGCGGCTAGTACTGCGCCTTCCGCGCCTTCTGTGTGTAACCAAGCAGTACCCGCGCGGCTGCGGCATAGCCTCGTTGGCGTCTGTGTACAACTACCTGTACAGCTGGCTCGGCGAGAGCGCCACCGGGGCCAACCGCGCACCGCACGCGCAGGAGGAGCTCATGTCGATCCTCGGCTTTGAGCCGCCCTTCGGCGACATTGCGTGGGGGCCGTTCACCGGCAACGCCACCCTCATCCGGTGGTTCCACGCGCTGAACCGGCACTTCGGCGTGCGCGGGCGCGCGTATATTCTGTACAAGGCCCACGGCAGTGGCAACACAGCGCACCTCTACGCCAACAACACCGAGGCGCTGGCAGCCGTGAAGGCGGCGCTGCGCGACCCGCACTGCGCCCTTATATACCACTGCTACAACCACTACATGGTGCCGATTGGTTACCAGGACATACCGCTTGCGCAGACGGACTTCCTGAAGCCGACCGTGGCCGAGTCGAACTGTGACACGACCATTTTCATCGGGGAGGTTAGCCGCGGTCGTAACGAGGCGATGTACGCGCGCAAGTGGTCGCAGATCGTGAAGGATATCGAGTGCAAGTCACCCTTCTTCTTCAACATTCGTCATCCTGAGCAGGGCGTGCAGCGGCGCGAGCCCAGGAAGAGGTCGTGCAAGGCGGGGGTGAGCGAAGGTGCTGGCGTCGCTGCCCCGCATGCGACCATCGCCGTTACCACCACGGCGGCGGCGGCAACGGAACAGACGAAAGAGGCGGAGGAGTCGCAGCCACTGCAGCCGGAGCCGGAGTCGGAGGACCAAGAGCAGAAGGACAGGAGCTCGAGCAGGGCATACAGCGCCGCTGCGACCATCCTAGTTGCATCGCCGAATGCCCCTCCGGGCAGCGCCGCGACTGTGCCGCGCGACATGAACGACAGGGATGTCGACGTCGACGTCCTTGACAACGCAGTGCGCAGCACAAGCAACGATGCGGTCGAGATGGTGCCCTTTGCCGCCGCCACACCATCGCTGCCGTCGGCGGCGTCTTCACCTTTGCAGCCGCCGCTGCCGCACTCCTCCCCGGCCCCAGGGGTGTCAACCAGCGCCCTTCTCAAACCTGACTTCGCTGAGCCGTCGGAGGACGCAGCTGGCAGCTTGTCCGTCACAACAGAGCCGCAGCCGCAGGTAGTGACGGAGGAAGAGCTGGTGGCTACGGAGTGTGGTGTAAACTGTGAGGAGAACGCTGGTGCGTCTCCCGCAGCTCAGTCGGCATCATTGTCGCTCAGGGACGCGCCCGAAACACCTCTCGAGGACAAGGCCATGGCTTCGTTCACCGAAGCCATCGGCTCAGTGCGCGTACCCCCACCTCCACCAGCGTCGTCCTCACCGAAGCAAAAGCCAACGCAGCTTGGCAATGGTGTTGCGCGTGCGGGCAAGGCAGCGGAGTCTCCGCACTCTTCGCAACCGGCGCGGTCGCCAGCCAAGTCGAAGAAGGGGCAGGGCAACTTGCACTGCATCATCTGCTTCCGCAATGACGAGGGGGAGCCGCACCTGGAGCGGTACGAGGACGCGCCGGTGCCACTTGGCGGAGCCGACGGAGCACTGCAGTGGAGGTCGTCGTCCTTGTCATTCAGCGACAACAGCTCGAGTAGTACTGCGGACGACACATGACCATGTCCGTCAATGCGTGCCACATGCAGAGTTATCCCCAACCGATGCGACGAGGACGTGCAGGAGTGGGTGCGACGGTGAGGGTGTCGGCGCGCTTGTGTGCATGCATGTGGTTGCTGCCTCTCCGAGGAGCTTGCTCGCTCGCTCGCTCCCACACTCGCTCGGTGCGCGTGCGCCAGCCACTGCTTTAAATGCTTTGTGTCTATATCCACCGTATCGCTACGCTCTCCCTCTCCCTCTCCATAAACACCAGACGAACAGGATGAAGCTCCCCGTGCCTCCCGCTCTCACGATGGCGCCGATGTCGGCACATCCCGTCCTTCGTGTGATTCACCTACCTATATTTCTCTCTGTGTGTGTGTGTGTGCCTCTCCGTCAACCGCACAACACCCTCCCCCTCCCCCTCCCCCGTGTCCGGGGTGGGATGTATGATAGCCTCCGACATGCCATTCGACTTCTCTCTGCACTCCTCTTCCTCTTCCCCCATCCGACGTACTGCGATCTCTCCGCGGGTTTCAAAACCGCCATCATACAACGCCGACGCCCACTGCCTGCGATGCACCGCAGTAGGACGGAGGAGAGGGCATCGGTGCACCCTGCAATAGACGCGCACCACCTACCACCACCGCCACATCCACGTACCACTCTGTGTGTATCTCGCCCGGCCCCCCTCTACACCCACCTACACACGCATACATCTACATACACTCTGTGTGCGTGTGCAACCCCCGTGGTGAGGTGGCCCACTGCCGGCCTACTCGCCTACACGAGCAAGACGTAGGCACGCCTAATCGTGCGCCTCTCAGCCTCTCCCGCCCTTCTTGTGCATACCACGAGGGCAGTCTTCTGCAGCATAGACGTCCCAGCGTGAGACCCCGTCACGCAGCAACGTTAACGAAGGAGGCTGCTGGCGATGGACACCGGCCATCGCCGCGAGGTGCGCAACGCGCGCCGGCTGCGGCGTCATCAGCGCAGCGGGGCCGATGGCAATGATGCCCATGAGATGCGCACCGGCTCCGCCGCTGTCGGCGGCCGCTTTACTCCGCCACCACCCAACTCTGCCCCAGGTGTGATGTTGGGCGCCGGCGCAGCAGCATCGGGAGCTGTTGGTCACCGTACCTCGGTCGTCGCGAGCCGCGACGAGGCGCAGCGCCTCTCCGAGCGCATGAAGCAACAGCGGCAAGTGAAGAGCCGCGCGGATCAGATAGTATCGCAGCGCGAAGCGCTCATCCGAGAGCGGTACGCCCCGAACGCGATCGCCGCCACGGCTCACGGGCCGTCGCAGCAGCAACCGCAGGCCTCTGCCTACGCTTTCGACAAGGATGACTTGCTGGCAAACCTTATCGGCGAGAGCAGGGCGAACTTCCTCAAGCTGGACCACGACCTGACGGAAGACCACACGATTGCCACGCATCGGCTGCACACCTCCGTCTTTTCCCACGCGAAGAGCTTCCTACTCCTTTTCCGCGATGTCGACCGTGCCAGTGACCTCGTGGAAGCCCTCAAGGCCAATGTGCAGGGCACAAAGGCCGCAATCTCCAGTATCAGCAAGTACTCTGCAAACTTCGTGGCTGGTGCGTCGATATCTTCGGCAGGCAAGCTGCCTGGCTCCGCCACCGCCGACGTGCGTGGTTGCAGTGCCGGGGGCGGCAGCGTGTTCAGCGCAGCGCTCGGCGGATCCCCTAGCGATGGGGATCCGCGACGGTTCGCACGACCGAGTCTCGTATCTCGCCGCATCACGCAGCGCTACGCCTCGGGCGGCAGCAGCGATATGGCGTGGCTGAATGACGGTGATGTCGACCTCGGCTGGGGCACCGGAGGCGCCACCAGTATCGGCTCGTCGGCCGCCGCCAGGTCCAGCCGCACCACAACGTGGGGCTCGACGGTGCATCGCAGCAGCGTGGTGGACGAGGAGGGAGCGGTGGCCGACGGTGGCGCGGATGCCGTGACCACGAACGCCGGTGCCTCGCGGCCGACGACACGTGGGCTGAACGTCTCCTCGGTGCGACAGTGGCGACACATAATTGGCATGGGAACCGGGCTCGCCGCGAGAGGCAGTGCCGGTGACCGCGAGGTGGCGGAGAGCAGCCCCACAGCTCCAGGGCGGCAGTGGCGGGGTGGGTCTGGGCTGACGGCTAAGTCCCGCGCATCGACGGGGCACACCACCACCCCTGCCACGTCGGAAAAGGAAGCCGCCGACACCACCGCCTTCGTGGACATCCTGCGCGAGGAGGTGAATCAACTCCTTACGGAGCGGCGCCATGTCGACGCGGCGGAGCTGCTGTACCGCCTTGCCGACGAGGCGACGGCGAAGGGGTGCGTGCCGTTCCTGCTGGACCTCGAGGCGGCCCTCGTCAGCAGTGTGATCACGAACGTTGTCAAGATACCAATCACGCCCATGTACGTTGAGAGCCTGCACGTGCCGCTGATCCAGCTGCTCCTCCGCTTTGGCCGCTCCCGCAGCGCGGCTGCCGTGTACCTGACGATGCATACGTCGTGGCTGCATAGCGAGGTGCAGAGGTTGCAGTCGCGCGTGGACCCACAGTACGCCAGCCTCATCGCCGTTGACTTTCTTGTGCGAGCGACACGGGCGACGGTGCGGCGGCAGCGCACCCTCGGCCTTTCCCTCGCAGCGGCGCGGCCTTTCATGGAGGACGGGAGCGCCGGCACGACCGGGGCGGCTGCGGCGGGCAAGACGGACGGAAAGCAGCCTGCCGCTAGAGCCAGCCGCGCCGCCGCCAGTGATGGTGCTGGCCCCGTCACAACGCAGAGGCCTGCGCCGCCGAGGGGGGCAGCGGCCGCTTCGCCGGGCTCCTTGATCCCGCCGAACTCGGCTGTGCTGTTGTGGGTGCGGCGCAACGTGGAGCGCTTTGCGTGCGACGTGCTGGCGACGCACCTGCTGAGCTTCGGCAGCGGCACGGACGGCAGCGACCCAATTCGCATCCGTCAGGCGGCGCAAATGATTGCGCAAACTTCGCGCGTAATGCAGACGCTCAGCAGCGACGGATTCGCCGGCTGCGACACCCTCATCATGCGGCAGCTGACGCCGAGTCTGGTCATCCTGGAGGACGACTTCACGCGACTGACCGGGGAGCGGGTGGAGCACGGCGGGCGGGCGATGATGGAGCAGCTGATCATGGGTAGCCTTGCCTTCTACGAGGCACACGTGGCGAACATGGCGGCCGCGACGTCTGCTGCGACCACGGCCGCAGACGGGAAGGCGGCGCAACCAGCGCCGCGACTCTACACGCCTCCCTATCAGCCCTCCCGCTGCGATGACGTCGCTCGAAAGGTGCGGGTGCGTTGCCAAGAGCTGGTGCAGCTGATTCGGTCCCTCCCGCTCTCTGGCCATTCGCTCCTGGTCCAGCTGCTGCTGGCGCCCGCCTCGTCTTCTTTGTTCAAGAATGCGACCTCAGCTGGCAGCGCAGCGCAGGGCACATCGTCGCCGTCGAAGCCCGGGCCGGCGACACGGAGCTGCGAGTCCGCCTCCGGTGCGACTGGCGGTGCAGCCGCCTATCGCACGGGTGGTGACTGTGGCGCGACGGCGCTGCTCAGCAAGGCTGGTGCGACCTCTGCGGCGCCACCCGCCGCTTCCCCCACCAGTCTTCTGTTCTCCACGGCCCCGCCGCCGCTGTCGTCCGAGCGCTTTCGGTTTCTACGCTACGCAAACGGCTGCTCCAGCACGCACGTGCGCCTGCTGCAGTCATTGTGCGGCTACGTGGCCGCGCTGACGGGGACAGACCAGCTGCCCGCGGAGGTCATGGCCTCGGCGGCGGCGCAGGAGCAGGAGAGCACCAACTCGGCCGCAGCTATGGCGATGCGGGTGCAGCAGGCGGAGTGCGTAGCGTATCTGCTCACGAGCGCGGTGGTGACGGAGTCGATCGATGTTGTGCTCTGCAACTTGCTCTCGCGTATGATGGTGGTGCTTCTGCGCCAACGAAAGGCGCTCGTGCGATTCCTGTCGTCTGAGGCGTTCCTGACGCACCACCGCCGTGTCTTTCCATCGGCGGCCGCGAAGTCAGCCGTGCCCGACGCACCGTTCTTCTCCGACCCTGCCTCGTCGCCGGCATGGGTGCTGGATAGCACGCTGTGCATGCTCTCAGACGTACTCGGCCTCGGTGCGTGGGTGTCGTTCTTCACCAGAGGCGGGGCGATGGCGCATATACTGGCCGACGCGCAGTTTGGCTTCCGGACGCAGCACCTGGAGCGTGTGCAGCGGGAGATGCCGCGACTTGTGCAGGGGTGGATGTGTGCGGCGCTGCTGCTCAGCGCCGATGTGACTCGCGCCAATACCGTGCTCGCCCCGCCGACGACGTCGGTAAAGGCTTCGGCGCCACTCACGGCGTCCGGGCGGGGCTCGTCGGCTCCTGCGCCGCTCCTGGCACCGCAGCAAAGCCTCCTGTTCGGCTCGCAGCCGCCAGACCGCGTCGATGGCCGGTCGCCGACGCTGTGGTCGAAGAGCAGCATCTCATTTTCTGCCGTTGCCGCCGCCGCCGCAACGGCAGCCGGAGCGACAGCGGCTGCTGCGGCAAAGAAGGCGAGCAAGGCCGGGGCAGACACGGCCTCCGTGCTGCTGTCTATTCCCATCACGTCACCTTCTTCAGCCACGTCGCTGCCCGCAGCGGCAGCTGACAAGAAGGATGCCGTCGCTTCCCCGTTCTTCGCTGACGCTGGCGTCCGAGAGGAGCGGGTGATGAAGCTCATCATGGCGTTTCTGAATCTCAAGTACTCTACCCCCGCCGGCTACACGGTGCACCGCTACGTTGTCGACTCGGCCAACGCGTCGTCCGACAGGGGCGCGAGTGCTGGGCTGAGCGGCGTGTGGGCGATTCGCAGTCAGCTGAGCAGCTACCCCGAGTTCCCGATCGGCGAGGTGCGCGAGCACCGCAGCGACGAGGTATTTCTGTTTCACTGGTGCGTGCAGGTCTCGCTGCACCTGCTCACCTTCTTCCAGGAGCGTCTTATCACGCCGAGTTACGTGATGAACCAGCGCGCAGCAGAGGCGCAAGGCGGCATGGCATCTTTGAGTGCGGGGCTGCCCTTCCCTTTGAAGGGCTGCATCACGCCACAGGAGGACACTGTGCTTGCCGGATGGTGCGCCGGCGGTGGCAACTACGTGACAGCTGTGGCACTGTTGCAGTTTTTAGTGATGCGGGTGCTGCGCGACGGTCTCTGCCGTGCCGACACGTGGTCGGCGGTGTACGGCTGCCCCATGGCGCAGTGGCGCAGCGACGAGGCGGTGCTGCGGCAGCAGCTCTTCTTCTTCTCGCTCTTTGCTTACCTGTGGGCGCCGCTGTTTACTGGCGGTCGCACACCGCGTGCGCGCGCAGCCGTGGCCGGCTTGTCTCCGAGCAAGGAGGAGGCGCTGATGAGTGCGTATGTGGTGGACGGCCTCCCCTCGCTGACGGTGCTGGAGTGGATGACGTGCGGTGGGGTGCTCAGCCCGTCGACGAGCGCGGATTCCGTCGCTGCAGCGATGGCGTCTGCCGCGCTCGCCACTATACCGGCCAACCTCACTGCCGTGGATGTGCTGTTTTCCACAGAAGGCACCATCCACATGTCGTCGGGAGGCGGCGAGGGCGCGGGCGCTGGTGCTGGCGCTGCGGGCGCTACTCACACTACAACTGGCGGTGGTGCGGCGTCATGGAGGGCTAAGGGGGCCGGCAGAGGTACCACAGCGCCGTCGGCGGCGACTGGTGTATCGGCCGCCTCGCCGGGAACGCCAACGAACACGATGCTGGCAAAGCGCGAGCTCTTCGGCTCATGCGCCTCCTACATTCCAGATGGCCCGTTGCGAGTGCTTCGACACTTTTTCGAGGAGCAGCTTGGCGAAAGCCGCGCCGTTCGCGCCATTACGTCGGATGTCATGCGCACCCGCGTCGAGCGAGCCATGGCGGAGATCAACCTACTTGACTTTGTCGACACATCGCTCGGTGTGGGCGACGAGGGGGAGAGCGAGGATGACGCCACTTCATCGACGGCGACCCGCTCCACCGCGGGCACCGGCTCAGCGAACAGGGGGCCGCCGTCGTCGCAGAGGGTGACCTTGCAGAACTTGCGCGACTTGATTGCCGTGTACACAGTGCCGCTTTCTTAGTCGCACAGGGGCAATCGATGCGCTGCTGTAGCGTGTGTGTGTGTGTGTGTGGCTGTGTACCCTATAAAAAGGGCAGCGGCTTTGCTTGCGCGAGTCTTCGTGTGAAATGTTTTTTTTTTGTCGTTGTCTCACGTCCGTCGAATGCACCCAAAAAGACGGGCACCCGCCAGTCTTGGCCGCGTAAAGGGCCATTCGAATGCGCCGCCGCCCGCGTGTGTCCATCGCGCCGCGCCCCAGCATTGCGAGGGGCGCGTTGGGCAGTGTGCGCGGCCTGCGTTGTCGCCTGGTTTCCTCACTCTCCGCTTTCCCCTCGCTTTGCTCTCTTCCGCCCCTGCCCCGCGGGCGGGCCAGCCGCTCGGTGGGCGTCTCTCCATGGCCCCGCGGTCTCGGGCACCGCGCCACTGGGGTCCTCGCCAGGGCTTGGCCACGGGTTTCTCGGGTCGGGGGGAGGGGCTACCCCCCCCCACCCCGCGCGGCCACGGCCCCCTAACCCCCCCAGCCCACCGGGGGGGCGACCCCCCTTCCCACCCCCCTTTTGGGGCGAGGAAGAGGGCGCCGCGCCGCCGGAACCACGGCGACAGCGCCAGGCGGCGAAGACAGCGGTGTCGCATATATCGCTGCCGAGGTGCTTCGCGCCGTTGTGTTTGTAGTGTCTTTCGTGGCGGCTTCAAACAAACAGAGATACAAAGCAGCTTGCGAGGTGCTTCTCGCCGAAGCAACAAACACCACCTAATGTGTATTTCCTCTCGATCTACCCGTGGCCACTCCCAACTGCGGAGTATGGGCTTCGCTGCGTGATGCATTTTTTTTTGTTCTCTCGCTGGTATCATGCACTCTCTCTCGCTCCACAACCTGCTTGCTGGCTCCTTTTAACCCCTGCTTCTCCTCGGGTCACCCATAGAGTTCAGATCCCCTACTTTTTTTTCTCGCAATAGAGACATCAAACTACTTCATTCAAAAAGGGAAAAAGATGATGAAGCGCGCTCGCAGTGCCAATATTCCAGGTGTGATTCTACACTCCTTGGCAGAGCTGCAGGATGGCCTGAACGCTATGATCGACCCTTCCTGGCGCGCTGCTCGCTCACTGGACAATTGGGCTCTTGCCATCACGATGGAGTCGACGGAGCTGCTGGACTCCTATCCGTGGAAGTGGTGGAAGAACCTCAACGCCACGCCTGATTTGGCCAACGTCAGGATTGAACTGGTCGACATCTTTCACTTTTCTCTTTCCGGCGCCATGCAAATGCGCTCCACCCCGGACGATGAGATTCCCGCCGCTTCGCTCAAGCCCCTGAAAGAGGTTATGACAACTTTTCTGCCGGCGAAGGAGTGCACGAGCGACCCGTACGGCTTTGTGTTCTTTCCCCTCACTGATACGCAGAACGCCATTGCAAGCTTTCGTAACGTCATTCAGCTCGCAAACGCCTATCGCTTCGATGTCATCACAGAGAGCATCATTTATGCTGCCGAGGATCTGGGATTCAACTTGGTGGCTTACTATATTGCAAAGCACACTCTAAACTGCATTCGCCAGCTGGGTGGCTACAAAGACGGTTCTTATGTGAAGGTGAACAATGGTGTTGAGGACAATGCGCTTCTGCACGGCTGCATTAAGGATGTCTCCCTCGAGGAAGTTCTCGACGCCGACAAGTATGTCCAGGCGTGGAACAGCATCATGTCCAACGTTTACGAGGCTTTCCAGGTTAAGGAGTCTGACCGAAAGGATGCAGAGCGCTGGTTTGCCCTCGCAAAGGAAAATCGACTGGCAATCAAGGCATAAAGCTATTCTTCCCGAATCCTCTCATGTGAAAGGCGCGACTTCTTTGTTGTTTGACTACCAAACTTCAGACAGTCAATTCGTAGACATGCTTCTTTCGACATTCCTTTTGCGCCTTTAGGCGAGAGCTCATCGAGGAGGTAAGCGCTTCTTTTTTTTTTTACCATCTCTTTTTCTCTTCGATGTCTTGTTTCCGCGATGAACATGGTCATGGTCGAGGATCTTTCGCCTGAAAAGGTCGGAGGATCTCATCGATATGGAGTGAAAATGCTCACCGCTTTTCGTCTCTGTTTCACTAATCCATGTCCATTTTCTTTTCTATATATACATATATGTTTACATGTATATATATGTATATATATATATATATATATACATATAACGGCATAGAATTTTATGAAGGAGGGAAACGAAAAGAAAAATGAGCGTGGCGGTTAAACGGCCTTGCCCTTTACGACAGCAAGGAAAAAAGCCTGAGACTCAATACCATCGAAAGGAGAGTTCATCTGATTTTTTTCGTTTTTTTTTTCGTTCACACGATCTTCATCCATGTGCTTGGCACGCTGGAAGGGCGCTTTCAAAATGTGTGATTGGGCTTCGGGGATTCTGCCTCAGCGACGTGATCTCCCTCTCTGCGGTCACAGCATCGTGAGTGTAAGCAAAACTGGATGTTCTTTTTTTCTCCCCATTTAACCACACTATTTCTGGCCCAATACCTCTGCACCAGTCGATTGCAGCTTAGACCTCATACCGGATGTTTCAAACGCAGCAGCCCGTTTGCGAGCTAACTGGATATCTAACCGAAATACTCTGCAGCTGGATGAATTTTCACTTGCGTCCTTACAGGAGCAGATTCAGTGGGAATACCTTGAAGGCTTGTTAGCTCTCCTTGCTCGACAAACTTTACAGAGTACGGGCGATGTTTCAAACAACATCCGCGTCCGACCAAAAGGCAATCCGTTGGCTTAGACGAATATGCTGAATCCGCTCTTTCCCTTTTGTTCGAGAGTCTGCTTGGGTCCTTCATAGCAGATAAGAATGTGTCAGTAAGGTCGCCTGGTTTGCTTACGACTTAGGCCCGGTATTTTGGCGGTCATGCAAACAAGGAGGAGGGGCTTGAAGGAAAGTCGAAGCCCTTTGATATGCTGAGTCCCTCGCCAGCGTTTTCGCATCAATGGGCCATTACGAAAAACAATGCCTGTGCCACGCGTGAATGTACTGCACTTGCCTCTATGCTATTTTCTGCATCTGAGCCCCACTCTTCTTTTCTCCTGCCCTCTCTCTTTTTCCTCAACGCTTTCTTCGCTTTGGTGTCTCACATTATTTCGAAAACGTCTTCTCGCTGAATCGAATTCCGTGTGCCCATTTCACAGCATTCATTTTCATCATGCCTCCTGCTCAGAAGACCGCCAAGAAGGCCGCGTCGAAGGATGCGAAGGCGACGAAGGTCGTCAAGGTGACGACGCGCAAATCGTACACCCGCCCCCAGTTCCGCCGCCCTCACACCTACCGCAAGCCGGCAACGGCAAAGCCGAGCAACCGTGTGACCGTGGAGTCGAAGGATATTGCGGCCTTCAATGTGATCCGCTACCCGTTGACGACAGACAAGGCGATGAAGAAGATCGAGGAGAACAACACCCTGACCTTCATCGTTGATTCCCGCGCCAACAAGACTGAGATCAAGAAGGCGATGCGCAAGCTGTACCAGGTCAAGGCTGTGAAGGTCAACACCCTGATCCGCCCGGATGGTCTGAAGAAGGCGTACATCCGCCTGTCTGCGGCCCACGATGCGCTGGACACCGCCAACAAGATCGGTCTCGTCTAAGCAGAACTTGGATGATGCGATTACTTGCGATGATTTCATTTTATCAACAAAAAATAAGTGCAAACGGTATCTTTGGTTCTCCAGAGGCCCGCGAAGGCTCTTAGAGTGGTGTAATGAGCTGTTACCTCTGTGGTACACTGTGGCGATCAGCTGCGGTGTCTGTGTGCACGCCAAGGGTGCGCTGGTCTCTGCATCTCCGAGTTTGTGCTTTGCTCTGAGGATGTATCGCAAAAAGCGCGTTGCGGTGCTGTTTTCCTGCTCCTGCGCTGCTGCCTCTTCAGATGCGTCGACATGTTGGACTTTGTGCAGCTCCTCACCTTCACTTTCATCTCTCCCTCCTCGTTGTTGTTTTCTGTGTCCATGTGGCTCGTGTTTGTCTCAACTTGCGACAACGTTTCTTGCGCACCTCTGCGGAATACCGTCTGCACAGCTTTAGGGCTTCATTTGCAACGGATCATGCCTCCTGCTCAGAAGACCGCCAAGAAGGCCGCGTCGAAGGATGCGAAGGCGACGAAGGTCGTCAAGGTGACGACGCGCAAATCGTACACCCGCCCCCAGTTCCGCCGCCCTCACACCTACCGCAAGCCGGCAACGGCAAAGCCGAGCAACCGTGTGACCGTGGAGTCGAAGGATATTGCGGCCTTCAATGTGATCCGCTACCCGTTGACGACAGACAAGGCGATGAAGAAGATCGAGGAGAACAACACCCTGACCTTCATCGTTGATTCCCGCGCCAACAAGACTGAGATCAAGAAGGCGATGCGCAAGCTGTACCAGGTCAAGGCTGTGAAGGTCAACACCCTGATCCGCCCGGATGGTCTGAAGAAGGCGTACATCCGCCTGTCTGCGGCCCACGATGCGCTGGACACCGCCAACAAGATCGGTCTCGTCTAAGCACGTTAGCTGGCCCTTCCTTCCATGGATAAGGGTGTGAGGCGACTTGAGGTATCTCTCTCTGCGCCTCGCCTCGGACTCGCATCTTTGCTTTGCTGCGAGAAACTCCGGATGCGCCGTGGCCCTGTTTTTCATTTTCTCAGTTCCTACGTCTTTACGCAAGCAAAAGCAAAAGAAAAGTTTTGATAAATGAAACTGGTCAGTGCTCTGAAGCCCCCCGGGGAGGAGGAGGCGGGGGTAGGGAGAGGGAGAGCTGGAGCACGTTGATCGCGCGAGGAAAGGGGAAAGCTGAATCTCTTCTTTCAAGCGTCACGCGCCACCGTCACTTTTCCGTCTCTTCAAGGGCCGGCGGGCTCCATCTCTGGACGTTCCACCCCTGTTTGCGTTGCTGCTTCCGGCCCTGCAGCGGCAGGGGAGATATCGTCTGCCGGTAGGTTGAGGAGAGACAAAATTCTTTTTTCTTCTTCGCGAGATGTTTTCTGTCATGGGTGTGTGGCTATGCATCCCCGCACATCATATTCCCGCATGTCTCCATCACCTCTCCGTTGACCGTTCCCGTCTCGCTCTCTCGCTCTCTCTCCCTCTGTTAATCGGGCACATATTCTTTCGTGATCCTACTGCGTGGGACGCACCCTCCTGCACCCACGTGCATGTGCCTTCTGATTCCTCATATATATATATATATATTTATTTATGATTGCTTGCTGCTTCGAAAACTAGCCAGCACATGCTCGGCCATCGCGGTTTTCGTCCCTCTTGTACGCGAGCATCACGTAAAGCCAACCCGTACTCACCTCTCGGAAGAGGGGAAGAGGACGCACACGCCTTCCACAGTGAGGGCCTCGTACTCAGTTGTTGGCCGTATTATTCCCCTCTCCACGGAAACTGTTTGCCCTGTCCCGTAGTGGCTTCCTCCCCCACCCTCATTGCCTTGTGTGTGCGTACACAGCTGGAGCCAGCGGTTTTGGCCGTGCAAAAGGGAGGTCGGAGAGAGGAGAGAGCGCTTCGACGGGGCTGTTGGCTCGCCTCTGCGCCCCATGTGACGACTGCACACCAAGGCGCGCACCCACGCACCTTCTGCCTTTCCCATTCTGTCGTACTTGCGCGTAGATTGGGGACTTCGCCGTCACACGCGCTCGAAAGGAAAGAAAGAATAACACACAGGCACACACGCACACACACGCACACACACGCACACAAAGGCGAGAGGGCAAGAGAGCGACGGGAGGAGCGCACCGGCGTTGCCCATTTTGTTGTGTTGTGCCTCTGTTTTTCTTTTTCTTGCTGGACTCGCAGCGTCGATAGAAACCGGGAGCACCGGCGGTGTGTGTGCGTGTTGAGGAAGGAGAGAGAGAACGGGTGGGGCGGGGCGGGAGAAGGGGAGAGAGCGGGTGCCGCACCACACTTGTCGCCGTCTTCCCTTTCTCCTTCGTCTTTGTGCCGTCATCCGCCGCTTTCTTTCTTACTTTTACTCGCGTGCGCGCTGCGGTGATCTTTTCTGACGCAGCGCATGATGGACTTTAGACGTATTGTGCGCATCCCCGATAGCCGGGGATGCGCACCAGCTGCGCACGGCGATGACGCGCTCAAATCCTGTCCTGACAGCTACGTCATGTGCGAGTATCTTAGCTTCTCTTCAGGTAGGGCGCCCTCCTCGCGTGATGATCAAGCGGCAGTCGTGTCGAAGCTACGTGTGCTCACCTCCAAGTACGCTCAGCTCCAGCGCAGCATCGAACGCTGCGTCTTCGCCATGAGGAGCGGCGTCTCTGCTTCTCTGTTGGTATCCGCGCCTGCAGTACGCCAGGTGTCCTCGCGTTCGCCCAGCGAGGGAGTCGCACCTTTCAGTGCTGCCGACAAGGGACGAGCGGCAGCTGCGGGCAGGATGGGAGCCATCGCCGCATCAGTATCCACTGGATCCACCTCACAGGTGCCAGACTTAGAGTCGTGCTGGATGGCGACCTCTCCGCTTCCCCCGACGGCGGTGCTGGCGGCGCTGTACGGCATGACGCCTCTACATAGGATTTCCTGGAGCGGCAGTGATGGGGGAAGCCCTGATGCCGGCGCCGGGGACAACGCACGCACTGTGACAACTGTGGATGCCGGCAACCTCCGCGACACTGACTCATCGACGTCTTTGTTCGAGCTTCAGTGGGCACTTTGCCGATGCACCACGGAGGCGATGGCCGCGCAGAGGCGGTACCAGGTGACCTTCAGGGACGCGTTTGCCATGACGACGGTGGTTGCCCACATGGCGGCCGCTAGCGCTGACGGCGGCAGTAGTTGGCAAGGGTCTGCCTCGCTTCTGCCGCCGCCGCCGCCGTCGTCGTCATCATCCACCTCGTCGTATTCCCTCGCGCAGCAGCTGCGGCGAGCTTCTGCCCTGCTCGGTGTGGACAGTGAAGGGTCGCTGCCAGAAGCGTCGGCGGCCGCGGCACCGTTCACGTCGCTGCTGGATTGGCCAGAGGAGTTCTTGTGGAACTTGCTTGTGTCCCTGCTATCCAGTCTCGCGCTTGTGCACAGCGCCGGCCTTCACTTGTTCGGCCAACTGACCGCAGCGGATGTGCTGTGCGTGGCCTGCGCGCCAACACTGCCGCGGCAGCTCGAACAGACGTGGGCCGATGTTGCCGCAGCGACAGCAGCGGCGGTCGGCAAAGAGGATGCGAGGAGGGCGGTGTCCGGCACCGTCTCCAGCAGCAGCATTGATGGTGATCGTGTGCTGATACACAAGGAGGAGGATGCCATCTTCCGGCGCTTCTGCTCGACCGCTGTGCCTAGCGTGTTGCTGCCGCAGGCGACCGTCACCGCCGCCACTCCGTGTCATCACGTCTTCTTCGTCCTTCATCCATCGCCGGAGCTGTTGCAGCAACAGGGTGATGGCCGCGCACATGCCCCGCGACAAAGCGTGTCAAGCCTGTCCGCAGCGCAGGAAGCAGAGCAGGCGACACCGGCGCAACAGGCGCAGCACCAGGCGTCGGATTTGGCGAGCGTGGGCCGCTTGATGAGCCTCTTGATGGAGCTGCGAGCGCGGTGGCGCCAGCGTCGCAGCGGGCACGCGGAACCAACAGCAGGAGCCCCCAGCTCAGAGCTGGCGTTTCTGGTAGGACGGTTGTGCAAGTGCGGTGGGGCGAGCGCGGGCCCTGCAGCGCCAACACAGAGCCCTACCGCTCTGCAGCTTCTGCAACTCCAGGCGCTGCGGCTGCGCACGGAGTCGTGGTACTACCGCCGCCTCGCCGAGGAAGCGTGCGATCGCCTGTCGCTTGCGCGGCGGCGGCTGGAAAGCACAGATGCCACACTGCTGCAACCTTCGTCTGCAATGCTGCCGCACGCGAGGGACACGGACACAGAGAGGCAGAGGCGCGAGGCGCAGCTGGCGGACCGCGAGGCGCAGCTTGCGGAGCGAGAGTCCAAGTTAAGTGTTCTGCTGGGGCTCTACGAGCTCACGCATGAGCACTTGGACGCGCTCAAGCTGCCGCAGCTGCCCCCAACTGAAGAGGGGACAAAGTTGGCAACGCTTTCGTCCGCGTTACCATCGGACGCAGCGGCAGCAGCGGCGGCCGATGCCTCGGCAACGTCGACGGCGCGCAACGGGGGTACTCGCGGCGCTGACGGCGTTGGGCCAGAGCAGCGAACGGCGTCGCAGGTGTCACATGAGGACTCGCTAGACCGCCTGCTAGTTCAAACTCTGCACCAGCACCAGCACCAGCTAGCAGGCTCCGCGGGGGCACTGCTTGCAGGTGTGCCTGCCGCAGCCGGGGCGACTCTGGCGGGCGTCCTAGATGGTAGCCATTCGAGTCCCCAAGCCACCACCACGGCCACCTCCGTTGCTGCTGCCGACGACGAGTTGGTCGGCTTGTCTCCTCTTGCGTGTCGCACCACCGCAGATGATAGACTGCTCTCGACAAGCGCTGCCACGCCGTCAGCGGTGGCGGAGACACTGCCGGCGCTCACCACGCATCGCCATGTGGACGTCGAGAGCGTCTCCGGAGGCGATGTTGCGACACTCACGGCGGCGGCATCGACTGGCCATCGTCCCGACAGCGAATCCCGCGTTGCGGTGGTGGAGGTAGACCTGGATGCAGAAGAGAATGATGGACGTGGCATCAGCATGGCAAGCCAAGGGAGCGTAAGTCCGACGGCGATTCACGCTGCACCTGCTGGGGGATTCGAAACACGCGCGGTGTGGGGGTGGGCGCCAACGACGACGTCCCCGCCTGCGTCGCTCTCGGCTTCAGCTGCCGCTATGCTTCGGCAGGGGGCTCATGGCTTGCCACTGCCGACCTCCCAGCAGCAACGACAGCAGCGACAACTTTTCTCGCCCCCGCTGCACGCTTCCCCGTGCCAAGACATGCAGACCCCCATGCGCTCCCCCGCGCTGCCCAACATGGGGTACGTGGGGGGTGCAGCCGGCGGTGCCGTGGCTTCCCCTGGCGCTGGCTTCAATGGTGGCGGTGGTCGTAGCCACAGCAAGTACAGCGCGCTGTCGCTACTGCGCACGCCTCCGTCGGCCCGCCGCGCTGGCACCGGGCCGGGAGCTGCTGTCGATGCTGCAGTAGCTACCGCAGCGACCAGGGCCGCGCCGTCCTTCTTCCGCTCTCCATCGTTGCACTCGCCAGACAGCTATCGCTCCACCACTAGACCGCACAACGCTGCCACGGTTGATGTCTCAGCCAGCGCCGCTGCGGCGTCCTCTCCACATGACACAGCGGAGCACTTCGTTCCGCAGCCGCGCCAGCAGCGACGCCGATCAAGCTCTCGTGGTAACACCAGCAATAACAGCGGTGGCGCGTACACGGCGACCTTGGGTGGTCGCTCACCACGCCCGGAGGACCATCGACCGCAGAAGGATGGTGTCACTGCATCATGGGCGCATCAGCAGCTGACAACGCTGGAGGAGATGCAGACGGCGCTGAGAGCGCAACAGTCACCAACGCCGCGTAGTCGTGCGTTAGCCGCGGCGGCGATCCGCAGCCGCAGTGCTGACATGGCGGCGCCTCCGCGCATGCGCTCCCCGGCGACTCCACCGGTTGCGCCGCGCGTTACACCGCGGCTGCATTCCTCGTCCACGCTCGCATCCTGGGATGTGACGCCGGTACGCGGCACAACGCCATCGTACTACGGTGATGACTCCGCAGAGATGTTTCGCGTGGAGAGCGCTCACATGCGCAGCAGTGACAGCCGTAGCGGAGTCCGCCGGGGTGATGACTGGGGCGGTTCCGCTGGCGCGGCCCGCGACTTTGGCGGCGTCGTCACTGCTGAACCTCCTCGGGTGCTGTTGTCCTTCACGCCTCCGTACAACACGCCGCCGACGTTGTCTCCTTACATCGACCAGACACCCACAGCGACGGCGACGGCGACGGCCGCTGAAGGTGGTGCGAGCCTCGCCTACGCAGCTACTGGGCCCTCAGCAGCACGAGATGGTGCCGCCGGGCACCACACACCACCGCAAACGGAGAAGCCTACCGCAACGGCGCTGTATCGGAGTGCGCCCCAGGAGCCCGCCTCCTCTCTCTCTCCGCAGATGCTGGCGAAGGTTCCCAGCAGTGAGACTGCCGCAGCCAACAGACGAGGCGACAACAGCCGCAGCGGTGCCCCGAATGCTTTTCACGCAGCCGCATTGTCAGCGCGCGGGGCTTCAGCACGTGGCAACGGCGCAGCGGACCTGCACCAGCGCAGTCCGCCACAGCACGCCACCTCGTCTACCGCCATAGTGTCTACGGTGAGGGCGGCGACGTCTGCCTTCGGTGTCTCCGCTGGGATATCCGCCCAGGGTACGAGTGGCAGGGGTCCTCACCGCTCTCTTAGCTCACGAACGGCGTCCACAAACGTCACCGGACACAGCGCAGGTGGCACGAGCGCTCGAGGGACGACGGTGAGCACCTCTAGCGGTCGCATCAGCGGTGGCCATGGCGGCGGTGGTCGTGGTGGACCACTGCAGCGGTTTGGCGATGCCTATTCGCCGTCATCTTCGTCGGCATCCTTCGCCCATGCCGGCGCCTCGCGTACGAGTTCCACGACGGCGGTGGAGCTGCTGCGACGACTGCGCGCCAACACAGGGGCGTGATGTGGAGAAGCGTGGGTGGGCCTGCGCGTACGCTGCCGCTGGCGCGTACAACATACACATACCTAGCCAAACTGAGGCAGAGTTTACCGCGAGTAACGTGCGACGAGTAGCGCATGAGCACACGCCCGGCCGCTTGGGTAGCGTGCTGAGAGTCGTTCGAGTTGTGCGACGAGTTGGTTGCGGGGGTGGGGTAGGAGAGGGTGGGAGAGGGTTCGGGACTCTGTCGATGACCGCAGCGAGCCTGCAACGGCGGCCGCCACCTTTCGCCCCCCTGCCTTTTTCTCTCGCCGTTTGTGACTATGCCTCCCTCCTCCTCCCCCTCTCCCCCATCTCTCCGCCGGGCCACTACCACCGGTTCTCATTCCCCCTCACCTCACGCGGCACCGCAGCGAGAAGGGCACCCACACCCACCCACACACGCATAGGCGTACACCACTTCATAGACTTGCATCAAGACAAACCCGCGTACCCCACGCACGGTGCATATCACTGACACTGCTGCTGCGTGCGGTGTGGGCGAGGAGAGGAACACAAGCGCATCGACCCGCGGGTAGCAGTGCTGTGTACATCCACCTTTCCTCCTGCCGACCAGGTGGACTTCCTCTTCATCGTAGCACACACGCACACATGCAGGAACAGTACGTGCGCAAGGCGTGTACGACCATTGCTAGCCAGATCATCCTCGTGACGGCTGGCGATGGTACCAAGCACGCGAATACTTGCACAGGCAGCAATAGCAGCAGCGTGGTGGCAGCGGCGCGCGCGGCTACCACTTACCTTTCAGCGACATCAGCGGAGACCAAGGTTGCCACTGGTCTTGATGATCTGCAACGCGCCTGCGACGCGGTGGTGCGTCACGCCATGACGCTCTACCGGCTGTGCCGCCGCCCCGGTGGAGGCGCCATCGACATCGTCTCCGTGGGCGCGAGCAGCGGTAGCAGCGGCGCCGGGGCGGCGAGTGCAGCCGAGGAGGCCGCGTATTGCGTCTGCGCGGCAGTCATGGCGCTGGAGCCGAATTTATGGGCGTCTCTGGTGCGACGAGCGCAGCTGCTACGCCCACGCAAACCGAGCTTTCGCTTCGTTGCCCCTGTCGCCGTCCCACCGGTCTTGGTAAAGGACGTGGAGAGGTTTTTTGGGCGGAGTCGCCATCTAATGAGCTCCACCGCCGCACCTGCAGTGCTCACAGATGGCATCCCCACTAGTGCTGCAGCGTCGTCCTTGGCTTGTGAAGGGGTAAGGGTACCCGCACCAACCGTTTCCGCGTCTGCTTCGCCTTTAGCCGTCACCACGACAACGACCACCACCGCAGCCACCGCTACCGCCACTTTGGGACTCCCGGCCCTGCAGGCGGAGGCCGTTGCTGCGTGTTTCTTCTTCAAGACCATGTCGGCAGCGGAGAGGCTGCGACGTAGTGACGTCCTTGAGGTGCGCGTTCGACTACCCGATGCAAGTCGCGCTGTGGGGGCGTCGGCCGAATCAAATGGGCTCACCACAGCCGCCGCAGGATTTGCCAGCGCTGCGGTGGGCGCGCCCGCCGTGGCGGAAAGGGATGGTGTTGTCGTGTCGTCGTCTCTGCGAAGACTCACCGGTGCGGTAACAGCTGCCACGGCTGCGAGCGCGCAGGAGCTGACTGCAGGCCCCAGGAAGGGAGGACGCCGGTCTGGGCTTCGAGCCATAGCACGTGGCGCTGCTGCTCCGGGTGACACCGGTCCCTCCTTGCACACACGCCCGACACGATCAGCGGCTTCACTGCTGCCGTCGTACTTGGCTGCTGCATCGATGCTCTTCAACGACGGTTTGGGTGGCTGGGGTGGCCAGCAGGTAGCTGGTGGCACTCGCACGAATCCCTCGCCGCTCTCGAGTACGCGCAGACCAGACCGTGCGGACGGCGCGGAGGATGACGCGGGGGTCTCTGACTGGCCAAGCGGGATCAGCAGTGGGAGTAGCTCGCAGAGTCGGGACTCGAGCCCAGGCGACGGCGGCATCGGCGCGGGAAAGGTTCAGGGCCGCCATCCGTTGACCGGCAAAGGAAATTCTGCACACGACCATCAAGCGGCCGACACCGCTGCCGTGCTTACGCGACTGTACGCGTTGGCACTATCGGCAGAGGACCCAGCCGCCGATGTGCCTCTGAATGCCGAGACCACCACACAGGGGCACCAGCAACAGCAGCAGAACGGTGGTGGCAGCGACCAGCATCGAGTCGGCGATGCGGTCGCCTTGTCAATGGGCACACACACCCTATTCTCAGCCGCTGCCCCTCCATCCATGCTCTCGTCAGACAGCGGGCTGAGTCTTGTCGCCCTCGGCGCCTCCGTCACGTACGCATGTGATGCGCTGCACTGGGGTCGGCTCCAGATGCTGGTGCGGTACCCGCTGCTGTTTCGGACCATTCCAACTTCTGCCGAGGCGAGCAGCACTGTCGCGCTCGCAGGTGGTGGGGAGGCACTCACGGTGGAGGCGATGGTACGCATGAGTGGGACTTTAGGCATGGCGCGCACCGCCGCCCCCGTCTTCTCGCCGGCTTCAGCAACGCCACCGGACTCGACTGCAGGCAGCCGCGACGCGACGCCCCCCTCCGCTGCGTCTCTTCTCGCCTACATGTCATCTCTGTACGGTTCTGCCGACTCCATCGTCGGGCCGGCGCGTCTGCGTACGTCATCGCCGCCGCTGCTCTTCCCTCCACCACCGAGCCTCATCACGGATGGCGTCTTGCTTACTCGGCTGCTGATCTGCAGTGCGTGGCTGCTCGTCTACGCTGACGGCCTCTTTGGCAGCGACGACAACGGAGCGAGTGTGGCACCGACCCAGTCTGTCACTGGCGGCGTCTGGCCACGAGTACGCCCCACCCCAGCCGTGCAGGCCATCGTCGCCTACTGCGTTGCGGTCGTGCGCGAGGCTCGTGAGATGAGCGCCGGCGTGAACGCCGCTGCCCGCTCAGCTCACGGCAGTCTCAGTGGCACTGTTTGTTGCCCCGTGTGCGATGACCTGGTCAAGGAGAAGCAGCCGGTGCTGTGGTGGTCAACGCTGCGTGATGACCGCGCGTCATGGCGAGCGCAAGTGCGTTCTTTGCTGGAGAACAGCAACACCAACAGCGATGAGGCGGCGATTGCGGCTGCTCTGACAGATCATCTCGCCTGCGAAGGACGTGGCCGCCGATATGCGACACCGTTGCTGAGTGGCTCTGAGGGGGCGCCGTGCCGAGTAACCGCGCTGCAGCAGCGGTGGGGGGCGTACATAATGGGGGCCGATACTTCGGCGACCGATGACCGCGCCGCCGCCGCCACTGCTGTCACACCCCGTGGCGCAGAGGATGCATCCGTCAGGGTTGACCCTGTGAAGGCTGATGCGGACTTGCAAACGGGTGGCGCCGCCGCTGACGCGCGGGACACGGCTGGTGACAGCGCGAAAGAGGCGGCAACGCCAGTGGATGTGCTCTGGACGGCGCTCACGCAGCGCGTCGCCGCCGCCACGGACTTCTGTGTCTTTCTCTCGGCGCATCCGACCGAGTTCGCCGCCTCTCATTCGACTGCGGCAGCGTCGGTTACCAGTGACCGCCCGAAGCGTCCTCGAGCCGAGGACGAGGAGGAGGCGGCATCCCGAACCCATTTCCGCCATCGGCGGCAGGAGAAGCACCACCGTGGTGAGCACGCAGTCGGCTCTGACGACAGCGACGACGGCGGGTGGGGCGATGGAAACGGCACTCGCGCCGACACAGCTTGGCGTGCCGGCGTCGCGCTGCGGGGGAGCCGACACGCCGTCGAGGAGGCCGAGGAGTGGGGCCGGCTGCTGTGCCGGTGCGGCTGGGCGAACGCGGCCCCACCGTCTGGCACGACCTCCCCGCGCATGTACGAGGCGTGGGCGTCGTCACTGTTCTCGCCGTCTGCCATCCCGACACCGCAGCAGGCGGCCACGCTGCGTCGCCGACTCTCGCGCTACAGCCTCGAGGACTTTGTGCGCAAGCTAGTGCTTGGCCGTGGAGGCAGCTGGGATCGCTATGCGCGGCTGCTGTTTGGCGACGACGTGCGCACCGACTCCACCGCATCACCGTTCTGCCCACCGCCAGCCATGGACGTAGGTGCTGCGGCCACGAAAGACGTTCCTGCGCAGCCGATGGCACAACCACCAGCGTCACATTCCAGTCTGCGACCGAGGGCGCCGTCTCTCTCGCTACTAGAAGAGGCAGCGCCAGACGCTGAAGGCGTGTACGTACCACACATGCATGCGAACCCGCGTGCTACGCAGATATCGCCTCTCCCGCGGCAGCTGATAGCCGCAGCGCAATCGACGCCGCACCGTTCTTCAGGCCCCGCGCTATCCCCACCGTTGTCCTGCGACGCAGCCCCTGCCAACGCGGACGCCGACGCGAACCACGCCGTTGCTGCGGAGCGCTGGGCAGCAACGCCGGTCAGTAAGGGAAAGATGCCGTCCATCCCGCTGCTCGTCTCGCCGCTGATGCGACAGCACCAGATGGGGGCTGTTTTGGGTACTGCTGCAGCACCACCACTACCGCTGCCGTCGCCGGCAGATGCGGCTGCTCGCACGACAGGCGTTGTACCCGAGTGTGCTTTTGGTGCAGACGCGACACCTGCGCGGCGGAAGGATGCCTCGGCGAAGGCGCCTGTCTCTGCGCCTCTAGAGCAGCTTCGTGCTCAGCAGGCTGCCTTGTACGACCTACTGCGCTTCCGACCACGCTTGCCCCCGTTGCGAGAGGAGGACGCCGTGCTGGAGTGCGCCTCGTGCTTCTCGCTCTTCCACCAGGAGTGCATTGCGCCGGTGCAGCGGAACTTTATGGGGCAGGTATTCCTGTGTCACACATGCCGATTGCGGTGGGCGCGGCCCTACGCGGCAGGATGCGGGCTTGTGCACCAAGCACCAGAGCAACACCGCGACCCTGAGGTGGCGGGTGACCGTTGTGCAGCTGATCGGCCTTGATGACGCTTCGGTGAGGAGGGAGGCACTGCTTGTGATGCTTCGTGAAGCGACGCGCTGGACTTTGAGCTGCTCCTGCAGCGCAGAGGTGCATCAGCGGTGCCTAAATTGTCTTTTCACACATGCCCTCAGGCCCACGCGCCCGCGCATGTGTATGTGTGTATGCTGTGTGTGCTGTGTGTGCCAGCCAAACGACCGCCGCCATCGCGTCATGGGCAGCTGCTCGGTGCTGCATTTTTTTTAGGCGGAGCCGCTCCACTCCATCGCATTACTTCAGCTACCCCTTCCCATCGGCTTATCTTCATCTGCTGCTGCTTGCCAACGGTTGCGTGCGCGCCGCGGACGACTCTGTGTGCCGGATCTATGGCGCCCGCACACGCACACAGCGCGGTTCTGTTGCTGTGCTTCGCGGCCCCTCCCCGTCTCCCGCTACTGTGTAGTTCCGCCATCACCGTCCTGCCCGATTTCTCTGACTCTCTCGCGCTGTTTCTTGTCATTACGGATCCGTGTGTGTGCCCGCGCATGTGGTTGGTGGCGCGCCCAGTTTCGATGGGCACGCCACATAGCCGCACCCTCCGTCACGCGCACCATCTGCCATACATGCGCGTCCCTGTAGATTAGTATCATCATTCACCGACGCACTGCTAGCAGCCGGCATCCGGCCTACACACACACGAACACGCCCGTACCTTAGCCACACGCACCTTGCGGCTCACTGCTGTTCTAGACGCCCCGACTGCATCTCTTCACGACACACACGCACGCGCACAGACGTTGGCTGCTCTCGGCGTACACTGCTCTCCCTTTGCCACTTCCCCGGTTCCTCTGTTATCACCTCGCAGGCGCTGCTGCTTGCCTGTGTCTGATCCCTCTACCTCTAACCGTCAACGCTTTCGCTTCGCGTGGGAGGAGGGGCATCACCTTACTTTCAGTCTGCCGCGGCGCGACTGCACACACTTTACACGCACACCCGCACGAACTCTTGAGCGCATGCTCGCTAAGCCTCTCGGCTTGGGTTCCAGGGGTGCGCTGCGTCGCACTGCCGGCACCGCGGCTGGTTGCCCTTCGATGCTCGCATCGGCGGCGACTGTCGTCGAGTCGCGTCGCACGCACTCCAAGACGACGCATCCGCCGTATCCTTTTCCCCGCCAGAGCGACCGTGCGCGCCAAGCTGCCGCGGGGCTGTCGCCGAGCAGCGACCTCTTTGCTACGTCTCCCTGCAGCGCACCCATGTCACTGTGCAGCTGCGGCTGCCCGCACCCCACGAAGCAGACGCTTGACGTGCCCTCCATGTACTTCTCCACCACACCGGGGCTGCTGTGCGACCGCAACACGTCGGAGGCCTCGGAGACTGCGACTCTCAGGAAGGAAAAGCTTGCCAGCCTAGTTGGCGGCCGCCTTGTTCAGTCAGTGCAGCGTGAGCAGCCGCCGCGCGGTAGCGGTATCCAGCCGCTGCTGGACTTCAACAAGCACTGGGCCGGCGAGATTGTGCAGCTGAACCCGGACTACTTTGTAGAGCTTGCGAAGCAGCAGAAGCCGCAGTACCTGTGGATCGGCTGCAGTGACAGCCGCGTGCCCGCCAACGAAATCGTCGGTCTCTACCCCGGTGACATCTTTGTTCACCGCAACATCGCGAATATCGTGTGTAACAGCGACCTCAACGCGCTCGCTGTTATCCAGTACGCAATCGACTGCCTGCAGGTGGAACACGTGATCATATCGGGGCATTACAAGTGCGGTGGCGTGACGGCGGCTCTGCACGAGGACCGCGTGGGTCTTGCGGATCACTGGATCCTGCACGTGTCGGCGGTGAAGAAGCGCCACTGGCGGCGCATGCTCAGTGAGCTTCCCACGCGCAACCACCTCGACGCCCTGTGCGAGCTGAATGTCCTGGCGCAGATGGAGCACGTCGTGGAGACGCACCTGATACAGCGTGTGTGGTCAAGGCAGAACACAGAGGATGCCGCGGCGAAGCGCGAGAACCGCCCGTCGCAGAACAAGCCGGAGAACGAGGTGGAGATTCACGGCTGGGTATACGGGCTGGAGGATGGCTTAATTCGGCCGCTGCTGACGCTGAACCGCCGGTCGAACGTGGAGAAGGAGTTGCACAACGCCGTTGATGCGCTCTTCTGGCGCTACGGGCAGCTGTAGTTGCCCCGTACCTCCTCTGCGCGTTCGCCTGCCGGCTGCTACGTGATGTGCAATATATATATATACCGATGGAGAAGCAGGAGGAAAGGCCCGGGAATTGTCCTTGCGGAGGGTGTCATGATGGATGGATGAGGTGCCGAGCTTGCGTGAGGGGCGGGGGGGGGGGCAAGGGGGCGTTGAAGGGCAGAGGGAGGCCGCGGAGTCGGAGGTTGCAGCGGTGCTGCACGTAAACGTACACCAGGCTCTCTCTCGTTTCGCTGGCGCTGTGCTTGCGTACCAACTGCTCACCCGGCGCGGCCCTTTCCCCTCGGCGCGCTCGCACGACTCGGGTCTCTGCCTTCGCTCCCCCCCGTCCCCCTTCGCACAGCCCTCTTGCTGTGCGACTTTCATGAGCCCACCGCCTCTGTGCGTGCCTCATCACCGTTCCTTCAGCCCTCGGTTGGCGCTCGCTGGCCCTCATCACGCATCCCTGGGTGCCTGCACGTATGCTTTCATGCACGATCTCTCCCGCCCCTCTGTCGAGCTGCTGACGCCCTGAGTTTCTCCGGAGAGGATGATTATCATCTCGGGAAGACGAGGGCACCACCACCACCACGGCATGCGTGGGTGTGCGCGGGCGCTTGAGCACAGAGAAGGTGGTGGGATGGGTTGAGTGGGGACAGCTGGGCGAAGCACCGGGCGCATTCTCGCTGAGCTACCACTCCTTCCTCCTTCCCCCTACTCTGCCTGCGGAGGAGGCCGAAACAGCCCCTCCCCTCTCCCCTCCTGTGCCTGCCAAATGGCGAACCTGCCTCTGGTGGGTGACAGGGTCAAGTGTGTGTCACGTGGGCGGAGGTCAGCGCGACGCATCACTGCTGATGTCGGCGGTGGGGGGCCTGGATGAGGTTGCGTCGGAGCGGCCTGCGACCGTGCACACGCCTGCACCGTCTATGCGATGGGCGCAGTGCCGGCGTGGCTCGAACGCACCCCGCACGGCCCTCACACTGGGCACTGGGGGGGGCAGCCTGAGTGCCACCCCCTGAAGGGGATGCACCAGGAGTGGCGACCGGCGCGATGGGGGAGCGGCTGTGGCAGGGGCCTGGTGGTGGTGGCGGCGTGGCGTTGGACTCGTGTTGCATGGTGGAGGGTGAGCGTGCTGAGGGAGCGTGTCTGCCGCCATCTGGTAAGCACTTGGCACATGGTCTCGGCACTCCCCCTACTTCCCTTGTCGGTCTCTCTTGTTCTGTTCAGCATTTTGTTGCTCTCTCCGACTCACGCACGCACGCACGGGCAGTCAGCGAGCGGAAGGCGCGATGGCGCCGTCGTGCCACCTCCCCCCCGCTCCGCTATCGTTCTCGCTATCACCATTGCCGCCGTCATCCGCATTATCCGCGACGCTCCTCCACCTCCCTCACCTCCCTCCGCTTTCGTTCTCTGATCTTCCGTTTGGCGGGTTCGTGGCGCTCTGCTGACGAGGGTTCTGTAGATTTAAAGCCCTCCCCTCCCCTCCCCTCCCCTCGCCCACGCTCTCCCCCCCTCCCCACACGTACACACGCACACACGCACACCGGAGGGGTCTTCGATGAAGGGCATCGGCCGCCAGTCGTTCCTCGTTGTGCTTGACTTCGACTACACCATCGTCGACTGCAATACGGATGAGGTTATCCCAGCGGCGCTGGGCCGCCGCGACATGCAGCGGCGCCTGATGCTGGAGAAGAGCCGAGTTCAGTGGACGAAGCTGATGGACACCATCATCGCGCCCTTCCACAAGGAGGAGCTGAGGAAGGCGGCGCAGGACAGTGTCACCATCGACCCAAAGATGCCCGAAGTCTTTCAGTATCTGAGAGAGGCACAGAAGCAGTACGCCGTCGCGGCGGCTGGGTTGACGTCGCCTGGCGATGCGCGTGCGGCGGCGGTGCAGGACAACATGCCGGGCTTTATAGAGCTGAACATCGCCAGTGATGCGAACCTTCTGTTCATTGACGCGGCGCTCGATGCGCGCCTCCCGGGTGTGAAGGAGTGCCTGCCACAGATTCACAGCAACCCGTACTACGACCTGACCGCGCCTGGCGTTTCTCAGAGTGCCGGCTTGGACGTGTGCTATGGCCCAGACCGGCCGGCCGGCAGCCTCAACGTGAACGACGAGGCGGACCGTGATGCAGTGTACAACCCGGGCATGACGCGCAAGTCGCGCGTGTGCTGGTACGAGCCGTACGGCCACCAGTGTCAGTGCTGCCTCGCCGGCGGCAAGCCGAACATGTGTAAGTCCATTATCATCGAACGTCTGCTGCAGACGACGTCGCTCATCGATCCAACTGTCATCTTCGTTGGTGATGGCGCGAACGACTACTGCCCCGTACTGAACGTGCTGCGGCCGCGTGACTACATGTTCGCCCGCCGCGACTTTCCGATCCACCACATCCTCGCCGGTGCCCCGCATCCGGCATCCAGCAAGAAGGGCGTCGCCGGCGACGTTGGCGGGTGCTGCCACATTGGCCTGTGGAGGAACGCTGCGGAGTTGCGGGAGCTCTTCCAGCTTGCCTTGGAGCACCCTGGCGCACGACTCCCGACGCTCGTGCGGTTCCGCGATGCGACTGCACAGGAGTTCCGCTCCGTCACGATGGCGAAGCGCATTCCTTCCGTGCTGAGGCGTGTCATGGAGGAGCTCAGCAACGCGTCCGCGGTGTCCGAGAAGGGACGCCAGCGTGTCATTGAGCTCATGCGAGATACAGAGGCGAACGGCATGGTGCCGCCGCTGCCGGGCCAGGCGTGCGTGCCGGCGTGGCTGCGCAACTACGCATACGTCTCTGAGTACGACAACGTCAACGCCACTGATGTGGCACGGCGAGTGAGCCCGCCAGCGGGAAAGGGGAAGGAGCACCTGATCGCGCCGCGCTGGGGCCAGTTGCCGTGGCTGCATGGGGAGATCTACTTTTACCATGTGCTGTGGCAGTGCTTGATGATGCAGGACGTGGCCGAAGGGGCAGCGGAAGCGGACGCGACAGCCGCCGCGGGGACGGCGGCCACCTTCAATGTTGTCACTCAGCACGCCTTGCACAACCCGCTGTTCTCGCAGGAGTGCCGCGTTGCGTCGACGCCGGGATTGGTCAGCCCGCCGGCGATCGAGATGCAGAGCGCACGGGATGTGGCGCCGCTGGTGTGCCGGCCGGCCTCGATCGCCGACAGTGTCGTGGTACGGCGCGTGCAGCCCGGCAGCGATCGCCCCGCTAGACAGGTGCCATACGCGGAGATGGTGCGGCAGCCGAGCGGCTGCGCCATCCCCCCAGCCGCAACATTCTTCTCCCAATACCGCGACATCTTTGCCCGCGAGAAGCACGCTGTCTTGATGGACTTCTTGAAGGTACGCGTGGTGCCGATGCTGGCGTGCCAACCGTGGGACGCCGATCGCGACTACGGCGGCATCTTGCTGCGGTGGATGCTGTGGGGCAACGGCATCGACCTCTCCATGTTCACGCTCGACCAGCTGGCCGACTTGCATGGCAAGGCAGCGGGCGGCGAAGACAAGTCACACGCAGGCGATGTGGCGGCGCTGCGGGAAGTCGAGAAGGCTGCGTCCCTGGCGCAGGATGCGAACCTGGTTGGTAACGAGGTGACCAAGGTGGAGGCCTACCTGCAGCGCCTGCTGGACCCGGACGACGCATGCAACGGCACTCGTCAAGTGGACGTCGTCATGGACAACGTTGGCGTGGAGTGCATCTCCGACCTGTGCTTTGGTTTGTGGTACGTGAACCAGGCGACCAAGCTCGGCGCTGCGGCTGGTGCCGGCAGCGCGCGTGTCGTGTATCACGTCAAGGCAATGCCGTACTACGTCTCCGACGTGACGCCGCGCGACTTCGACCTCACACTCGCCACTTTGGAGGATTCCTTCACCGGCGAGGCCTTCGAGCCGGATGCGACGAAGCGGATGACGCTGAAGGCTGTGCTGGAGCCGTTCATTGCGCAGGTGCGGGACTGCTTCGCGCGTGGCGCCTTCGCTGTCGACGCCGATACCGTGTGGACGCAGCCGTCCGAGTACCGAGACCTGCCGCCGCGTGTGATAAACCGGTGCTTCTTTACCCAGTGCGTGTCGGCACCGACTTCTGCTCGTGATGCTGCCGCGACGATGACGGGGTCGGGTGTGGCTGCGGCGCTGGCCGAGACGGGCTGCCCTGGCTCATCGGGGGCCGGGCTCTACCGCATGAACAAGGCGCACGTCCAACCCTGCAGCGGGTTGGTCGTCTTCAAGGGTGACCTTAACTACCGCCGCCTCGTTGGCGACCGCTACTGGGACCGCACCGATTTTTTGACGACGCTGGCGAAGGAGGAGAGGCCCGACCTGCGCAAGGCACCAGAGCGCTACAGCGCAGTGGAGCACTCCATCGTGGAGGAGCTGACGCAGGACACGCCGCCAACCGCGCTGATGGACTCACCGACCTTTTCCGACGTGATGTCAGCATATTGGCCAACGCAGGTCGTTCCAGTGTGCTCGATCCGCACGATCAAGAGCGAGTGCTGCCTCGGCGTGCCTGGTGACGTGAAGGCGAGGCTGGACCAGGAGCTGGGGCTGCCGTGGCGCGTCAGCGGCAAGTACGGAGAGATTCTGTTTGCTTGCTGAGGGCAGTCGCGGTGCTGATACTCAGCACCGTGACGGTTCGGAGGTGGAAGGGGGGGGCGAGGGGCAGGGGGCAGGGGAGGTGCGCGTGCAGAAGTGGATGACACGCTCGACTCCTTGCATCCCTTCTCCCCCCCCCCCCCACACACACACCCCGCCGTGACTCACGTCTGTGGGAGGCACGCGTGCGTCACTCTCTCTTTTCCTCTCCGTCTGCCGTTCATCTTCATCTTACCAGGAAAACAACCAAACATGTCGTACGTGCGCAGGGGCGGGGGACGCGCTGTCATGGGGTGATGCACGTGACTTTCCCGCCACACCGCCTGCCCGCTCTCTCGCCACCTCCTGGGGGAGCGGGGGGGGCACCTTCCCCGATCGCCATCCCTATCCTCCTCTCCCTGCGTCATGAGCCTTGATGGATCGACTGTGCCTAACCTCACCCACGCCACGCCCTTGATTCTCTGCATCTCGCTTGCCGGCGAACACGTCTTCTCACGGTTGCTCCTCCTCCTCCTTTTCCTTCTCCCTGCTCTTGGCGTACGCGCTTCGGCCGTTGTTATGTGAAAGTTGATTGTGGGGCCGAATCTCCGATTCGCCGCTCCTGTCACGAAGCGCACGCGCGCAACCATCAACTAGCACGGACGTACACAGCTCTCGTTTAGTCCCCCTCCCCCTATCGAAGGAGAGCGCCATCGAGCGCGACTGCAACGGCGAGCACCGAGGGAGAGGGCTCGAACCGCTCTTGGTACTACTACCTCCCACTTCTACTGCCTATACGGCAGGATCGTGTCCCCTCTCCCTCCCTCCAGCCCCTGCATCAGCCATCTTGCTCCCGCCCTCTCCACACCTCCATCACACTGACCCAGACCCACACAGACACGCGCGCACACCACTAACTCTCTCTTTTCAACGTGCACGAGCACGACTTCACCAAGACAACGATCAGCGCCACCACCGCTGCGTGCCACCGCGGCGTGCCGGCGTGCGTGCGTGCGCGTGCGTGCGGGCGTCTGAGCTTCTCTTCTTTGTTTATGCTTGCGTACTGCTCTCTCTCGCACACACTCTTGCACTCCTCTGCGGGGCTTGTGGTCGAGTGTCGCTGGACGTGTCCCTTGTCCGGGTACTCTCCACGCACGCACGCACACACTCACACTGAGGGCTCCGTGCGAGTGTGTGCGTGCTCTGTGCCGTCTTGTCCCTCTCCCCCCTCCCCCCTTTCCAGCTCCCCCGGCAGCGCTGGCCGAGTGTCTCGCGTCCACCACGCCATCCGACCAACGCCCATCCCGCTGCACGCCGCTCTTCCTCTTTCCCCATGCCTTTGCGCACACTTCGCGACAACGTACGAGCGCATGCCGCGGCTTCATTGGCGGCAGACGCGTGGTGTGCGTACTTTGTACACCGTCGTCCCTCCTGCGCATCCGTCTCGGGTTCTCGGCAATGCCGGCGGCGCAGAAGTTAGCCGTCGCCGTGTGGCAGTGCCACCCGAACATGCCCCTTTGTATGGCTCTTCAACGTTGTTGCGGCCGTCATCGCAGCCGTTGTCACCTCAGTCACCGTCGGCGGCGCCGGCAGGGCAGGCGCAGTTGTCTTGCAGGCACCAAGGGAGACGCCGCAGGCATGGATGGGCACTGGTCTGTCTCTCGCCGGCACTCGTGGTGCTGGTCGCCATGATACAGATGCTCGCGGAACCGGCAAGCACCAGCACCAGCCACCACTGCGGCAAGGATATCCTCCCCAGCGGTCTTCGCAGCCGCACGGCAACCGCTACGGCTGTGTGTGCGCGCTGGTCACGTAGGCTCGATAAATTCTCAGCAACCGTGCCGCCGCAATGTGGCGGCTCTGCACCTCACGTCTCCAGTGCCGGCGACGCGCCGTGGAGGGCAGCTGGCGCACAAGGGCATCTCGCCGCATGCCCTCCGCGAGACGATGGCGACGACGTGAGCGACGCCGACGGCGACGGGGTGGTGGAGCACGTGGAGGAGGTGGTCTGGGGACGGATCAGAGGCACAGGGGGGGGGACCGCGGGCGCGGCCATTACGAGGACACTCAGCGAATGGACGGCTGCACTCCCATCTTTGATGGCTGGTGGGCCCGCCTGCGCTCGCCTTCGTTATCGTGGTGGCTTTCAAACAGTACATCCTCCACTGGCCGTGACGCTGCGTCGCCTGTGCCGCAGTCTAAAGCGTGCGATGTACACACAAGCCAAAGCAAAAGCTCATCAGCAGCTGCAGCCGCAACGGCGTCAACGATGCCGACGCGCACTGATGTGATAATGGCGGCACGCGGGAGTGATGATGGCCATGGGAATCACTTGACCGGGAGGAGGATGACAGCGTATATGCCGACGTCCCGCGCATCCCTTCGGCTTTGTCTCTCTGCCTCTCCTCATGGTTGCTGCGCATGTGTATGCGCGCTTGTGGGTGTGTCCGCCCACGAGGGGGGGGGGTACCCCCACCCTGCGTCACGGGCGGCCGGGGGTTTCGCCCGCCTCTCCTCCCCACCTTTCACCACCTTCTCTTCTGTTCTTCGGTCGCTGTCCCTCTCGCTCTCAAACGGGCTCAACTCGGCACCATTCACCGCCGTTCCGTCCTTCTCTCACCCCGCCCGTCCTCATCCTGGACTTGGCCGGCTCACCTCGCCCTTCCCGCTCTGCGTTGCCGCACACGCCTCCCAATCCCCCCCCCCCCACCCTCCCCACACGTGCAATGCGGTGTGCCCTCAGCATTCTTCGCACTACACCTTCCGTTTTCGCCTCCATCACTGTGCGCACGCCGCACTCACAGAGATCGAGCGTGGGCAGGATTGCTCACGTCACTCAGGCGGGACGGTCTTCTTCCCCCCCTCCCCTCTCTCTGTGTGGGCGTGCGTGTATCTGTACTCCAACGCCACATCCTTTGTAGCCACCGCGACGGCCGACATCGCTCTCGCTGCCCCGCCTTTTCTACTCTGCCTTCTGCCGTTCCCGCGCCTGCCCGTCCCTTCCCCGCCCTCACCAGCCCCCCCCCCCCACACCTAGCTACACACACACAAGACGGAGAGGTGCGAGGGGAAAGGGAGAGAGGGCAGAGGGGTCGCCTCATCACCATCATCCGTGGCAGACGCCGTCTTGCAAGTGCGCCCCTCAGCGTGATAACGGGCTTGTGTCTTCTCTCTTCTCTGTTCATCGGTGCTTCCCTTTTATTTTCTGTGTGCGCCACACTCCGTTGACTGCCGCTGCTGCTGCTGCTGCTGTTAGACTTGTAGGCACCCCTTTCCCTCCCTCCCTCCCTCCCAGTCCCGCCTGTGCTGGTGCCTGCATGCTCTCCTGCGTGCCTGTCAGTGCTTCGTTGTCTTAGCGGAGAATGCAGCCGCCTCAGCTCAAGCCCGCGCTAGCGGGTACGGCCGATGTGGCCCCGCCGGCTGCCTTCGCGGGGCCCAGCATGACCTACGATGGGAGCAGCGGCAGGTGCGAGAACTTATATTCGAATCCGTGCTCATGTGAGGAAAGGGACGAGGACGCTAGCAGCTACTCGGCGGACTACCGCGTCTACCAACAGCGTCCCGGCATCATGCACGCCGCGACACAGCGACGATCTTCATCGTTAGGGCAGCTCTCCGTTGTGCAGGTGCCGACATCGGTTGCCCCGCTCTCTTCTCCTCCCCAGCCTGCGGTCGCGCGAGCACGTAGCAGCCACTTGCCGCATGTAAACGGCACGTCTGCGGATCGCTCTGTGTCTGTATCACTGCCGCCAGCCTATTCGGATAGATTCAACGCCCATGTTGTGGGCGACTGCCCAGAACATCATGGCACTGGCTCCTCATGGTGGTGCTGCGGCAGTAGCTGTGCGACGCGCACAGGTGAAGCGAATGGAAAGGTGCCGGCAGAGGGTGCCGGCTGTAGCGAGCGCTTCTCGTCGCATCGCGTCGGCTCAGCGCTGCTGAGCTCCACAGCGGAGATTGCACCCGGGTACCTGCTGGGACTGATAGGTGTTGTGACAGGACTGCTGCTGTTCCTGCCGTGGTCGTCGAATCCGGTGCACATTTCATTGATGGTGCTGTCGTCGGTGGTAGGGTGCGTGTGTGGCCTGCTCTACTGGGTTTTGGAGCGGCGGTGGCACCGGCGGTGGCAGCATGGCTTCTACGACGCAAGCGGCGCAGCAGCGGCTTCCTGCAGCGCCGAGGGTGCTCGTGACCGGCACGCTGAGTCTGCCGCTGGCAGCGCTGCCCCGCGGTATCACGACCACGACGCCGATGAGGAGGTCAGCAGCGTGGATGTGTGCTGCTGCGCTGGCTGCGCAAGCAACCTTCTTGATCGCCAGCACTTCCGCACTGTGCTGCCGGGGGTTCAGCTGCTTCTGCTTGGTGCCTTTGTGCTGGTGTCACCACAGGTGATGGCAACGTGGACGGCCCCGATGGCGTCAACGACTGGCCTCGGCGGCGGTGCCATCCTCGCCGACAGTGAAGCAGGACATGGGGGTCGCTACGGGGCCACGCTTTATCCTGTCGAAGCGGTTTGGAAGACTTGCCTGCTTCACGCGTGGATTGGCATGCGGTTTTCACTGCCGCTTCTGTGGAGCTTGCTGGTGGGCCTCGTGCACATGGCCGTGCTGTTGGCGCAGTGCCAACACGCCGGCCCGGGCACGCTGCTCACGCTGGTGGTGTGGATGAGCGTGCCGCTGCTCTGCTTCGCCTTTGCGATGTGCATCACAAGGCCCCGGCCGGCGATGGTGGAGGGACAGCAGCAGCACCAACTGCTGCGAGCCCTCGCCGCTGGTGTGGGTGCGCCGCTGTTGCCTTTTGCGAACTCTTCCAGAGGCCGGAGCCGTGACGCGTTCGAGGCCACGTACGCGTCCGTGTCGTACGCGAGTCCTTTGACAGCGACGCCGGCTGCTCCTGCGCCAGCCATGCAGTACAGTGCCCACCCATCTCGTCGGGCGGTCCTCCCTCCGCCACCGGTAGCGGCGTACTCGGCTGCTTCATACGCACAGATGCTCTCGGCGGAAAGCATCGGCGGCAGTTACCTTGCCAGGCTGAAGGTGGGCGGGTGGGGGAGCCTCGTACGCGGCGGCGGAGGAGTGAGCATGGCAGCTGCCCGGTACCCCCAAGCCAACTACGGTGACCGTGGGACGGCAGTGTTCAGCCATTACGAGTCCGACCAGCGAGTCATTTCGCCGCAGCGGCCGGTGCGCCAACGCTACAATGTCGCGGTACGATCACCGGCGCCAGAGTTCGTTGACAGTGCGGGGGTGCCGCCGCGCGACAACCTTATCGGCCTCGCGACCGCACATGACACGACCCTGCCTCCGCAGCACGGGCAAGCACGCGACCCGTCTTCACCCTTGTACCCTCCAAGCTCTCCTCCTCTGGCACTGCGCGAGGCGCGCTACGAGTCTGCTCATCACCCCATCAACACCGTAGGTGAGGTGATGTATCCCGCGACATCAGCAGCAGCGATGCTCCCATCGTCTGGAGACGGCGCCCATCCATCTCTGTCACTCCCGCAGGCGTCGCGCCAGCTCGCTCCGCCCTCGCGCTTGTCTAACGTCAGCAGCAGCTCCCCCTCGACAATGCTTGTGGGCAATCTCGGGCCAGCGCCTCAGCCGCGACGGCGGCAACTGCGCAAGCACGCGCAGCAGGGGACGGCTGGAGAGGTCGAGGAAGCCGGTGTGTTTCGTGACGATGCGGTTGACAGCGACGGCGCCGCGGCGGCGATAGCGCCAGCAGACTTATGGCATCAGGAGACTCTGCAGCACCGGCGAGCAGGATCGACGACCGCCAAAGAGCAGAGAGTGTGGAGCGGGGTCGTCTCCACCGCCGTGGCCGCTAAGAGCATGACTGCAGCTGCATCCGCGGCGGATGACGAGGGCTGCACAAACGGCGTTGATGCTCCCCATGTTCCTGTCCACGGCAGCGATGACGACGGGGAGGAGTGGGACGACGAGCTGCCCATACCGGCCGGGGCCTCGCTGGAGGACGCGTGCGCGCCGTACCTTGTCCTCGACGCTGCCCTGGTCATTGTGGACGTCGGCCCGTCCCTGTGCCGGCTTCTGGGTACCACCGTCGACGCTGTCTTGTTCCGCCGACTGCAGGATGTGCTCGCTTGGCTCGATGTTGTGGAGCAGGAGACGGCGGTGAGGCTGGTGAGCGCCGTCGCGCAGCCTCTGCGCACCGCCGCCGCCGCCGAGCGAGGCGAGAAGCGTGGCGCAGGTGCCCACTCTCCCAGGGAAGAGAAGGCGAAGAAGGGGAAGGACATGAGGGGGCATCACGACGACAACGAGAACCGCAGCGCGCTATCGGGGGCGGCGAAGCAGCTCGAGAAACCGTCGGAGAAGGGGGTGCGCGACAACGTCGCCGAGGGGGCACCTGTGCGGCGGATCACGCTGCGGGGACACTGCCCCTACTACGTAAAGGCCAGCGGCAGCACGGGTGCGATCAGCGCCGGTCGATGCAGCCGACGGCCACCGTTTGCCCTTTGCTTCGACGTCTGGGCGGAGCGTCTTGCCGCACCAGCACTGAAGGCTGGTGGCTCTTGGCGGAGGCGCAAGTCCTCTGCGGTGGGTGGCGGCCGGCAGTTGGCGACGCCTTTTGTGATCATCCTTCGGCGTCCTCTCTTGCATGGCCTGTGCGATGCGCTGCCGCTGCCTGTTGCACTGGTGCACCCCCGGACGGGGGAGGTGCTGGGCTGGAATCACTACGCCGCGCGGCTGACGGGGTGCACCGCATATGACATGCTGGGGATGCCCGCGTACGGCAGTTTCGTGTACGAGGGATTTCCCGGCGCTTCCCCGACGACGGCGAGCCAGGGAGGCTTCTCAAGCACTGGCCGCCATCTCCCACCACCGCCGCCCCAATCACCGAGTGTGGAGTCCGCGTCGTCCGCGCATCGCCGACAGCGATCATCCAATACGGCTGCGCTGTCCGCGGCGACAGCGGTCGGCACTGTGCCCGATGGCGAGGTCGCCTCGAACGGCTTTGCACTTCCGTCTGCCAAGTCAACGTTGCCCACCACCGCGGCGCTGCTACTCTCCTCACATCAGACAACGTCGACAGCCTTTTCTCCCCTCCACGACGCGCGACTGCAGCGGCAGCACGGCGGCGCCGGTAGCCCAACCTTCGTGGACCAGGCATCACCGCCGCCGCACGCGGCTGGCCTCTATGGCACTTTCACCGTCGCGGCCTCGCAGCAGCATCGCGACACTCCGCTTCCTGGCTTTTTTTACGTGCCTTGCACATGTGCGGCGGCTGCGGTGGCGGGCGTCCCGCTCCCCGCTGTTGGCGACAACGGGGAGCCTGCAGTGACGAGCGCCAGTGGTGGTGGCGGCGCTCGACCAAGCAGCGCTTCGAGCACTGGCGGCGGGCCGCACCAGATCTCGTCTTTCCAGCCGCCTTGGTCGCTGGCCGGTCGTGGCGGTACTGCGGCAGCGGCTGCCAGGCACGCAGATCGACTGCCCTCGCAGCTGACCGCCGCCTCGCCGTCCCCTTTTCCCTTCGGAGTCGATGGCGGTGGTGGCGGCAACACGAACATCACCAGCGGCGCAGTAGGGGGTGTGCGCTGTCCTCGCCCACCACCGCCACCGCCCCTCGCGGCAGGACTCGAGTGTGGCACCGACTCCGACGAGGCCGGACTCGCCACCGCCTTTGAGACAGACGGGAACAAGGAGGCGCAGGGAGACGGCGGCGAGGACGTGATGGCGGCACCGTACTGCTCTTCACCTGCCATGGTGCGTGGACTGTTGTTTCGCGCCACCTTGCGACCACTGCGGGGTGTTCTGTGCAGCGAGGAGGGTGGCGTAGTCGAGAACCAGCTCGGCGGGCCGCTGCGGAGGAGCGCGAGCGCCGTGGAAGGCGAGCACGCTGGCGGCCGTGGCGCAGAAGGAAACCCCTTCCTCAATCCGCCGCCGCGTGCGGCGCGCGAAGAGGAAAGTGCGGCGGTGGAGGAAGAGGACGCAGGGGAAGAGCTAGCGCTCGCTCGGGAGAAGAACATGCAAGCCTATGGCAACGACAAGAGCGCCAGCGACGAAAGCGGTGGGGCATTGCTGTCGGAGCTGCAGCAGCATCACCGACACCACCGTCTAGACTGCACTGCCGCAGGTGCACGCATGCGGAACAGCGAGTGTGAGGAAGACAGCGGCGGCGATGGCGAGTCGGCCATGGACGACGAGGACGACACTCCCTTCGACGAGGACGACCTCCCGAAGGCAATGGCCGGGACGATGCACGGCGGGCTGACGCTCGCGGCGACGCTAGAGCAGCTCTTCGCCACCAAGGCGATGTCGTGCAACTTCAGGCTGGACAAGGAGTCCGTAGCAGGGCCACGTCGTAGTGCGGCATCGACCGTGACAACGACGGCGACCGCGGCCTCTGGAGCGCTGCTGAGCTCGGAGCTGCTGCCTCAGTACAGCCTCCGTGAGGCACTGCAGCAGCTTGCCGCAAGTGAGTCACCTCTCTTGCTCACATTTTCCGAGCCTCCCATCTATGCCACCGCGTGTGCAAGCGCCGAGGCGTTGCTGCAGGAGCGACGGCTAAGGCACCGCCGCGTAAGCAGCGTTTCCCCGGACGAGCACGGCTACTCCGGCGTGCTCACGCACGCGAATAACGGCGGCGTTGCTGCTGCGGCCAGTGGGGGTGGCTGCACCAGCGTGCCGGAAAGCTACCTCGGCACCCCGCCGGCGCCTTTTCTTCACCAGCACCTCCCGCAGGTGCCGGTGCTGTGGGGTGACGGGTCAGCCAGCCTCCAGTTCGTGGCTGCCGTGAAGGAGGCGGTGGATTCATACCGGGAGAGCATCGAAGAAGATTCGAGCGGCTACACGGACCTCCTCGGCCTCCTCTCGCTCAGCGGTGGCAACGGCGGTTGCGGCCCCAGCAGCGGCTATGCGGCGCGTAACTCGTCGTCTTCTCTGACGCCCACCTCCTTCGGCGGCGCTCCTGATGCCGCCGTGACGACTGCCATCACCGCCGACGCAGCGCGGCAGCTACGCCTCCTCAAGTCCCTCTCTGACCAACTGCTGCAGGCGACGGCTGCGTACAACCGCACGCGCCAGTCGATGAGTTCCACCACGTGGGGACTCAGCGGCGGCGGCGTTGCTGCGCGCATGTCCCCTTCACCCTCCTCCCCGTCGCTCTCCCTTGGGCTCTTTGCAGCCCCTCCCGTGCCGGACGCCGACGCTGCAAACGAACGTCACCGTAACACGCGTCGCCCCGGCTCCGCCACAACGCCGTCGCCGTACAAGGACCATCCTGCTGGCGGGCCGTTTGGAGTCTCTGCGCACCAGTCCCCGTTCCAGCCACCGCCGCCGCCTCCACAGCTCGCCTTTACCGGCGAGGAAGCGGAGGGCACGCATCGGCGCCTGCAAGGCGGCGGCCCGCACCGGCGTCAGCCGGGCGAGCCAGCGGCGAGTGCGAGCCCGGGCGGCAGCGGGGCACATACGGGCATCTACCGTGACCCCAACAGCACGCCGTTCTCCGTTGCATCGGAGGATGTCACCGGTGTGGTCCCCAGCGCCGTCGGGGACAGCAGAAACTTGGCACTCAAGGAACCACCGCCGCCGCCACATCGCAGTGCCAAACGCACCAGCGGCGGCGGCAGCGGTGGGAGGAGAGCCATACAGGATGGCGGCACGTCTCCCGTCAAATCGCGGCCACGCCATGCAGCGAAGTCGTCCACAGCAAGCGCGCCGCTGAAGGGGAGCAGGGGCAGGCATACTGGTTCCCGTCACGGCCGCCGAGGTGGCGCCAGCGCCTCTACCCCGGTCCACAGCCCGCCACTCGTGCCATTGGATGTAGGGGTGGACCTGGCGAAGGAGCCGCGCAGCTCTGGGCACATGGAGGAGATCAGCGGTAGCACGTCGTCTCCTGCTTCGCCTTGCGGTGGCGGTAGCGGAGGGTCGGGTCGCACCGCTGCCGCCACCTTTGCCACGACGTCTTCCTTGAACGCCAGGACATCATTAGTGGCGGCGGGATCTGTACCGGCGATGTCCACCCCTCGCCCGCACGCCACGGGTGCCAGCGCCTCTGCCCTCGATGTGGCAACGCCGCAAACGGAGTTGCACTCTTCTCCGCGACGCTACGACACCGCTGCGGCCTTCGGCGAAGGCGAGGAAAGCGGCCGTGGTGGCGGAGCGGGCGAGGACGCCACCGCTGCGGGAGGCGTTGCCAGCCGCTTGGCGACCTCGCCGCGATTACAGGGCAGTCTCTTGCTGAGTCCGTCTTTGGCCGCAGCGGAGGTGGTGGAGCTGGAGGCCAGCCACAGCACCGAGTCGCGCCAACAGCGGCTGCAGCATCGTAGCAGTCCAAATATCATATCCGGTGCAGGCTGTGGCAGCGGTGCAACCTCAGCCAAGCGCGATGCGTCGCCGCGGCGTCGCTCCAGCGCCGTGTACAGGCGGGAGAGCTCGCTCGACGTACTGCAAAGCGCGCCGGTTGGCAGTGGCAGCTTCGGTGGCAACGGCGGACTCGTGCCAACGAGCAACAGCGCGTCACCGCCGGCGGGTGCGGGCGCGGGAGGCCATGGGACAGGCTCGCCATCGCCGCATCCAGCTCGGACTGGCAGCGGTAGCCTGAACGCCAACGCCGCCGCTGCGGCGCGGTCGACCGCGCCGCGGCGGCCCGGCGAGGGCGCCGTCTGGGCAGTCCTGGTTTCACGCGATGAGGCGACGATTCCGTCGTGCCGCATCAGCGTCAACCTCGGGGACGAATTTCGGCTTGGCCGCAGCAGCAAGTGCACGGCTGTCGTGTCGGACAGCTTTGTGAGCAGCACGCAGTTCTCCATTGTGCGAACCGTGTCAGCGTCGACAACGGCGCAGGACTTGCAGTCTCCCGGCAGCGGCCGCAGCGAGCGAGGCGCGCGTCGAAACAAAGCCTTCACGGTCACTCTGTACGACCGCAGCGCCAACGGCACGTACGTCAACGTGAAGAAGCTCGGCAAGGACAAGAGCTGTGTGCTGCGCGACAAGGCCCTCATCACGTTCCGCCTCAGCACCTCGCAGTTCTTCTTGGGCTTTGTTTTTATGCTGACGGACGAGCATGGGGTGCCGCTGGACGACCGCACGGGCATGGGGGGTGGCAGTGGACTGCGCAGTCTGCTGGACGCACGGCTCTCACCGCAACCGCAGACAGGGCGGCGAACCAACGCCTCGTCGACCGGCGGTGGCGGCAAGGAGAGCAGCAGCAGCCAGAACACGGTCGTGGCCTCACCCACCGCCCCTTCCGCTAGCGCCGCCCGCCGCAACACCCCCCGCGCGCTCTCCACCCCGGACAACTCGAGCTTCGCGAGCGGCACCCCGAACGGCTCGCGGCGCGCCGGCGGCGGGGCCCCGCGCAGCGGCCGCCACGCTCATCGCGAGACCATCGAGTGGAAGATTGGCGAGGAGATGCTCGGCAAGGGCGGCAACGCAGAGGTGTACCTTGGCATCAACTTGACGAACGGCCAGCTGATCGCGGTGAAGCGGGTGCGGCTGCCAACATTTGCGCACGGCAGCGACGCCGAGCAGGACCCGGAGGCGAGGGCGATCCTGCAGCAGTACCGCTCTCTACAGGAGGAGATCAGCGTCTTGTCCAAGGCGACGCACCCGAATATCGTGCAGTACTACGGCTCCTCGCAAAACAGTGCGTACTTCAACATTCTGCTGGAGTTCGTGCCAGGCGGATCGCTGCGGCACCTGCTCGACAACTTCGGCGCCCTCAGCCCTGGGGTCATCCTCTCCTACGTGCATCAGGCTCTCGAGGGGCTGGCGTATCTGCACCGGCACAACATCGTCCACAGCGACTTCAAGGCGGCGAACATCCTCATCACAGAGAAGGGCAAGGTGAAGCTGACCGACTTTGGCACTGCGCGGCTGCTGAACCGGCCGCATGCAACAGCCGCCCGCGGCGGTGGGGAGGCGCAAAGCGTGACCTCGCGCACCGCCCCTGGGCAGCGCAAGGACGACGCTGTCTCTGTTGGCGGCGGAGGCACGTTGCAGATCGCCGGCACCCTGCGCTGGATGGATCCGGGCCTCTTCCATAACCCCCACTCGAGCGGCGCTGCCGACGTCACGGTTGCCGTCGCGGCGAAGGACTCGTCCGATAAGCTTGGCGGGCCTACGAAGGCAGGTGATATTTGGTCCGTTGGCTGCACGATGATCGAGATGATGTCAGGCGAGGCGCCATGGTTCGAGTACGACTTTGAGAGCGAGGAGCAGATCGTGAACCTGCTCACCTACACAGCGGAGCCGCCGGAAATACCCGAGTGCCCGGAGTGCCCAGACTTGGTGACCATCGCGCAAGCATGTCTCAAGATGGACCCAGCGCAGCGCCCCACATGCGAGGAGCTTCTCCGCATTGTCGAGGAGGCGACGGCACGGCTGCAGGCGCAGTCGATGAGTCCGTCCGTGAGCCCGTCGCGCGAGGTGTCACAGCAGCAGCAGCCTGCAGCCCCGGGCTCTCTGCCAGGCGCCGGTACGGGTGTGCGGTCCAGCAGCACTCTGTTCTGTCCTCAAGTGGAAGCTGCCACGAGCAGCGCATCCGCATCCCTCACGGCCAACCCGGTGGCCGTCTACGGCCCAGGGACGGACGACCGCCGCCGGGCAGAGCGTACCGGCCGCCCAAGGGACTCCACGCCGATTTCGGTTGCCGTTGGCGGCGATGGAGGCAGCTCCGCTCCGCTGTCTGCCCGCGACGCTGCCTCCTCCACGGCGCTCTAGCGTCTCCTCGGACGGGAGAGGAAGAAGAAGAGTGGGGACTGGGATAGGTGGTGATCGTGGTGTCTGTGCGTGTGTGTGTGTATAGGCTGTCCGCGGCACGCAATCGACGTGTGCGAGCATGGCGGCTGCCGGTGGCGTTCCTCCCTCTACGCCTGTGTTGCCGCCATCGTCTCCTCCAATTCTTTTGTACCTATCAACGCCTCTGTGCAGGCCGCTGCGTGCCTGTGTAGACATCCACGGAGCTTCGCCTATACGTTGTACATCCGGATGAAAAAGCGAGTAAGGCAGACGGGATGCATGTGCGACCGGCTACCCCATGCGCCGGCGGGTGTGCGTGTGTGTGCGTGGCAGGGGGCGCGGCAGGATGTATCGCAGGCAACACGTCTCATGGACGCGGCGACGGAGCTTCTGCTGCGCTTGGTGTCATGGTGTCTGCTGTGCAGGTGCTGCGAGAGCGACGAGGAGAGGGTGGGTGATGATGGTGGTACGGGGATGGGGACGGAGACGGGGGCGGGTGCGAAGTTGCTGAACGCACGACTATGTGTGTCTGTGTGTGCTTGTGTGCACGGCTTTCGCTCGCTCTTGTTATCGTCAGCAGATAGATCCCCTCCGACTGAAGCCCTTGCCATACTCCTTCTCTCGCTCTCGCTCTCGCTCTCTCGCTTACACTTCTCCTCTCTCCACACCCTCCGCGCCTGGTGCAATGACAACCCCTCGGTGCGCACACACATGCATGCGTGTGCGCCTCTACGCGCGCATCTGTCGTTTGCGCCCCAACCCCGACGCCCACGCCTCTGCACCAACCACACGCGCTGCGCCATACGGACGTCGGTGCATCCGCAAGCAGCTCGCGTATTCGTCCGCTCATCAATTCTTTTATTCGTTGCCGCGCCTCTTCGGTCTCTTTTCACTGCTTCGGTACTTCGCCTCGGTGCGTGCGCGTGTGCGTGTGCGTGTGCGTGTGCGTGTGCGTGTGCGCCGGGCAGTGTGGCGTGCCTTTCGGCTTAGGTGTATATATATATATAGATAGATATCTGTCTCTGGTTGCTCTTCACCAGCCGTGTCCCTCTCTCGCTTGCCGTCGCAGGCCAGCCTGCCCACATCACACACACACACACGCACACGCACGAAGGACGAACGAGAAGAGTATGTACACCAACAACGGGCACTCCGCCTCGTCGAGGGCCGCCGTGCCGGGTTCGCCAGCCAGGCCACACAATACACGCGTGAATGGCCTCACCACCAGCAGCGGCGGCAAACAGCGCGACCGACCACGAGGCCTCGTCACGAACGCCGTTGAATGTGTCCCGGACATCCTGCGCCACCTCTGCGCGCGCGTTGCGGCCATCACTCAGCCCTATGCGGCGGAGCACGCGCGCTTTGTTGAGTACCAGCGTACCCTGCCCGTGCGCACCGTCGTGCCGGCGCCGCCAAACACGCTGCGTGACTACATCCGGCGTCAGCTGTGGCGCATCGGCCGCACGTGTCTTCTCTTCTTCTTTTTTCTGTTCACGTGGCCGGTGTGGCTGACGCTGCATCTGCTCCTGAAGTTGCTCGACGTGCATCAGCGGCGGGTGTGGCTGCAGCATCACCGCGCCTGGGTGCACCCAAGCGTACCCCACGTCCGCGCCAATGTGCACAAGCCGTCGAAGGAGTTCCCGCTGGACTCATGGCACCTGCGCTGCGAGGATGGGCGCCAGCGGTGGTACTTTGGCGAGCCGTTGCGCGACGGGGAGGAGCACAACGAGCTCGCCATGGCGCAGCTGTGCGGCTTGCACACCGTCGGCGACTATCACGCACTGCTCCGCCAGCGCGCCGCATCGGACCTGGGTGGCGGTGAAGAGGAGCAAGACAGCAGCAGCTGTGGCCTCAACGGCACCGGCGTCACCAACAGCCGCGTACCCTGGCTGCCCGACATCCTCGAGGAAAAATGCTCGAAGCGGTCCTTTGTGGAGCGCTACCACGTCGGCCTCATCCCCGCCTCGCCCCCGCGGCCGCGCACGACGTCGGAGGCGGCCATGGACGACGGCATCCGCTTCCTGGTCAAGCTGCAAGACCCCTTCTCAGGCCACTGGCCGAACAACTACAGCGGCTGCATGTTCCTCGTGGCCGGCTTCGTCATAACCAAGTACATCGTGGCGGGAGGTGAGACACACCGCATGTTCCCGCCGCACCCCGACCACCACCACGTCAGGCTGGACTCCAGCTGCACGAAGCAGCGTCGGAGCTGTGGCGACAACCCGGAGCGTATCTTGGGTGTCCCCGCATCCGAATATGCCGGCGAGGTGGGCTGCCGGTGCGGCGAGGCCATGCGTCAGGAGCTGATTCGGTACATCCGGAATCACCAGAACATTGATGGCGGGTGGGGGCAGCACACGGAGGGCCACAGCACGATGATGGGAACGGTGTTGAACTACGTCAGCGTCCGGCTGCTGGGGGTGCCGGCGAGCGACCCGCAGGCGACGTGCGCGCGCAACTGGATCCTGGCCCACGGCAGCGCCACCAAAACGCCGATGTGGGGCCGCGTGTGGCTGAGCATCCTGGGCGTGTACAGCTGGGACGGCGTGAGCCCGATCCCGCCAGAGATGATCTTGATGCCGGATTGGATTCCGTTCTCGCTGGGTAAGATGTGGTGCCACAGCCGCGTCATCGCCATGCCCTTCTCATACTTCTACGGCCTGCGCTGGTCGGCGCCGGCGTTCCCGACGACGCTGGCGCTGCGCAAGGAGCTCTACACAGACCCGTACGACGCCATCCCGTGGCGCAGCTTCCGCGGCGTGGCGTGCGAGCTGGACGTGTACACGCCGACCTCACCGCTGCTACGCGTCGCCATGGGCCTGTTCGATCTCTACGAGCGACACCCCATCCCGTTCCTGCGGCGGTACGCGCTGGAGGAGAATTGGCGGCACATCGCCTACGACGACGAGAGCACGAATTTTATATGCCTTGGCCCCGTGAACAAGTGGCTCAACATGCTCGTCACGTGGCTGCGCGAGGGCGAGCACAGCGCCCGCTTCCAGGAGCACTGCCAGCGCGTGCAGGACTACTTCTACTTGGAGGAGACCGGCTTGTCCATGAGCGGGTACAACGGCTCACAGCTGTGGGACACGTCCTTTGCCGTGCAGGCGATCTGCGCGTGTCGCCGCGAGATGATGTTCCCGGCGGAGATGGAGCTGGCGCACCACTACATCGATGTTGCCCAGGTGCAGGAGGACCCGATGGCGGCGGCCGCCTTCTACCGCCATCGCACGAAGGGCGCGTGGAACTTCTCTACGAGGGCGCAGGGGTGGCAGGTTTCGGACTGCACGGCGGAGGGGCTGCGTGTACTGCTGCTCCTGCCGCAGTACGAGTTTCCAGTGCGGCGCATCTTTGACGGCGTGGACGAGGTGCTGTCGCTGCGCAACAGCGGCTGTGGCGGCGATGGCGGGTGGGCGTCGTATGAGCCGTCACGCGGCCCGGCCTACTGCGAGCTCTTGGACTGTGCGGAGCTCTTCAAGGACGTCATGGTCGACTACAGCTACGTCGAGTGCAGCAGCAGCTGCATCCACACGCTGTCACTTTTCCGAGAGCACTACCCGCACTACCGCCGCCGTGACGTGGACCGCGCCATCAGCGAGGGTATCGCGTACGTGCTGGGCCAGCAGCAGCCGGACGGTAGCTTCTACGGCAGCTGGGCCATCTGCTACACGTACGCGGCGTGGCTCGTCGCCGATGCGCTGCAGACGTCGAAGGAGCTGCCGAACATGGCCGTGCATCCGCACTGCGTGAAGCTCGTGGACCTCCTTCTCTCCCACCAAGCTGCCGACGGCGGCTGGAGCGAGGACGTCAGCGCATCGGCGCGGCAGACGTGGGTGGACAGCCCGGACGGAAGCCAAGTGGTGAACACGGCTTGGGCAGTCATGGCCATTATCTGCGCCGCGGGCAAGGCCGCGCACACGGAGCCGGCGCGGCTGCGCTACATCCGCACCGCCGTGGACCGTGGGGTGCAGCTCATCATGTCCCGCCAGCTTGCGAGCGGTGATTGGCCGCAGGAGCGCATCAGCGGCGTCTTTAACGGCAACAACCCGATCCACTACCCCGGCTATAAAAACAGCATGACTGTGTGGGCGCTCGGAAAGTACAACGCCTGGAAGCGTGAGTATGTGGTGGCTGAGTAGTGGTGGACGCTGGCGGGTTGATGCGCGCAAGTGCGCGTGCGTGTGTGTGTGTGTACGCGTGTATGCAGGCAACGCAGCCGTTGATGGCACTGTCGGCGGACGCCATCCTCATCGTCTCTCACCGACACACTGCGGAAACACATGAAAGGGGTAGGGGAGGGGGAAGAGAGGGGAGGCGAGGCGGGACGGCGCCGCACAGCCTACACCCTGCAGGGCGACAACATGAGCTGTACATATATATATATGTATTTATACAAGCGGGCCTCCTCCTCTACAGACGCAGCCCAGCATCAAGCGCGCAGAACAGCGCCTGCCTGCTGGCGTGCGTGCGTGCGTCTCTCGTGTCGTGCCTCCTGCTGTTTGGTGCCCGGAAGATGCGGGGGGGGTGTTGGGTGAGTGGGTGGGTGGGGAGGGCGAGCGCACACGAGGAATGGCGAACAGTAGGAGCAGCAAAGCAGCGAGAGCAGCTGAAGATGAGCAGTGGGCTTCGATAGTGACGCTGGCGATCCTCATGGCCATCTCTGGCCTCCCACCTCCCTTCCTCCTCCTCTCGCACACAGCTCAGCTCGTGTGAGCCTCGTGCACGCTTCCGCTGCACGCAGTGAGGTGCCTCTATCTCTCAGACTCGCTCTGCGCGGGTGAGTACCAACGGCGAACACCTCTTCGGCAGTAAACGTGGGGCGTGTCCTTGTGCTCGCGTGGTGGCAGCGCGCGCGTGTGTGTGTGCCCCTGCCGGTCTCACGTCCCACTCTACCCGGGCTGAAACGGGCCTTCCGCCTTCATCATGCCTGCACGCACACACGCCCCTCAGTGCGTGGTGTCTCTGGGTCCAGTACAGCCCTGCTCTCTCTGCCTGCGGAGGAGGCCGAAACAGCCCCTCCCCTCTCCCCTCCTGTGCCTGCCAAATGGCGAACCCGCCTCTGGTGGGTGACAGGGTCAAGTGTGTGTCACGTGGGCGGAGGTCAGCGCGACGCATCGCTGCTGATGTCGGCGGTGGGGGGCCTGGATGAGGTTGCGTCGGAGCGGCCTGCGACCGTGCACACGCCTGCACCGTCTATGCGATGGGCGCAGTGCCGGCGTGGCTCGAACGCACCCCGCACGGCCCTCACACTGGGCACTGGGGGGGGGGCAGCCTGAGTGCCACCCCCTGAAGGGGATGCACCAGGGGTGGCGACCGGCGCGATGGGGGAGCGGCTGTGGCAGGGGCCTGGTGGTGGTGGCGGCGTGGCGTTGGACTCGTGTTGCATGGTGGCAAAGAAACGGAAGCGTGCAACGAAGGGACTCTCTTCCCCTAATGGCGGCTAGGCATGCACGTACCGCGGTCTACCTGCATCACGGCCGCTCAATCGCTGCTCCGCCCCACACGTGCACCCATCAGCGAGGCACGACTGTCGCATAGATGGACATGCGAAAGTGCAAAGCCAGTCTCAGGCTCACGGCTGCGCATACAGTGTCTTTCACTCCCCTCCCTCCCTCCCCCCGTTCCGCTGTCGTCTCTCAACACACGGACACCAACATGCGATATCTTTACCAAGTACCTATTCTCACCCCGTCGTCCTCCCTACTCCCTCTGCCTCGCTCACAACCCTCTTCGTGGGCTTCCCCTCGCCGCTGCACGCCAGCACACCGCCACGCACGCCAGCAAGGAGGGCCGCCCACGCGACACGAGTCACATCACCATTAACGCCATCAGCGCCACGAAGGTGACACGCACATTCGGACTGTATATATATATATATATATATATACATACACCCGCACACGCGTACACGCGAGGTGTTTTTCGCCCTGCCCCGTTTTCCGTAGCGCCACATCCGCGTCGAGTCGTTGTTGTGCCACGTGTGTCACCTGCCACACCCCTATCCCCCCTCCCCCGCCTCTCTCTCTCCCCGTGCGGATACAGCGACACACGGCGGTGCCACGCATCACGCCCAACCACCGACGCGTCTCGTGGAAGAGGGGAATGGGCTGCAAGTGCGCAAAGACCAAGGAGAGGAGGAGGCAGGAGGAGCCGCCAGGGGCTCCCACGGAGGACGTGGGACAGGAGGCGGTGCGGCACGCCGGCACCTCCGACCCGGATGAGGCGCTCGTGAGGGAATCCGTGCGTCCCTCCGGGACAGCGAGCTCGTCCCACTGGAGGGGTGAGGATGGTACCAGACCGCCGGAGCAACTGCCGGAGGAGGCGGTAGCGGAGCCGGAGGCAGACAATGCGGTGACTGCCGTTGGTGCGCCTGATGACTCGACGCACTCGAGGCACTCGAGGAAGGCGACGACAGAGATGTCGGTGAAGTCAAAAGAAAGTGACGATGCTCCAGCAGAGGCGGACGACGCCTCCAAGAACGCTGGTGCGGCGCTGCAGTCGTCCCCAAGCCGCACCTGGACGCCATCAGAGCAGCAGAAGCCTGAGCAGGAGGTGCCGAAGGTTGGCAGCGAGTTCGAGTTTGAGGAGGAGAGCAACAACATGGAGAAGGCGGCGGGAGATGAGTGGGAGGTAGAGCTCTCGCAGCCGTGCCCCTTACCACCATCGACGCAGCAGCAACCGGAGCCCGCACCCGTCCCGCCAGCCGCTGTGACAGCGACGCTGAACGATGCGGAGCCAACAACGCCAGTCGCCATGGAAAGTGCCCCGCAGCCGATACCGCAGCGCGAGTCACCACGCTCGCTGCCGGACAGTTGTAACGGTCAGAATGCGAGCGCTGCACCGTCGTCGAACGCTCCCGCACCGCGCCGCCTTTCGCGGAAGCCGAGCATCGCGAGCTCTTCGTCCGTTTCCGTGCGGCCTGTACGACGGCCACCACAGCGCAACCTGGTGCAGCCATCAACGAACAACGGTGGTAGCCTGCGGGCTCTCCAGTACGTCGCCTCTCCCGCGGCTGCTGCTCCGCCCCGGCATCTCGCCCCCCCTAGAGACGAATATCGCGCTGCTGCAGCGGTGCCGCCGTCGTCGACACCGTCGTCGGCCTCGACTGCAGTGACATCCATCATTGATAAAGCGTTGATGCCGGTCGGCAAGCCGTCTGAGCACATGACGGCACCTCACCACAGTGCTGACACCGGCCGCGAGACGGTGGCGTCGCGACAGCACGGGAACGGGTTTCTCCACGAGAGCTCGGCTGGCCTGCGGACGCCATACTCGCAGTTGCCGCTGCGGCCTGTGTCTGGACAGTGGCGGCGCGGCTTTCTCTCTCCCATCCCGTATCGTCGGGGCTACACAGACCCGAACCCTGGCGCTGCCCCTCAGAAGTACCGCCCATCAACGACGTACATGCCCCCGCCCACGGCTTACGTCATGGGGGCTGCCGGCGGTGCGCCGCCGCGGCTTTTGTTCGACGCTTCAACGCTTGCCACCATCGAGGCGTCCACCACTAGACTTGCCGAGGCGCGCACGCTTCGCCTGGCCGGCGCCCACAACGGCGCGGCGGCGATGATAACAGGTAACGACCGAGGCAATGGGGCGTCCTTTTCCATGTCGCGGCACTTGGCGGCGCCATCGATGTCGGTGCCGCTTGCATCACGACTACCGACGTCGAGCCTAAGCGATCACGTGTACTCCCTCGCTGCGTCGGCGGCAGGGGTCTCTGCTGCTGCTTCCGCGCCACCCTCGATAACCGCTGGCTCTTCGTACTCGCGTGGCAGCCAGAAACCAAGGTTGGCCATGCCAGCGCCTCGAGCGCAGCAGCAGCACTTTCCCGCCTCTCCCCACGCTGTAGAACAGTCTCTGGAGCAGCACACGTCTAATGGCGCAGGCATGCCAGCACGCGCTGCGGTAAGCCAGGCCGCGAGGTACGACGACGGCGTCGACACCCCTAGTGCGGATGTCTTGTACGGTGCGGTGCAGGAGCCGGTCGTGTACGGGCAACGGTACTAAAACACGCTCGAGCCTCGTCAGGAACAGCGTCACCACCTACGAACCGTTGACCACGGGTGAGGTGCCGACAAACCCGGCCGCGCTGCCGCCGGTAGGTCGCGATGCAGGCCGCTCACCCATACTCCAGTATCCTTGACGGTGTGGACGCCGACAACACTCATCCCCGAAAAGGCGGCGGCCACGCAGCCAAATCTCCCTCAGCGGGTGCCAATGGGGAAGCTGCAGCGCCTGACCACCGCCACAGAGCGAGCCAAAGTAGTCTGTGGCGGTGGTCAGGTGAATGGTGCACGAGGACCCTGCGCTGCCGCCTCTGCCGCTGTAGAGGGGCGAAACGCCTTAGAATATGGCCAAAATCATGGCGCAGATGGGCACCATCACGCCTATGTAGCTTTAAGGCAGAGAAAGGACTGCGGGAGGGGGCGTGTAGGTGCGTCGCAGCTGATAGAAAGCGCAACCGCCTCGCTCTCCGTCGGCCACCATACAGCCGTGTGGGAGCGGTGCCATCGACGCTGAGGCGGGTAGAAGGAGGGCGAGAAGGTCGAGTGGCAAGCGTAGAGCAGACCTCTCGCCTCTCCAGGGCACATGTGAGCGTGCTTCGCCGGGCCTCTGCCACTGTGCAGCTGTCCGGGCCTCTCTGCCCTCTGCCTGCTTGGTTTAAGACTCGCTCCGCTTTCTTACTTCCACGCGCCGTTGCCATTCTCTTGTTGATTCGGTTGTTGATGACGTCGCATGTGAGGGGGCAAGAGAGGGGTGGGGTGGGGTGGCGCAGCACCTTCCTCCGGCCCTCCTCTGCCTGTGCGTGGGTGTGCGCGTGCCTGTACCGATGTTCTTGTGCTTCTTCTGTTTTGCCCCAAGACTGTCGCCACCACCGCTGATGTACGCCGTCTGTGTATGGTTGGTCTCTTAGAAACTATCTTCCCCCCCCCCTCGTGCTGCGATGGCGGGTGTGCATGCAGCACGCCCCTCCCCCTTCTTCCCCCCGTACCTCACGCATCTCCCCCCCTTCTACTCACCGCCTTTGCAGCTTCATCGATGGACGGATGACAAGTGGATGTTTTGGAGCTGGCGACGTCGTGGTAGGCCATGTACACGGTTGCGTTGTATGCAGCGCCTTCGTGGTGTGTGTGTGTGTGTGTGTGCGAGGGTGCGCGCGGGGGGAGGGGGAGGAGGAGGATCCATCTCTCGCCTTCTCATTTCACTTCACCGCATCTCCGTCACTGATGTCCGACCGCAACGCGCGTGTCTTTCATTCACCTGCCTTGCCTGCTGGGTGCGGCGGCATTGCTGTCCTTGAAGGCGCGCCTCGCCCCTCCTTTCCGTGGCGCCGTGCGGATGCAGGACGCGCGTGGTCGGTCGGCGCGTCGAGGCGTACGTATATGCTGACAGCCCTGCTGTGAGGGGCCACTCCCCCCCCCCAACCCCTCCGAACACCTCCTGCGCCCCTTCCGCACCTCCTCTCCATCCCTGACGACACACCCACACGAGCGCATCACCAAAATCCATTTCTTATTCAAAACGCTGGGGCCCCACCCACGCCGGTGCAGGAATCCCAGAGGTGCTTGGCACACACACACACACCCACACACCTACACCCACCTCTCTCCCCCTTCCCCTCCCCCAAATATATATATATATATACCGGAACAAAGCGGGAAAGCCCGTCGCGGGAATTACACGAAGCAGCAAGCCCACGCGGCCCGCCTCCCGCCTCCCCCCTACAAGCCAGCGCACGCATCTTTCTCTCTCTCTCTGTCTCGTCCCCCCTTATATCTATCACTCTATCCACCTGTCTCGCCCGCGCCTAAGCGTCCATCACCACCTCCTCCACGCCGTTGCTGTTGTTGCCTTCTTTTATCTGTCTCCCCTCACCTCCTGCGCACGTGTGCGTCCCTTGTCACGCATCGCGCCCACCCGCCCACCGGAGGAGGAGGAGAGCGTGCGTTCTTTCACATTGTTTGTCCGTACGCGTACCACAGCACACTTGTCGAGACGGGGTAAGTGCGAGAAGGTGCGGCGCGACACAGCGTGCGTGCGCTCATCACTCAACACACAGCACGCGCACGCACGCAAATCGATTGCTTCCTCGTCGCCTTGTCTCCTTCACTTTTCCGTGGCCGTGCCTGTGGGTGCCTCACTGCCGCCGCTACCACCGCTGCTCCGCACCCACAGACCGCGCACACAACCACCCGTCGTCGCCTGTAGAGGCATCGCCATCACCATCATCCGTGCTTTCATCATCATTACCGTCGTTGCTGTTTTCCATTATTCACAGCGCAGCCCGCATCGCGGCTGCTTCCTCAGCGCATTACATTGTCGGCGCCGTTGCCTGTGCGCTCCCTGCGCTGCACCTCTCTTTTCCATTCTCGCGCGTTTCGCTGCCGACTCTTACCACACCCCCAAGACGGGAGAAGGGGTGCAGTCGACGGAGGCGAAGCAGGACGTGTTGGGCAGTCCCCGCCCATCTCCCCCCTCCCCCCCCCCCCCCCACACACACACTCCGCCCCCGGTCTTGTCATCGTCGTTGCAGCCGCTCTGGCCAGCTTCGGTGTTGTGGCTTGCTGCTGGGTTGTGGCTCCCTTTAGCATCGATAGTAGTGAGGAATAGGGCGAAAGGATGGGCGGGGTCTGCTCACGTGCCACGACGAAGCGCGCGGAACCCGACCCGGGAAACGCGGCCGGCAAGGACGCCAATGAAAACAACGTCAGCTTGCCAAAGCCACCGGCGGCGAACGTTGCGCCGGACGGGAGCTCGAGTACACATGTTTGTTTCACCGACCGAAACGGTCGCGCCGGCAATACAGAGGCCGATGTCTCGGAGTGGCCGCTCAGTGGCAGCGCCTTGATCCGCCCCACCAGCGCTGACCCCCGAAGCAGCAACGCCGGCGGCGACTTCACCAGGAACATCGCCCTTCTCTCGGTGAGAGAGCCGCCGCGTGACGCGGAGGCGAAGACGAGCAGCGTCGACACCGCCATCGGCTCCGCCGCTAGTAACTCGACCTCGAACAACGGTGGGGCGTATCCAAGTTCGGCGCAATCGAGACCACGCTACGACACCTACTTCCCTCCAGGCCACGACGCAGGCATGCGGCTAGGGGCTGAAAAGTACACCGGTGTCGGCGCGAGCCCGCTTTCGGCGGTCAACTCACTCGATCTGCAGAGCTTCACGTCCACCGCGTCCTCCGGCAAGGTGAGCAAACCGCGCGACCAAGTCGCACGCCCCAGCATGGCGCAGCCGCGTGCGAACCCGATGATTTTCACGGACGACGACACGTCCGTGGTGGAGACGGCGAGCTCGGCGTTCGCCACGCCGAGGGAGCTACGCAAGAGTTTGAGCAGTATTGCTGGCCTCCCTCGCAACGCCTCCATCATCAGCCGCGGCAGCATGATGAGCCAGCAATCACACGGCTACAGCTACTATAACAGCAGCGCGACATGCACGGAGTACTGCCCGATGCCTCCGCCTGCGTCGCTCCCACTGAGCGCGGCCACAGCATCCCTCACCTCGGCCGCGGCGCAGCTTAGCCAGAGACAGCAGCGTCCACAGAGGCCGCCGCCCTTCTCCCCCAGCCAATCCTCCAACATGACCGTCACGAACGTGCGCACGAACCGGCAGGCGCTGGCGACGAGGAGCCTCGGCGGTGCAAGCACGCCGCTCACTCGACAGAGCTCCATCGTAGGGTCGGACTGCTTCCAAAGTTGCTGCAGCTACACCGACCTGATCTCGTCTACAGCTGGTCACCTGACTCCCGCCACCCCAGCAGGTGCGGCTGCAGAGGCGGACGTGCGCCTCCTCTCTGGCGGCTACCCAGCGAGCACCGCCGACAGAGCTTCTTCGATGGGGCGGGAGCTCTACACATGCCGCAGCGCCTACACGCCGTCCACTCATGCCCGATCACTCTCTTCTCCGGCGGCGGCCACCCACAGCCGAGGCGCGACTATGCTCCCCAGCGCGCTGCACGCGTTGTTTTTGCCCCCACGTTCCCCACTGCAGACCCCGCGTGGCGCCGCGGGGCCGTGGAGCACTCCGAGTGAGCAGCAGCTGCAGCAGAGGCGGCAAGACAGCCTCTACTCCGGCATCGAGGACGCGCCTGCGTCTGAGGACTTCTTCTCAGTCCCGCCGAGCGCCCGCGACCTCTTCCTCGCGCGGCCCTCCACCGCTGCATCGACGCCGGCCGACCGCTTTGTTCTTGGCAGGGGCCTCCCCAACACCGCGGCGGCAGCGGCGGCGAACACAAGCCACCAGAGCACCACCACCACGGCTACCGGCAGCGGTAGCGCAGCAAGGACGTCGAGAAGCGTAGAGAAGTGCAACTTTACCTCTCCCGAGTCACGTTACCCGTGCTCCTTCGGCGAGGCAGCGGCGCTGTCATCGTTGCGACCCATTTCAGGGTCCTTCCACTCCGGCTCCGCCCCGTCGTCGTTGTGGACGGACGCATCACTGCTGACGGCAAGGATGCTGCTAGAGCAGCAGCAGCAGCTCAGCCACGCGTCCGCTGCGACTCGAAAGAAGGCCGCCAGCCACGGCAAGAACAACAGCAGCGTCAGCGGCGGCGCCAGCAGAAAGGGAAGGCGGGTGCGGAAGCGGCGCTACCCCCGCGGCGACTTCCTGCTCAACTTGAATCCGCCGCCACAGGCGGCGCTTGGGATGGGGGCGGCAGCGACGAGCCAGGAGAACCCCTCGCCGTCGTCTACCTCTGCTGCAGATGCAATGGCGATGCCGCCGCAGCCGAGTGATGCCTCGAACATTGTCACGTTGGTCGACAACCACGGCATTGAAGCGACCTTTGCATCCTCCTCGACCGCGAGCAAGACGAGCAGGCGCAAGTCCGGCACCGTTGATGACCCTGAAGCCGCAAGGGGAGTACGGTCAACTCAGGCCTACGTCGAGGCCCCTCTGCCCGTGCGAGATGCTGCTGCTGCTGGTGGTGGTGGTGGTGGTGGCAATACCGCGGCGTTGCCCACCTCGCCCTCTGGCAGCATGAGCTCCTTCTCCACGGTTGCCTCGTCGTACCGGCACGACATCCTCGTGAGTGCGTCGTCGCAGGGTTCGCCGGAGGTACCGCAGCAGCGGCCGAGGCCGAAGAGCGATACTGCTCCTTGCAGGCGGCGACACTCCTCCCGTGGCGCAGGCGGTGGCACTTCGAAGTTGCGCTCAAAGGCGGCTTCCGCGACGTTCAGTGATTCCGCGGCACATGGCGGGATGGAACGCCACGCTCCGGCTGCCAAGGCCACCAAGGGCGCCGGCGCTGCTGCGACTGGTGCTGAGGCAACGTCTGCGTCATTGGTGGCGCCGCTCATGACGAACCCAAAGCCGTGGGTGCCGAACGGTAGATCGACGGCTGCTGCTGCAGCCCGTGCTGGCTCACGCAGCACCGCGGACGTGATGACCACTGTTACCACCACCACCACCACCACAGTGCCTCCTGGTGACCCCAGCCGTCGCTCGTCGCTGGCTCGCCGCAGCTCGACTTCAAACACAAGCGGCGGCGGCACCCGCGCCGTCACAGCCCCGGGTCGTACCGGAGGCGGGGCGCGACCCGCTTCTGCCACGGCGGCTGCGGCTGCCCGTCCCTCCCCTGGCGGCGCGGCCAAGCCTGGTCCTGGGAAAGGAGCGCCGCGGCGGACCTCGGCCTCAGGTTCCCTCGTGCCCCCGTCGCCCACCGATGCGCGCAAGCCAAAAGCGAAACGGACAGCAGCGGCCGCAGCTCCAGCGGCAACAGCGGCAGCCGCTGCCAGAGAACCGTCGGGTGCTGAGGAGTCCGAGTCCGTCGTTGAGTACTCCCTCGGTATTGACGCTACCATGGAGAGCGAGGGGTCAGGGGTGGATGTCGTGGACAGTGGCAGTGGCAGCAGCGACAGCGGTCTGCAGACAGCGCTAGGTGCCACTTGTCCACAGCAGCCGCCACCGCAGCAGCACGCGGACAGGACAGCAGATGCCGTAAAGGTCAACGACATCAACGATGACTTCCCGGCGCAAGAGCGCGTGCCGCAGCCGTGTGGCAGCAACGCAGATGACACTGATGAGGTACCTCTCGCGGGCTTCCGAGCGTCACCTGATGTCTCTAACGCCACGGCTATCACGTCGTTGGCGGATAGCACCTTCCTACAGCCGTACACGGAGGCGCAGCTGGTGACGATATTCGGCGGCTCCGCAGCTAGGCTGCACAGTTGTGACTGCAGCAATCAACACCTTCGGGTCTCCGACGAAGGTAGAGGCGGGGATGCCGCGGCCAAGGATGACGACAACTCTGAGGACGACCGCGCCGCACTTCCCGCCGACTCAGAGGTGGTGGTGGCGCACCGCGCGGTGTCCTCCACCGACGGCGACGGAATGGGACCGTACTCGGTCTCCGCAACCTCTGGTGAGGAGGTGATGCGGGCGGTGACACCCGGTAGCGCTGCACGGAGTAATAGCGAATTGCCCATCGCAAAGTACAGGGACGCATCAACGCTGGCGAAGGAGGATTCGGTGCCCACGGCGCTCGGCGTCAGCAACGGCGAGGGCAAGGGCGAGGCGGCCACCGATTACTCAGCGGTGGACATATCGAGTCACTCCTTTTCCTCCGGATCCGACTCGCACGCCTCAGAGGTGCAGGTGGTCACACTGCACTGATGACGCCGCGATCGAGCAATCGATGGCAGTTCACCGCCTTTTTCTGGGGCCGACCGCTCCCACTTGTTGAGTTTTTGTGTGTGTGTGTGTGTGCGCCGCCCCTCCCTCTCCATCCCTTGCTCCCTCTCGACGCATCTGTCCGTCGTTCACCTCGTGGCGTAACGGTGTGTGTGTGTGTGTGTTGAGTGGAAGCCGATGCTGCGGCTACTTTTTATTTATCTCCCTCTCGGCGTGCGTGCGTTAGCGTGTGCGTGTGTGTGTGAGCGCGCGTGTGCGCCCCGCCGTCAGCTCTACCTGATTCACGTTGCTTGCACTGAGTTCTGATGCCTTCGTCTTCCGGTCACTTCACTCTTCTTGAGCCTCCGCTCTCCCTCTGTGTGTCTCCGCGTGGCTGAGTGTGCGTGTGCGTAGCTGGCACGGGCGGTGCGCGCACGCATGCGCACCTCTTTCTCTCCCTCTCACCTTCTCTCGCTGTGCGCGCGCGCGTGCGTGCCTGGATGCTTGTAGGAGGTCTTCATGGAGCCGGTGCAGATGGGTGGGTTGGCTCTCCGACCGCACGAGCACCAGCGCACTTGCCCGCACTCAGGCAAAGGCAAGCACACACGCGCGTGTGCACGCTCGACACCAGCGCACATCTGACGTATCGCGCGGTGGAGGCGTGCAGGCGCGCATTTTGTTTTCTTCCCCTTGGCTATTTTCATACCGCTGCCCTCTCCCTCCCTCCCCGCCGGCCTGCGTGTCGGCGCGCGTGCTCATGTGCACAGGTCCGCCTCTCTCTCTCCGTCAGCTGTGGGAGGGAGGGGGGAGGGAGGGAGGGAGGCGGCATGTCGCGTCCCGTCCCGTCTCGCTCTGTCTCTGTGTGCGTGTGTGTCTGTCCTCTGTCTCACGTAGATAACGGAGTAACTGAAGAAGGCACCCTCAACTACTTTTGCTAAGAGGCTGGAGAAAAAAAGAGAGAAAACACCGCCGTGCATCCGCGCAAACGCACGCACGAATCTCTCTCTGTCTGTCTGTCTGTGTGTGTGTGTGTGCGTGCGTGCGTGCCTCACCACGCGCCATTCTGCACGCATCATGCGCTGCTCTCCTGCTCCTCGTACAACGTCGCGGCGTCTTCTCCATCTCCCGCCTTCCCCCTCCTCCTCTCTCACGTCGTCCTTCTGGCCCCCTCCCCCCCCTCCCAAAGTACAAGCGATTCGGAAGCGGCGAAGCCACAGAGTCTCTCCTTCTCTCTATCTCCGCGCGCGCGCGTGTGAGTGTGTGTGCCTGAGTGTTCTGCCGCCGCTGCCCCCCCTTCCCCCCGACCACCTCCATCAACGCCATCAGCGGGTCTACGGGAAGAGCACATTTTCGCAGGCCTTACTCACTTCCTGCTGGTCGACTGGCGTCTGTGTTACCAACGCAGCGATGGGCGCCAAGGGCTCAAAGGCGGCGCCTTCGTCATCGGCAGTGCCGGCTGCCACGACCCCCACTGGCGACAGCAAAGGCACGGTCAACCGGTGGGGTGGCGCGGTGAGCGATGCTAGCGACACCGACCTCGGCCTCACGCCAGACGCGTCGCTCAGCTCGGATATTATCACGCCAGAGGAGAACGCGGCGAAGCGCAAGGCCTACGCGCACCTGCAATCCCCATATGCGAAGCGTCGACCAGACGCACCGATGAAAGGGAGTGGCAGCCGCGGTAACAACGGGGCGGAGGCATCCTCGACCGCCCACGTGAACCTCATCGAGCAGATCTACAGCGAAGACTTCGAGACAATCGACCACATCCAGGCGCTGCGCCTGCCGCCCATTGTGGCGCAGCAGCTGCAGAGCGCTGTGCGGAGCGAGGCGGAGAGGCGCTGCGCGGAGGTGGAGAAGACGATGGCCCGCTGCCTGCAGGACAAGATGTGGACCTCATGGAAGTGCCAGAAGGAGCGCGACACGTACTACCACTGCGTCGAGGACACGGAGCAGCGCAATCTGCGGCCGGACCCGGCGAACCCGCACTCGGTCGACATGCTCACATCCTTCCGCTGGAAGTATACCCTCGGCGTCTTCCATGGCGAGATTACGGGGCGCAACAACATTATGAAGGAGATTTGGCGTGAGCACTACCCAGATCGCGAGTTGCCGCATCCGTGGGTGAGGGACACGTAAGTTGTGTAGGCGCGCATGTGCTGCGCGCCCCCCTCTCCCCTCCCCTCCCGCGTCGTCGTCGTCGTTGTGGCCAACCAGAGGGGGAGGGACGATGGGACGCGCCTCTCTCTGTCTGGCACCTCATATCCGTGCTGTTCCTTGTGTGTGTTCCCTTCCCTGTTCGCCGTCCGTAACACGTCCCACCTGTTCACATCCGCACTCTTCGCCGGCGTGACCAGACACGCAGTGACACCTCGAACAGAACGCGATGGGTGGCATACCGGCAGAGAAGGGCACCTGCGCGCTCGCGTGGGTGTGCGTGCGTGCGCGCGTTCGCTCACGTGTGTCCTCTCACACATGCTTGCTCTCCTGCCACGATACTCCGCACGCGAGCCGCCCTCTCCTGCCCCGCCTTTCTCCGCCGCCGACCTTTGCTTCTTGCGCGCGCGCGCTCTCGCCATCTCCTCTCGACCGCCCTGGTACTTGCTTCTTTGGTTCCTCCCTTCTCCCTTGCATTGGCTCGCTTGTGTGCGTGAGCTGATGCGGCCGATGCGTCGTTTATCCGCGGGCGTCAAGAGTGATGATGACAAACACCCTGCATCGCGGCAGCACTACCAAAGCTACACGGTATTAGCGTGAGAGCACATAGAAGCCTTCGGCAACGCGAGCCACCGTGTTCGCCCCACACCCCAAAGGATGATCCGCGTCTTCGCGAAAACGGACGTGCCCGTGATGGACATCATCGAGCTGCAGGGCAAGATCGTCATCACCGAGGAGGCACTGAGCTCCGCACGGGACGCTCAGGAGCGACGACGTGCGCCACGGCGTTGGCGACGCGGGAGCGGGGCAGCCAACAGTGGCACCGCGACAGGAGAGGACGCCAGCGGCACGGGTGATGATCTGTCGCCTCTCTCTTCGGCGCCGTCGTCATCGTATCCCTCCTCCGGCTACAGCAGCAGTCGCTCTACTAGCAGCACCGGTGACGGTGATGACGACAAGGGCGGAGATCGTGCCACGGCAGATCCCAGCGAGGTTGCAGCTGTCGTGATGCACCGGTATGCCTCGCACAATGGCGACGAGCAGTGCGGCGCTGCAGACTCGACAAGTGCAGCTGCATCAGCGCCGCGTGGCACATCGTCCACAGGCTGCTCTTCTTCCGCCGGCCCTCAACGGCCGCGACCGAACTCGCCCTCCGCCTCCCGTCGCGCCGCCGTCGTGGAGGTGCCGCTCGGCCACGTGGAGCAGGACCGCCTCGACGAGAAGCAATGCACCCTCTGCATCGACACGCTGCGGGTGCACGGCAGCCGGTCCAGCTTCAAGCGCCCGTGGCTTGTACTGCGGGAGTGCACGCCAGCGCGTATGCGAAAGCTGCGGCGGCAGATGGCACGGCCACAGATATCGCGTGATGTCACAGAGCCGCGCGAGTTGCTGGCGACAGGGGAGAGTGGTGGTGGTGGTGGTGGTGGGGGTGCAGTAGTCGCGAAGCCGGCCGATGGCGCGTCATCGTCGCCGACGGTGGAGACAACAGTACTGTTCTCAGAGTGGCTCGGGCAGCACCCAGACGCGCTCTCCCTCAACTCGCTTTTCCTCGATGACTTCACTACCGGTGAGGAGGACGACGTGAGCGCGTGTGGGCCGACTGCAGCCGATCTCGCATGTGCTGCGTCGGCATCGGCATCTTCGGGGAGAAGCGGTGACGGTGTCGGGGCACGCAAGCGCCCCCGCGAGGCGGAAAATGTTGAGGGCACCGCACTGGACGGCGCACCGCTCTCCCCTCAGTCACCACAGAGCGCCCCCGATGTCCCCTCCGCGGCGCAGACGACGGCAGCGACGGTGTACAAGGATTACGAGTTGGTCGGCGTTGTGCGCGGCTCCGTCTTGTTCAACTCCAAGCCGGCGCGTGTCTTTCACTGAGGACGCGGATTCCATGAGAGGCGTGCGCCTGTGTGCGTGTCTGTGGGAGGAGAGTCCTGGCGGGCCATGCCAGATCGGAGAGGTGGCGGCCGGCACCCTTCTGTTGATATATATATATATATAGATCTATATATAGATATACGTGGTTATGTGCGTGCGCCACGACAGCGGCTGACGTGACGACAAGCGGGGTAGAGGACGGCAACGACAAGGGGTCGCTGTCCCCATGTCGGTGGCTTCCTGCCTGCGTGCGCGCTTGCGGGACGTGGCTGCCTGTCCGTTGTTCTTGCCGTGTCGCCATGGTGGCGGGGAAGGCGCACGAGCATCATGTCCTACCGGTGCTCTTCCTCACCCCGCCTCCCCCTAAGGCGTTCACGCCTGCACGAAGAAGTACACACAGGCAGCTACGCAGGCATGGCTACTCCCCGCTGCGCTTGTGCGGAGCACCGAGTGGCCGCCGCCGCCTTCTCTCTGGACGCCACCCCTCCCCGCTCTTAGAGAAGCGAGCCCACCTCTGTTGTCGCCTGCCGTTCAAGGGCCCGAGGGTGGACGTCGATGGTGTGAGGCTGCAGAGGCGGCATCGTTCTTCTCATGTCCTTGATGCAGCGGACGTGTATGCCTTTTCTCTCTGTGTGTGTATGTGTGCTTTGCTCTTGCGCCATCCCGCCCTCTCCTCCTCGCTCACTCTCTCTCCATCGTGTAGTAGTAGCCGTAGCAGCAGGGTGTGCCTTGCTCAGAAGGCACGCATCCCTCACCACACACACACACACACACAAAGCACGCTTTCGGGGCGGTTTCCTTTTACCCCGTCTGCCATCTGCACCACTGCAGGCGCGTGCGGCGGCTGAGGCAGCCAAGAACAAGCTTGCTTCTACACCAGCGGAAGCCCGGCGACCCCTTTGCGACGTCGGTGAGAGCTCCCGCGTTAGAGGTACCGCCCCCTTCCTACCCCTAGCACCCGCACTAGCGCGTCAACACCGGATAGTGGCAAAACCCCACGGGCTCACGCCGCCGCCCTTGGCGCTTCGGTTTTCGCCGTCGAGACACCCGCAGTGGGGCTTGGCGCTGACCGACACCGCCGCCGTCACTGCAAGCCGGTCCTTCTCCGTACGAGACGACTGCCTTGAGTAGGTACGCTGCCATGGCCACGGCCACCGCTGCTGTAGCCGCTGCATACTCGGGACGCTGCGCCAGCGCGTGTGCAGCGCCGTCGCGAGCCCAGATATCGTCCTCCTCTCTGCGGACGGCTCCAGTAGCCTCAAACGGGACGCCGCTGCCGTGCGGTGACAGTGGAGGCAACGCTGTCCGTGCACCCTTGGCGCGTGCCGCGGCCACGATGACGGCGGCGGTTTTTCTGCCGGGCATCACCCCGCTAGATGGCGTTCTGCTCCACCGCGATGACGGCAGCCACTGGCGCATGAGCGCTTGTCGGGGCGTGGCAGGGCTGGGAGCGCTCGCCATGGCGTCGGCGATACGTGGAGCGTCCGCTGGCCGTCCCGCGGCGTTGCCGCTCGGGCACGCCGCGCGATATGCAAGCACCTACAAGGGACGTAGCGGCACCGGCGCAGAGACGTCCTCTCACGAGTCTTCAACGGAGTCGTATGCAGCGGCCGCCACGCACAGCCGCAGGCATGTCGCGGAGGAAAGTGGCGGCGGTGAGGCCGTGCAGACCACCTTCGGGTCGGCGCATCACCGAGGCCGCTCAGCGTCGCCCGCCACATCTTCTCGTCCTCCGTCCACGATGTCCCGCCACGCGTCTGCTAAAGCCGCTGTGACGCGTGGCGGGGGCGGTGACAGGGTCTCTGGTGCGGCGCTCGCGGCAGCCATCATGCGACATCACCGCCTTCACACATCCCTCCACTACCTCGCCATCTCCTCTGGCGTTGAGGTACCGGAGTGCGCCGGCGGTGCCTACCACCTCCAAGAACGGCCACCACCGCGCCACAGCGCCTTTGACACCTCTGCGGCTGCTGGCAGCGGTGACCATGGCGGCTATCTCACCCGCTCCCGCACCTGTGCTAACAATGTGCGTATCTCTGTATTCCCCGCGGCATCGTTGCGGCTTGCACCCGGCACCGGCGGCGCTTCGTCCTCTTCTGCTCTCTCACCCGATGACTGGTCTTCATCCCCGTCGACGTCGTCGGCCACTGCTGCCTGCGCGTCGCCGACGGTGCTGCATCGCGATGCGGCGCACCTGCGCGCACAGCAGTACGAGCCCTTTGACCGCCTCCTGCATCGCTACCTCGAGCGTGGCCACGTGGCGTACATCACGCAGCGACTCCTTCACCACCCTGATGCCCCCGCGCCGGCCATACTCCTCGACACGATCCTGCGGCATCGGCTTCCCGCGCCGTCGTTTGTATGCCAGGCGTTACTCGCCACGATACACACGGCTCGCCGAGATCGCAGCACAGCCGCCGCTGCGGGCTTAGCGCTGGACCGCGTTGCGGTGCGCCTGCGCACCGATGTGAAGGCCCGCCTGCTCTACCAGACTCCCCAGGTGCGGGCGCTGTTGCTGGAGGCAACACTGCAGGAGTCACTCTTCGACACCGCTGTCGATGTCGTGGCAGACATGCCGGCTGAGTGGATCACGCCGCATGCGTGGTCGCAGCTGGTGGTGATGGCCGGGAAGTCGAAGCTGCCGCACTCGCAGCTGCTGTGGCGACTCTTGAGCTTGCGCGAAGGGGCTTCGTCGACTTCGCGGAGCTCGTCATGTGAAACGCCGACGTCTGCGCATCCCGTTTTGACGCGTGCCGGTGAGAGCGCGCTCCTCGGCGCACTGCGCCAGCGTCCACTGAGCGCTTCTCCGAGTGCTGTGCACCTCTGCGACGTGGCGGCGACGGTGGCCACCACCGCAGTGCCCGATGGGGCGCTCGACGCCCGCGCGTGCGCCACAGTCCTCGCACCTTCGAACGGTGAGCTCGGAAGTGCCGTCTTCGCCGACGCGACTGTCGCCGACGAAGAGCTGCCCATCGACGAGGGGAGTGAGGAGAATGCGCAGCTAGCATCGGTGGGCAGCGAGGACCATCCGTCAGCTACACCGGTGACGGCGGTGGTGCCTGCAGGCAGCGCTGCAGGCGGTAACAACAGCGTTTACTGGTGCGCGGTAGGAGCGGTGGAGCTTGGCTATGCAGTGGAGCACCACAACGGCGACGCCACGCCTGCGGCGGGCGACTTCCGGGCCTCCGGTGCAGCCGGCGCGCTCTGCAGTCACTCGTCTTTCCAAGCATTGCTGGCGGATGTGGAGCGGGAGGGAGTGCAGGAGGGCGGCACTGTCGCAACGTCGCCGGCGACTCGGACGCGTGTACTGTGGGAGACGACAGCGCTGCGCATGATCAACTCGCGCCATGGCATCGTCTACGGCCTCAACGCTACGATGGCGGCCCAAGTGATGCTGCGCTGCGGTGTTTCCTTCGCGGCGCAGGCCTCGCCGCTGCTGGCGTTGCACGTGCTGCGCCGTTACCTGCGTAGTTGCCATCTCCTGCGCGATCAGGTGGTGACGGCACAACGCCTGGTGGAGGCCCAGCTCGAGGCGGCAGCGGAGGACTCTAATGACAGGACCTCAAGAGCTGTCACCACCACCACCACCACGGCCTCGACGGAAAACCGGGTAAGATCACGTCACCACGGCGAGAAGGCGGCGGCCGCTGACCCCTACCCGCGCCTCTCGCGCGCTGTCATGCCACACCCCGCCCCTTTCCTGGTCTTCTTCAAGGTGATGCGTGATGCGCGCGACGTGCTGGCGCACGCCGTCTACGGTGACGAGGAAGAGGACGACGCGGTGGCTGCGCTGTCCGCGGCGCGACGGTATCGTGGCACGGCCGCCGCTGCCGCCGGCCGGGCGCACGCGTCTCTACCGATGATGCACTGGGAGCTCGTCTGGCACGTGTTCCAGCAGCTAAATCGTGAGAATCCGCGCTGGTACACGCAGCTGGATGTGCCGGAGGCGGGCGACCTGTGTCTCGACGCGATGGAGGTGCTCTGTCACGGCGCGGATCCGTGGCTGACGCTGAACGTTGCACGTCGTGTGTCGGCCCGGCATATTATCGATGGCGTGGACATGTCGCTGTGGTTGCTAAATCGCTTGGACCCGTCGCACCACACTGATGAGGCCCGCGAAGTCGCGCGCAAGCTGTTCCGCTGGCTGCTCGTTGACGTTGGCGTGCACGTGCAGCCGCCGCTGCATCGCCACCTCGTCCCCGCCGCGCGAGCGCTGATCCGGCTCGGATTGCAGGAGGAGCTGAGCACCCTGTACAACGCCGTGCTCGACAATGTCTTTCTGTTGACCTCAGAGCACCGCGACGCCTTCATTCACGTCTTGCGCGACCTCATCTGCCCCGCCTGCGCCAGCGTACTGCCGGAGGCCGACGTGTACGTCGACCGTGCGTGTCCGAACTGCATGGCGGTCGTACCAGCGAAGGACGCCGACACCATCCCGAGTTTTCGACTCTCGGCAGAGCATGTGGAGCGACGACGCGCACAACGCAAGCAGCGGCGACAGCGGACTCGCCAGCGGCTCTCGGCCAGTGTGCGTCGTCTGCAGCAGGGCGGCGAGGGATGGACGAGCCGCGACGTCGCACTGTACCATCCGCCACGCGACGCGGCTGATATTCTCCGGTGGCACCTCAAGAAGCGCGACGGCACCGAGCAAGGAGGAGAGAACGGAGGGCTTGACGTGCCGCTGTCGTCGTCGCTGCTGATGGCCACCGGTGCCGCCGCAGAGGCACCTTTAGTCCCTGGTGTCTCCGTGTCGGCCGAGTTGGCGCTGTTCCCCGTTGCAGGTGGGGCGGCGAGCGGTGTGGAGGTACTGGGTGTCCGGGCCGCCATGGAGGAGTCTTCGCGCCGGCTTGAGCTGCAGCGCGCCGTACGGCGGTACGTGCTGGCGCAGCGCGGGGTGCGCGACGTCGCAGACGACGGCGCCGCATCGCGGGTTGTCTTCGCGACACACCCAACAACTCTGCCCGTCTCTGCACAGGCGCTGGATGCGTCGGCACACAAGTACTTATCCACGGCGGCGAACGCCGTCGCGGCAGCGGGGCCGGCATCGATGTCTGCGCAGGCTGTTGACGGCGCCTGGGTGTGCGTGTGGTGCCATGAGAACAACACCGAGTGGAGCAGTCGAGTCCAATGCAGCGCGTGCGGGGCTGAGACCGGGCCGGCAGCGCCTTGGCGGAGGTTTGCGTACGCGGCAGCGAGCGGCGATGTCATGGAAGAGCTTCGCGGACGCATGTCAAACTGCGAGGCGCGTCCAGTTGACGCGATTGTGGCCGGCTACTTGTTGATGCTGTACCGGCGCACCTTTCAGTTGCGCGCGACGCCGGCGGATCAGGACCGTCTGCTGCGGCTGGTGGAGGTACTCTGTCGACTGCAGGAGCGCGTGCTGGCCGGCTACGTGTACACGAGGCTCATCCCTGTTTCTCAGCGGCGCCTCGGCATCCCGCTGTCCTCACTGGCTCAGGTATGTGGCCAGGATATGTCGCCTGCTTACCAGGCGCTGACGCAGGCAGCCCTGACCGGGCCAGACGCGGACGACATCTTCTTCAACGCCGTCCTCGGCGCGCAGACGTGCCGTGCCTGCTTTGGCCAGCACGACTGGCGCCTTTGCCCGATTTTTACCCGAAACTTTGCCACGTCGGAGTCGGCGGCCGGGGAGGGCAGTCGGCGCACCACCATCAGCCTCAGCCCGGAGGAGAAGCAGCGCGCTGTGCTGGAGCGACTGTCGCAGCGCATCCAGCAAGCGGTCGCGTCACTGTCGCCGTCCGTCGCGGAGCCCCAACCCGAGCCAGAGCCCGCGTCGTCGTCATCTTCCCCGCCGGTGCTGCTGCCGCCGGGAAAGCCGAGTGCGCAGCTTGTCGTGGACGCCTACACGGCCTTCGTATCCTCGCCTTTCCGCGAAATCTTCGCTGAGCTGCACGCATCCGACGCGAACCGTCTGTCGCTGCTTCTGAGCCGGGTGCAGCAGTACCGCCGCGCCGCGTTCGTCCTCTGCCACGTGCCACCGCCGCAGCGCGCGACGGAGGCCTACCTGCGCATGGTGCACTACTTCAACGTCACGGAGGCGGAGGCGCTAGCGCTGCTGGAGCGGCCACCGACACCGACGGCGCCGTCCAAGGGAGCCACCACCAGCGGCAGCCGTGGCACCGCTCCCCCCACCTCGGCAGCGAGGCATGTTAACTTTGTGCAGGTGACGCAGACGTGCTGCATGTGCCTTGACGCACGCCATGCATCACACGCGTGCCCGCGCCTGGACGAGTGGCTGAAGGGGGTACAGCGTCTGGCCCGGTCTGGCAGCGGCAGCACCAGCAGCGGTGCCGCTGGGGACTCTTCGTTGTCACCCGCTGCCGCAGCTTTACTCGACATCGAGGGCGACGCGCGCCTGCGGCGGCGACTGAAGGCGCAGGTGGACGGCTGGACCACGGCGGGACCGGAGCGGCTGCATGCCTTTTACCGGTACTTGATTGCTCACGTTGACCTTCTCCGGCCCGCGGCGTTCGTGTCTACCGGCGCTGGGCAGCAGCCCGCTCGCCGACGTGCCGACTTGGACGACCCGCTCGTGTACGCCGTGAACAAGTCGATAGCGAAGCTGTCCGCGGTGGGACAACGTAGTGGGACGTACCGCCTCTACGCACACGCGCCGGTAGAGTGCGTGTCTGCTGCGACGACGGCGGCGGTGTTGCGCATGAACGGCTTCTCGGACGAGAGTGTGCGGGTGCTGCTGACACGCGCGTCTGCTTCCTCCACCGACGGCACCACGATCGAAAGCGACAGCGACAGCTTTGCCAGCTCTCGTTGCACTTCTCTGATGCAGCACGCCCCGCTTGCGGCTCGCACGGCAGCTGTACCGGTGCGGCAGTGCTGCCTTCTCTGCTTCTCGCCCGATCACGCCTTCGTGGAGTGTCCAGAGCTGGCAGCGGCGTCGACAGAGGTGGAGCGGCTGCTGCTCGTGCTGCGCAACGTCGCCGGGATCGCCTGCGTGCACGACGGCATTGGTGCGGCGGCGGCGTACGTCTACAGCGAGTACAACCGCGGGCGGCTCTCGGCGGACATGATGCGCTCGCACCCGGAGCTTGTGACGGAGCTGTTGACGTTGACGCGCCGCTGCTTCGCCACGCGCCAGCTGCACCACGGCGTGCGAGTGCTGCGGCGTATTCCAGTAGAAATGGTGCCGCCCGACGCCGCCTACGTCGATCTCTGGCGCGCGGCTGGCCTGCCGGAGGCTGAGGTGGAGCAGAAACACGCGCAGCTGCTGGCCCTCTTGGACGCGGAGGCGGTGCGGCCGTCCATCGACCCGCTGCCACCGCGGCCGACCTACACGAACGCTTTTTTGTCGAAGCTGAGCCGCACCCTGCACGACGACTTGTGCCGGCACTGCTACGAGCACGGCCACACCATCGCCACCTGCCCGCTCTTCCATGCGGAAGTTGGTTTCGGCCGCGACTACGTGGCCGCGTACCGCATGAGCATGATGTCGGAGCAGCTGGATCGTGCCTGGCAAGAGGCGTATTTGCTGAAGCTCGTCGACTTCTTCGCCGCGCACTACCTCTTCATGCCGTACCACATCGCAGGCGTGGCGAACGCCCTGAACGCGATTGCCTCCATGTGGAGCTTCCGCGGCGAACCGGGCATTGCGGTGCGCCATCTGCTGCGCATCCCGCCGGCCTACCGTCGCCGGCAAGCCTTCAAGCACATCCTGCACTGTCTGCGCGTGCCGACGGCGGAGATTACGAAGCGGCTGGGCGACTTCTACTTTGCCCCCGATGGCAACGCCGCGGCGGTGGAGCAGCAGCAGAAAGGTAGCGGCTCACCCAGCATAAGTAGGTACCACGCACAGCAGCAGCAGGAGGTGGTGATGGCACAGCATCTACTGTTGCCAAAGCCCGCCATTCGCGATGTGGCGCGCAGGCAGGTCTTCGATCAAATCCCGGCGGCGGTCGCGGCGCTGGAGGAGAGCGAGGAGCGCATGGCGGAGATCCGTGCCCGTCACGAGCGGCGTGGCAGTGGCGGTGGCGGTGGCGGCATCACCGCGGAGGTGCGAGAGCATCTTCTTCGCCAGCAGAAAAGCGAACAGCCGGGCCGGCGTCCTGCAGAAATCGGCGACGCCGGCTTGCCGCACGCCGCGGCATCTTTTCACGCCCCCGCGCTGCGGAACGTCATGCAGAGCGGCGACATTGCGCAACTGCGTGAAGACTTCGACCCGATTCTGTCCGAGCTGGAGGACGCCGTTGGCATGAAGCTCGGCAGCCGCCACACGCTCTTCACAAGCACCATCGACATATTGTCCGCTGCTGCTGCGGCGACTGCCGCCTCGAGCCCAGCGCCGGCACCGCCCTCGCCATCAGCGCTCTCAAGCTCGGCTTCGCCCAGTGCCAGCACCGGCAAGAGGAGTGGCATAAACGCGGCAGCGCCGTCATCACCAACCTTCTCGCAGGCGCTGGAGGCGGAGGTGGTGACGGAGGTGCAGACGCGCCACGCTCCACCGCGTCGCCCCGGCGCCACAGGAGACCGGTCGCACAGCTTCCGTCAGCCAAGCGCCACCAAGGCGCCCACGACTTCGTCCGCTGCCGCTGCTGCTGGTGCGGCACCGTTCTCAGAGAGGTGCCAACCTCAGGCGGGAGAGGGTGATGCTTCCAAACCCGCGGGTGCGTCTCGAGGGCGCAGCAGCGGCACCGAGGACAACGACCGTGGCCGTGCCAACATGAGCGGCAACGGCAGCCGCGCTGGTGATGGCAGGAATGAGCGCCGCGACGCTCGCGGCTGGCACGGCAATCACGGGCGAAGCCCTCGCCATCACGGCGACCGCTCCCGCCATCACGGCAACCACCGCAATCGGAGCAGCGCTTCGTAGGGCAACGAAACAGCATAGAGGGGAGCGACGCCACTCAGGTGAGACCGGGGGCGCACTTTGGCGACTCTTAGGTCAGTCTACACAAACAAACACACAGGCACAGGCACAGGCACAGGCACATGTATATATATATAGGTAGGTTAGGTAGATTAGGTAGATCGAAGAAGGTGCGCAGGCACCACCCCGTCACCGTCACCATCTTCCCTTCTCTCCGTTTATGTGTGCGAGTGTGTGTGTGTGTTTCTAACGGGAAAATAAAATCTAATCGTAAATCTCGTGTGCTTCGGTGACTCCTAACCCGAAGTCCTCCCCCCTCCCCCCTCGCCACCACCACCACCACCGCCACCGCCACCGCACATCGACAGCAGAGCTTGCACGTGCAGCTGCAAGCATCCACACGTACGTGCACACAGAGGTATCTATGTATCTATCTATATATGCATGCGTGCGTGCGTGTGCGCGTGAGCGCGTGTGTGTGTGTGTGTGGCCTTCCTCGAACCCGAGAAAGAAAGGGGGAGGACGACGACCTCACGGCACAGAAAATTGTATGCGCGTCTCGGTCGCACTCCTCTGCAAAGGAGGCGGCGTGCACACCCCACACGCGCGCGTACCCTCCCCCCTTTCCCCACCCCGCGTCGCCGCCGTAGCTGCGGGCTGCAGGGGTCACGGACACTCTTCCGGCACTGCCGCTCACCGTGCCGTTTCCTTTCACTGACCACCGACTTGCCTCCATCTCTCCCTGTGCTCCTTCACGGTGTCACGACGCACGCACACCCACACACTCGTTCGTCGACTCGGTTCATCATTGTCATCACTCACTCTCTCTTGCTTCCACGCGCACGTGCAGTCTCTCTCGTCTTCTGCGACTCTCCTCCCCATCACCATCACCAACACCCCCGCGGCTGCCGCTTGCACGACAACCGTCCGGTACCCATCACAGTCGTTGCCTTCCCTTCCCTTCCCTCTGACCAGATCTCTTGCCATCTCTGCCTTCTCTCCCACTCCCCCTCACTCTCCCCCCACTCTCCCTCCCCCGCCACCACTTTGGTACGCCGCAATGCCGAAGGCTGTTGTCACGCTGACCATTGTGAAGGCGGAGGCCCTCGTCGCGCTCAACCCTGGCGGCACGTCGAACCCGTTCTTCACTGCCACGATCGGTGCCCAGAGCGTGACGACGCCGGTGGTGTGCAAGACAGTGAACCCGGCCTTCAACACGACCTTTACTTTCTACGGCTGCCCGCTTCCGGCCATGTTAACGCTGCGCGCCTTCAATAGGATCCAGTTTGTCGACATCGAGGACCCGCTCGGCACCGCCACGGTCACCCTCTTCGACGTGCAGCCGGAGACGACGAAGGTGGTTCAGCTCAGCCACGGCGGCGTCGCGGCGCTGGCGCAACGCGCACTCAACGGGTGCGGCGCGGTTACCATCACCTACAGCGTCGCGCCGATGCCCGCTGAGGAGGAGGACGACCCCGCCGTGGAAAAGTCGGCGTCGAAGCCGAGCAGCCTGCCTTTTTCCACCGCCGCGCCTATATCCGTGCCCGCTGCCCACAACATTGATGGCACCGGCCCGGTGTCTATTCCCGTTGCCCCAGTCCCGCGTGAGGGCGCCGCCGGCACGCTGGGCTCCGTCACGCACGGCAGCAGCAGCAGCCTGCTCGCCTCCGACCCCAGTGCCACGAACCCGGCCGCGACCACCGCGAGACTGAAGCCGACCGAGGGTGCGACGGCCGCTGCCATGGAGGGCGCCGCCCCGTCTTTCCTGGTGCTTGGTGCGACGCCGCAGCAGATAAGCCAGCTTACGCCGCCCAGGCTCACGCCTGCTCAGCCGCCGGCGACCGCCACCTACCTCGTGCCGCAGGTAGCCCCACCCCCGTCGTCTCCCGCCACTATGAACATGTCCATGAAAACGGTGCCGACGAACGGGTACGAGAGCTACGCTGTGCAGGGCGCGAAGCTGCCGCCGCCGATGCCCGAGGAGGCCGCCGCCGCCGATCAGGTGCCGCCATCCATGTCAGCGGAGTCTTACTATGCGAACAACACCGCCCACAACGCCTCCGCGGCGCCGCCATCGAGAACCGCTGACGCGCAGTCTTTGGGCAGCCTCTCGATGCTTCCGGTGGCGCCCAACATCCCAGCCTCAACTCGCTTCGCCTCCCTGCAGGAGTCCACGAGTGCCGCGCTTTCCTTTGATGCCCAGCAGCAGACGGCGTCCGCCAGCTCCCTGTACACCAGCGCAGCACAGGCCCCGGCCACGGCGTCGCAAGCGAAGCTGCTGGTGATACCACCGCACATCAACGGTACCGTGACTCCGACGTTCTTCCACGGCTCACAAGCCTCGTCTCTCGAGGTCTCGCGCCTCCCCTCCGCCGCCCAGCTCATGGCTTCTACGAGAAACCCAAGCGACAGCTTTCCTGCGCACGCCCCACCACCGCCACTGGCTGGCGCGCTTCCGGTGGCGACGGCACCTCAGTCGCCGCCACTTGGCTCGAGCACGACCAGCAGCCTTCGCTCCACCCCCGCTGCGCACTCTGCGCACAGACGCCACAGTGCTGTTCACTTCGCGGGCAGTCCGTTTCCTGCCGAGAACTTCGCTGCACCTTCGTCCGCGTCGACCTGTGCTGCTGCTCGCCGTGGTGTCGCACCGGTGTCCGCGACCGCCGGCCTGCAGCAAAGCTCTGGCGCTGGCGCCGCCTTTCCCAGCGGTGCCGACCGCTGCGCCACCTACGCATCGGCGTCTGCGGCCAGCGGCACCACCTCGCCGAGGCGCCGCAATCCCCGCAGCGAGGCCGAGCCCGGCGCCGAGGCATCCGCCATTACATCTGCCTCGCAACTCTACGCTGACAAGGAGTACCTGTTTGAGGTCGCCGCCACGGGTGCTGACGTCGAGGTGTTCCAGAGGCTCCGCGAAGTCGATCCCACCCTCACGAACGGCTTCCTCGAGTGCTTGGACTACTCGGGCCGTAGCCTTCTGCACATCGCGGCGTGGAATGGACAGCTGCGCGTGCTGCAGATCCTGCTGTGCCCCCAGCCCGCCGAGCCGATGATTGACCTGCGCTCTGTTGTGGCGGCGAAGAGTGGCAACACGATTTTGCACGCGGCAGCGTGTGGCGGTCAGGCCGAGGTGGCGCAGTGGTTGCGCTACTCGCACCCCACGGCTGGTCCGCTGCTGCTGTCGATGCACAACGCCCGCAGCATGACGGCGGCTGAGTGCGCCATGGAGGCAGGCTTTCCGCATGTGGCACGCCTGCTGATGCCTAACTGAGCACCGCTCTTGAACCATTTCTGGCCACCCTCAGCCGTGGGTGGCCAGTGGAGCACTCTGCACAGTTTGAAAGGGCGGAGGCAACCGGCCAGGTGGGTGGTCTTGAGCACCCGTAGCAACACCGCAGCAGCGACGGCGCGTCTATCCACGGCTCGCACACGTATGCGCGCATACCTTTGTGCGTATGGGCGCGTATACGTGTGTGCGTGCCCGTGTGCCCGTCTCTCTCTCGCTCTCTTGCTCTGGCTCTTGCTCCCTGTCTGTGCGCCGACTTGACGCGTGCCCATCCCTCTCCTTTTACATTTTACGTGGCCGAATGACACACACACACACACACACACACACACACAGAACACCCCCTCCCCACAACACCTCCTCACCCACTCCCTCACGTTGCCGCCACGTCCTCGGATGCGGTGTGCGGCGTCGTTCCTGCTTTACCATGGGCGCACACACATGCACGCATGCATACGCATGTAGACACACGGGTGTGCGCACGTGTGTGTGTGTATCTATCCATCGATGCACACGCGCTAGTTGCTGGCGATGTCGGGGATGCGTCCGCATGTCTCGCGTGATGCGCGGACTTCGCGTGCGTGGATGTGGGTGTGCGCTCGTGCTTTTATCTTGTGGCTGCTCGCCCCCCCTCCCCCCTCACCGCTGGAGCGTCTTTACCATCGCACCTGCACATCTCGCTCGCTGTCGATCGATATCACGCTCCGCCCCGCCCCGACCCGCCTCACCATTGTTTCGCGCTCGCTCTTGCTTGTGCAGCCGTGCAACACGCACGTGCGTGCATGTGTCCTCGCAACGCCAAGCCTTGCTCAGCTCCTGCACTTCACTTCGTCGACGCGTGTTCCCTGGCGTCGATAGAGGACCGAAAAACAGAGCACACCCACACACATGGCACACGTGCATACCGTACCGAGAACAGAGAGTGCGAGCGGGGGACTGTTGCGCGCCCTCGTACGGAGGAGGACGGGGCCTGTGGTGGTGGTGGTGTGTGGTGGAGACAGTGGACACATGTGGACAAGGAAGTGGCGTCTCTCTCTCTCTCTCTCGGTCGGCGAGCCACTCCATCGCGCCTCCCTCTCTGTGCCGGGTGGGGCACCTCTGCGCCGTGTACCTCGTGAGGTGCACCGTCGCCATCATGCCTGCATGTGAACGGGACGCCTGTGTCTGCGCGTGAGGGGGTTACGCGGCACGACGCCAATAAAGGAAGTCGGTGAGGCAGCAGCAGCAGCAGAGAAGACGGGTCGTACAGCGGAGGCCGACGGCGGTTGAACGCTGTGTGTTGCCGAGGCTGTGCGGAGGGGGAGCACTGTGCGCGCTCACAGTGCCGGAGACATCCGAGGAGAACACACAAAGGCCATAACAAGGGAAAGCGACGGTGCGGTGCCGGTGGAAAACCGGGGAGGGCAGCGGATGGCGACGTGGGAGGGTTAGGGTTAGGGGGTTGAGAGTACGACAGGGAGAGAGCGGGAGGTGGCTGTAAATCTGAGAGACGCGCACGCGTGCGTGTGACGTCCTACTGGTGCGCCTGTCAGTGCCTGTGAAAGGGTAATGCGTGGCCGAGGCAGACAGTGGCGCAGGCTTAGGCGGAGGGCGGCGGTGGCGGCTCCGTGCCTCTTCTGCGCGTGCCCCGTTTTCGACGTCTTTCCGTGCCCGCGACTCCGATGTAGCTGTCATGATAGGGAGGTGGCGGCGAATGGAGCAGCGAGAGAGCGAGGGAGAGCAAGCGATCGGCGTCTGCCTGTGCGCCTTTGTGCGTCTGGATAGGCGCGCGCGGCGGCGGCGGCGGCGGCGGCGGCGGGGGGGGGGCCTCACGGGAGACGTTTCTTTTGGGTCGCTGCTCGCTCGCTCTCTGCTATACCCCTTTCACATCCTTTTCTTTCATCTCTCGCACACAAGTGACATCTACGCATGCGCGTCATCGACGCCGCTCTCTGCGTCTTTGGAGCGCTTTTTCCTTCGTCCGTTGCTGGAGGCTTGCGCGCGCGTGCGTGCGTTTGTGTGTGCACGTCGCGCTCCCTGAGCTGTCTGTCTGTGTGTGTGTGTGTGTGTGTGTGTTTCTGGATAACTTCGAACCCTCCCCCTCCCCCTTTCTCCTTCCCCCATTGACATGGAGAGAGAGGGAGAGCGAAGGCCGGCGACCGACTGATGGCGGCGGTGATGACGGCCATCCAGTGGTCCTCTCTCCCCTTGATGCTTTTCTCCGGTGTTGGTGCCGTCCTCCCTCCCTCCCCCTCGCACTTCGTTTTCCTGTACATGCTGGCTGCGTCGTGTGGCGCTTGCGCGCGTCTGTCCACCACTCCTCCCCGCCGTGGAGAGCTTCGAGGGCGAGTGAGGCAGTGGTGCAGGCGCACCCTACACCCGGCCCATCCTTTGCACAAGGACGAGTACGGACACACAAAGGGTGGGGTGGGGGGAAGGGGCAGGCCGGGTTATGGTCTTCTGCTCCCTCACGCACTCGCGCTCTCCATCTCCCGCCTTGACTTGCACGACTTGGCCTTGCGTCCTCCTCCCTTCCCTCTGTGTGCGTGTGCTCACAGCCTTTTTTTATATATCTCTGTCGTGACGGTGAATGTTGTTCATGGTTGCCGCGATTTCTACTCCTCTCTCTCTTGCTGCTGTCGCCGGTGTGCGGGGCGGCGCCCTGTCTTCGTGCCAACGCGTGCGTGGCATCTCTCGCATAGATGATGAACAGCTACGTGTCTGCTCATCTCTTGGCCGGTTTCACTGCTCGTGTGCGCGTTTTTGGAGGGCGGCAGGGCGCATCAGTGGGTGGTGGTGGGGACGAAACTGGCCTCGCCGTGTCCTGCCCCGCAGCCTGGCGCTGCTCTTCTCACTGCCTCTGGTGGACAGGTGTTGCTCTGCAGCTGTGCGGGTGCGCGAGAGCATACGTGCGTGCGTGTGTGCGTCCCGCGCTCCCTCCCTCCCTCCCTGTGTGGACGTGGTGCTTGACCTGCATGCCTATCTCTATATATACTCCCTCTGTTGTTTTTGTGCGCCCCTCTCTCGCGTGCCCCCACGCGCTCGTCGGCGAGGCTCCCCGCCGCCGTCACCGCCTCTCCGTTCGACCCCCTGTGCACTCACAAGGAGCTGACAGCGTCCGATGGCAGCAAGCGGTGAGAGGATAATGCGCTCCATAGCGCGAATGGGCGTTGGGGGTTGGAACAGGCTGCACGCAGGCAGCAGCACACGGGCACGAGCAGGCACGCATGCGTGTGCGCCCAAGTAACGATGAAGCTACGAGGCAGATGCTGCCACACCGAGTCAGCAGTGAGAGCTACAGAGAGCGAGTGAGCGACCAAGCGAGAGAGTGCGGTAGCAGCAGCGGCTTGGTGTGTACGGAAAAAGGATACATGCACGATATCATGCAGGTGGCTGAGAGGGAGCCGCGGGGGGTGGGTGGGTGGGTGACTGCGGCTAATCAAACTGGGCGCGAGGGGAAAAAATAGCTCAAGCCGCCACCCCCTTCCTCCCCTCCCTCCCTCCCTCTCTGCAAGCATACTCTCCGGAGTTTGCTGTAGTGTTGTACTACGCCTGCATACTTGCCTCTCTGTTCTGCGCGCAGGGACAGCGGCGGCGACGAAACCTGTATAGAGTGTGTATGCGTGTGTGTGCGTGTGTGTGTGGAGGGCGGAGGGGCACCTGCAGGGCTCACCGCGCTCGGTGCCCCTCCGCTCCGCCCCATCTCTCTCTCCCCTTCTCATCTTTTCTTTTCCCCAGACTTGCCCAAGACGAAATTTTTTTCTTTTGTTGCAGCCCCGTGGCGCTCGTGCGCTGCGGCTGACGTTTGCGCGCGCGCGTGTGTGTGTGTCTGTATCTGTGTGTGTGTGTGTGTGTGTGCCGCAGTTCCGCCACTTTTCTACAAGTTTTCTCCCCCCCCGCTTGGCCGTTGTGCTCTGTCCACGGCGTCCGCGTGACACGTCTTCCCTTCGAACACGCAAACCTCTGTGCTGCCGCCGTTACTTCCGCGGCGCCTCACTCCAGTGACGTCTGTCGCGTTGTTGCCCCCCCCCTCCCCTTCCGCTTTCGTTTCACGAGATCGCGCACACGCGCTTCTCGGTGCTTCTCTCGCTCTCTCGCTGTGTGTGTGCGCGCTTGTCAAATCGACGACGACGAGCGCAGGGAGCAGCTAAGCACGCAAGGTGGCGGAGCCCCCTCCGCCCCCTCCTTGTCCTCCTCCTCCTCCCCGTCCCTTCTCCCCCTGGCACACACCTGCCCAGTAGTTTCGCCAACACAGTTGCGCACGTGCACGCACGCGACATCTGTAGACGCACGAGCGCTTCTCAGTCTTCTCTCTTCTGACGTCTTTCGAGTGTTCTGTTCCCCCCCTCCCCTCCCCCCTCCCCTCGCAGACGGTCCATGGGCGGAGAGTACGTAGATGTGCGTTGGCTGTGCGGTGCCAGTGTCGCCACCGCCGCCCTCTCCGTCGTCCTCGTCTTCCCTTGCCGTTCTTCTTCCCTCCCTCTCTGTAGATCATGCTCACGTCGACTCCCCACGCCTCACTGCGGATCGTCGATGTCGCGCAGCTCTCTGTGCGCCTCCCTTTGTCTGTCTTCATCTGCCCTCCTCGTGCGAAGGCGCACACGCACGCACGCGCACGCGTGACCGCCTCTCCTCCTCTTCTATTTTCCCTTGGTATGACACCCCTTCTCCATCTCCACCTCCACATCTGTCTAACTAAAGCAGGCACGCGCACACACCTGCACGCACGATGAAGGATGACGTTTGCGTGTACGTGTGTGCGTGTGCTCATGAGCACGCACGCTGTACCTGCGCGGATAACCATTTCTCGTTGGCCGTCTCGTGAGCCGGAGGCCCCCACCGCAAAACGGTAAGAGGGCGGGCAGGCAGGTAGCGACAGGCACGCGCACACCCCAAAATATATATCGTGAAGAGGGGCGTGTGTCAGCGTTGGCCTTGGCGCGCTGGTGCATCGGTCTGTCTGGTCTGCCTGCCTGCCTGCCTGCCTGCCTGCCATCTCTCTCCCTCTCTTCCTCCCTTTCTCTGCGTGAGAGACCTTGTGGTCATCACGCGCGCACACGTACGGCGCAGTGCGCTGTTTTCGAGTGCCCCGCGCACGCGGCCCTCCCTAACGGATGAAGAAATAGCAGACCGCACGCAGAACACAGCGCATCGACCACGCAGCACCTCCCGCGGGGGCTGTGCTCTGGTGTGAACACCGGCCGGCAGCAGCGGTGACGCAGCCGCGTTGGACGTTTCGCGTGCGCGCGCCCGTGCAGTGAACGGAGGCGACGTTGATGTGCGTCAACCTTCGTCACTGGCGGTGCGTGTGTGCGGGAGGGCTCCAGCGACAGCGCGGCGTTCCTCAATCATGAGGGGACATGGTTGAGAGGAGAAGATGGAAGCGAGCACCGACGACACCGCCAAGCTGGCGAGGAGACCCCCCCTCCCCCCACACAGATATATATGAACGCACGCCCGCGGAGGTGTTAGTCAGTGTCTCGCACTCGCTTTCTGTCGATCTCGTACATCTCGGCGACTGCTGCTTGTCCACCGCCGTGCTACACTACCCTCCCTCATGCACTGTCGCCCATGCTCGCTCTTCAGCTACTTCTAGGATCTCTGTCGTCGTCTCTTCGCTTTTATTGCTGTCTCATGTCCCATGTCGATGGCTCCACCTGGCAGGTGCAACTCACGCACGCACAACACCCGACACGGCGTCCCAATGCGTCATGCAGCGCCTGCTCCCCCTGACCTTGTCTTCTCAGCATATCCTGGCTTGTGCGTGCATGCGCTTCCCCTTCTCCGATCACCATCTTTTTTGCTCCTGCTCTTGCTCGCGTTGGTGTCCGCCACCGCTAATCCACCACCATCACCACCACCGAAACAACCGCTGACAGCCCTTGTGTGGCTGCTCCCAGGCCCGCCGTTGTGAGCGGCGGGGACGGCTTACTGCACGTGCAGCCACGGTGCCCCCGCGACTTCAGAGGCCGCAGATGATGAGGGCGAGGGCGGAGGCGGGAATATCGACAGCGGTAGCGGCGATGGTAGCAGCGTCGCGGACACGGTGCTGACGACGCTGTCTCCATCAATGATCACAGAGACGGCAGACGCCAGCCGCGGCAGTGCCACGGCAGTGGGTTGGCGCCACGCCGACGAGGTACATCTGGCTGCCACCCTTCCCACTCCAGGACCTGGCTAAGCCGCTTACTACCTACCTACACCATTACGGCCTCACCGAACGTGCGCCGGAGGCGATCGTTGGTGCTGCGGCTATGGTGAGACCTGTCCATTATGCGTGGCTGCGGCGACTGCGTCCTCCACCCCCCTGCGGGGTAGACTTGGTGCTTCAGCCTGAGTGGCACCGGTGCGGCAGTGATATCGATGCCGCCACGCAAGGCTACCCGGCGGAGACGGAGGAGCGCATGCTTATGCGCGCAATCTTCAAGGAAGCCGCGGACGAAGCGCAGTCCGCCTCGCGCCAGCTCCAGACAGCGATGGCGACAGACTCGGAGGGAGCCGGCGTCGCCGCGCCGGCTAACGAGGACGGGGGGGGTCCGGCGCTGCAGCTGCCGGCCGTCCTTGCACTGCCTCCTCAGACGCGGCACACACCGACACGTCTGTCGAAGCCTCCGTACCGGCGGGGGCCGCGTCGTTGTCTGCCCCCGAGCGGAGCACCGGGCAAGCACGCCGATGCAGTGAAGATCACGACAGTGCTGACAGGGCAGAACTCTTGGCTCGGCGGCGCCTGTTAGGGAGCGCGCAACCACGTAAAAGGTGCCGCTCGGCAACGCTACTGCGTGCGACTGCACCCTCGCGACCTGCTACTCTCCCCCGGCAGCTTTTCGCCATCCCGTGGAGGGAGGACCTCGCGGCGTCGCGCGCACTGCTGGTCGACGCATCCGCGCTGCTGCAGTACTACTACGAGGTTCTCGACACCCTCCCGGCCACCACCTCACCTGCCGGGCCGTCGTCGCCTTTCTCTGCGCCCTCTGCATCTCTGTGCGGCCTCCCCGGGCTCCGCATGCGCGCCACCATTCTACCGGCACTGCGATGCGGGGCCCCGTTCGAGGTGCGTGGCCAACCGTCGTGTCAGCGGCGGCCCGTGCCAAGGCGATGGAGGCCCGCTGCACCGTGTCGTGGGGTGCACACTTGGGCAGCGCAGCCGCAGTCAATCCATCGTCGGCGCCATCTGTTGTGTCTTCGATAAACGCGGCGGATAAGGACCGTAGCGACGGCGACAGCGCTCGTCCGGCGGCGTGCTGGAAGACGGCTGTGGTGTGCCTGCAGGGGTCGCTGCGACTCCGCCCATTGAACTACTCGCCGTGGCGTTGATATTTGCAGCGCCGTCCGCAGCAGCTTGAGCGACGACGCTTGGGGAGCCCGTGTTCCGCTCGCCCTCGACCGTGTCCTCCTCAAGTTGGTGCTGGCAAAGGTGCCTCTTGCCATCCTAGTGCCCACGCTCGACGTCCGCGAGGACGAGGTGGTGCCGTGGACACTGCTAGAACCCGTATACAGCGCATGGTGGACGCGTGCGGCGGCACCGACCTTGTACGGAAGCGCTACCACCACCACCACCACCTCAGCGGGAGATCGCAATCCCTCCCTTTGCATTCCTTCAGTGACGGAGGAGTTGTGCTGAAGTTCGACCCTGTTCTCCTCCTCCTCCTACGTGTGTGTCTCCCGTCGCCTCTCAGCCTGTGTTGCACGTCACCGCGATGACGACCAGCACATTGTACCACGCGTCATCGTCCTTCCGCCGCCGCTGTCGCTGCTGCTACTCTCCCCCTTCTCCCCCTCTCTCGCTCGGTCTGTATGTCTTGGCCGACCTCTGCCGCAACACCTCCCCCCGCCTCCCACACACACACACACACACACACACACACGGGTGATCCTCGGCAACAAGCATTCACGCGCGTGCCGCTGTCACCCCTCTCTCCCCCCATCTCTCTGTCTCTCTTCCTCAGCGCGGCGTCACGAGCGAGTCAGCGGAGGGGACGCGGTAACGGAGCCCAAGCGCGCGGACGAGCAGAGAGGCGGAGGCTGCAGCCTCCAACACGAGATCACTGGCGCGCGGCCAAAAGCCCCGCACGCACGCCCCGGCATCCCTCTCTCGCTTTGCCCGCCTGCGGGTGCGGGTGCCTTTTTCTCTTTCCATTACCCGATACGCGCACGGCAACCGAGGGCCGACCTCAGCCGCTGCCGCTCCTCCAGCTGCTCCCACCTCTTCGTGAGCACGACAGCGGTCTGCCTTCGGGTGAGCTCCGCCCTGCGGCTCATCAGCGCGCACACGTAGTGGCGTGCAAGCAGTAGCAGTAAAACGCCACCACCACCACCATTAGCCATGCACCACCCTCTCCCGCACGGGGGTGGCGGCAGCTCGAAGAGTGTTGAGTTGCATGTGGACGGCCGCGTCTCGCAGGTCTCCCTGCAGGCGGCGGCACACGCCACCGTGGCGGATCTTCTCTCGACTGCCGTCGCAGCCTCATCGTCAACCATCCCGGCAAAGGCGCCGTCACCGCGGGAGTTGGCGAGGGGGTTTGCCTGCACCGACACGGCGGGCAACAGGGTCGACCTGAGCGCTCTGGCGCTCTCCGTCCCGTCACAGCTGATGGTGACGCAAACCGCGACTGCCGGCATCGGTGGTGGCGGTAGCGCTAGCGTGGTATCGAGCGGCGCCGGCCGTGGCGGCGGCTCTGGGCGCTCGGCGTTGTCAACGTCGGCCCCTGGCCGTGGGCGCGGCCGTGGTAGGGGGCGCGGGCGTGGGCGAGGCGGCGGGCGGGGACGCGGTGGTGCCTCCGCTGCTGCCAAGGCTCAGACCGCGGCCGATGACGAGGAGGATGGCGACGACGATGTTGACGCCGAGGACGGAGATGGCGGCGAAGAGGCCGAGTCCGGCGGTGCCACGGCAGAGAAAGACGAGAGTGGCAGCAACGAGTCCGACGTACCGTCGGAGGGCTACAGCTCCGACGACGAGGACAGCTCTAAGGTGGAGGACAGCGACAGCTCCGACTCCTCGCTGACCACAGCGAGCACAAGCACCACCACGACACGCTCACGGGGCGACCGCGGCGGAGCGACCACAAGTGCCGGTCGTGGGCGTGGACGTGGTCGCAGCGGCACTGGGCGAGCCGCGTCTTCGCGAGGCTCCTCGGCGCCCCCCACGCCGACAGCGGCGAGCACCACAACTGCGCGACGCACCCGCAGACGCAGTGCCTCGGGATCGCCGCTCCTCTTCACCCCTGACGGGCTACCCATCAAGCGCAAACGCGGGCGACCGCCAAAGAGCCAGCAGCTGGCGCTTGCGAACACTGCTGCCGCTGCCGCTGCTGCTGCTGACGCCGCGGCGGCATCGAGCGGCACCATGAGCACCACCGCTGGTGAGAAGCCTCCGCGGCGGACGCGGCGGAGCGTCAAGGAGGCGCCAACTGAGGCGGCGGCGGAGGAAAAGCCACGCCGGGGTGGTCGGCGCCGTCGCGCCGACGCGGAGTCAGAGGAGCTGAAGGGTCAACAGCGCGCGAGTGCCAGTTGCAAAGTCATGGGCGGAAGCTCTGCCGTCCCAGTCGCGCCAGTTGACGACGTTGCCGGCACTCTTGGTGGCAGCGGCCGACGGGGTGGATGGCGGAGGGGTGGCGGTGATGCGGCCACTAAGCGCAGTCGGTCGCCGTCACCGCCTTCACAGTTGTCTGGAGGCAGCAGCAGCACCACCACCGTGGCGGCCCCGCTATTTACTGCGTCCGCTGTGATCGTAACCGCTGTCGATGGCACGGGCGGCGGATGCGCCACTCCGCTTTCCCCAGGCGCCCTCACCGCATTGGTGAGCGGTGCGGGCACGGATGCGGCCGCTGCGACGTCTGCTCCTGGCGCTCGCACCATTACCGCCCTCGAACAGCAGCAGCAGCAGCAGGAGCAGCTGCTACGTCAGCAGCGCCACCGTGTGCGCCTTACGTACAACACCTTCTATCCATCAACCACTTTGCATGCTGCGGTGCCAGCCACCACGGGCACCTACGGAGGTAGCGGCACGGGCGGGGGCACCGCGGGGGCACGCGTGCATCAGGCGCACAGCGCCACCGCTGCAGCACCGCTGGAGGACCCTTTGGCGAGGCCGATGAGGCCGCGCTACGTGTGGAACGGCGGAGACCGCCACCAGCAGCATAGCTTGTCCTCCGCGGCGCCATTGTCGCCTGCCGACAACGTGCAACATGGCGGTCGCGGCGTGCCGATGACTTTCAGAGAGGCGTGGGCCACGCTGTCTTCTTGCCTCAGCAGCACTACCCACTGCCGAGGCGCTTCATCCGCTGCGAGCGCGTCCCCCGCGATCGTGGACCCCCTCCAACACACGGCGAGTGCAAGCCAGCTTTACATGCAGGCTCAGCGGATCGTGTCCTCGTGGCGTGCCGTGCAGCACCGCACGCCGTCAATGTTGCTTAGCCACCCCTACAGCCCGCTGTTGATGCCTGGACTGCGCGTGTATCAGCACCCGCTGCCGCTGCTGGCGTCGACACCCGCACCTCTCGCAGCGCCGGCGGACGCGAACACGGCGACGCCCCGCAGCACTGATCGGCTGAGTGCCGTAAAGGTGGAGGTGGCGGACGAGGAAAGCGACGCGGGGTCGCGTCATCGCCGCCATCATCAACGTGGTGCTGCACCGCACACGACATCGGTGGTGGCCGCTGCGTCCGGTGCCGAGCGCGGCAGCAGCCGCGTGCACTGCTATCCGAACCAGACGCTGGTTGTTCCCGTGGTCGTCGGCGGCTGCGTGCAGCTCATCAACCCGGAGAGCAAGGATAAGAGCCACCAATGGACGGTGTACGTGCGCGGGTTGTGGAACGGCCATCCGGAGGAGGTTGCCGGCGCGAATGCGCGGCCGCCCTCATCATCGCACGTGCAGCAGCTGAGGGCATTCCCTTCGTCGCCGTCCTCTACACCATCTGCTCTGGCGAACAGCTCGCGCGGCAGCCTCGGCGACAGCAGCGCAACTGCCGACCGTGGCGGTGGCGGTGGCGATGGCGCTGCTGCTGCTGCCCTTGGCGCGGTGGGCGATTCGCAGACCTCCGTCTTCAGCGCCTCAACCGCCTCGCCGGACGACTACCTGTCGGACTTCATTGACAAGGTGGTGTTCCTGCTGGACGAGAGCTTCGTGCCGTGTGTGCGCACCGTCTCCTCGGCTCCGTTTGAGCTGACGGAGGTGGGGTGGGGCGAGTTTATTGTGTCCATGCACGTGTACCTGAAGGTGCCGGTGCACACCAGCGCCTCCCGGCGGGCACAGGGGCAGCTCCTCGAGTACTTCTGCGGCTTCAACGGCCGCACGGCACTGCAGACGTGCGACGGTCGTGGCACGAAGCCGCACGACCCCGTCTCGACGTACGTCACCGGCGGCGTGCGTGGGCCGAGCCACTTGTGCAATGCGCTGACGACGCCGCCGCCGAGCACGTCGGGCACTGTACCGCCCACCCCGGCGCTGTCGCTGCAGGAGCTGCGCCACGGGTGTCGCTACGACAGCTTGCTAGACATCAACTCGAACAGCGGGGCGCGCGCGACCTACTACCGTGGTCCATACCTGCCGGTGCATTTAGTGACATGCGACGCGACGTCTTCCTCAGCCTCCTCGCAGTTGTCATCGTCATCCAGTGACAGCGACGTGGATGGTGGCGGTGGTAGTGACGGCGCACGCGGCCGCAGCGGCAGCGAGGTGTCCATCTGTGGTGGCAGTCCTACGGACAACGCCCACGCACTCTCGTTCCCCATCAAGTCAGAGGTGAGCGGTGACGCATCGTTCTCCTCTTCCCGCAGCGGAAGCGCCACTCCCAGTCCGGCGCCAGCGCCTCAGCATCACGCGAACTTGTCCTCGCAGCAGCACGAGGCGAGGATGGGTGGGCCAACCACCGCACACACCAGCAGCAGTAGCATCGCTGATGGGCAGCCGCTCGCGGGCATCGCCGCTGGCGTGACGGACGCGTCTTCGCCGAGCGCGCGACCGCCACCGCTGCCGGTGCCGACTGTCGGTCGCGGCACCGGCCGGCGCCCTCTCAGGTTTGGCACTTCGCGAGGGCGCAGTGGTACGCCACGCAGCCCTGCCAACTCAGGCGCTCCCAGCGCTGCAGGTGGCGGCGGCGTGCACCGCACCTTCACAGAGGTGCACGTCGGCCACGGCAGCAACGTGGTGGTGCTGCAGCACCTGCTGCGCTTTAGTCACCGTCCTCGCTACGCAGCCGCGATTCCGCCAGCGCGAGACCCGCGCACGCAGGGAGCGCACCCAGAGCTGCTGGGCTACACGATGGTGGCTGAGCCCGTCGTCACGGAGCAGTATGACGAGCTCGTCATCCCGCTGGAGCCTTTCGTTGCTGTGGCGGAGCGGATGCGCAGTCAGGCCAGCCGGCGATGGCAGACGACGCAGCGAACGGGTGGCGAAGCATCGCTGAAGAAGCCTGACACCGCGAGTGTCGAGGCGAAGCTGCACCACCTGCTGGCAGCATCGAGCAGTCTCGAGGGCCACCTGCGCGCCACATTGCGTCGCCAGCTCTCCTTGATGTGCGATGACTCGCCATCGCAGTCGCTCCACACGCTGTCGCCACTGTCCAACAGTGAGGCTCAGGCGCTCGGGCACCCGGGCGGCATCTCTTGCTGGCCGCACGTCCTCGACTACGGCAACGGCATCGAGCGCGACACATCCTACACCGCTGCCTACCTCGCGAGCATCGCGACGAGCGCAGAGATGGAGGGGTGGTTGTCGCAAGCACTCGGGGCACGGCGGGCGGCGCTGTTTGGCTCGCCAGCGGCGTCTTGTGCCTGGGTCACCACCGTCGACGACGCTGAAGACCTGCAGCCGCAGCGTCACGGCGAGGCAGCGGGAGGGTGTAAGACGGAGGGGGAGGGCTGCGATGGCGTGGCAGAGCAAATACCCGGCCAAGTAGCTATTCCATCCCTCATCCCAAATGTGGCCACCTCCGGGACGTGGATGACCTTGCTGGAGTACGACATGGCGAGTGCGCTCTTGCGCCTCGCCGCCGGTGCCTCCGTGGTGACGGCACACGACGCCTTCTTCCAGGTCGTTATGCCGCGCGCCGACGACATTGGCGCAGCCGTCTGGTGCAGCCTCCACGAAGGAAATCACGCAGCACTAAGTCGCGCGAATCCGGTCCGACCCTTCCCTTCGGATGCCACTGGCGCCGCCGCGCTCAAGTCGGAGCCAGTATTCTGGCGCACCTCAGAACTGCAGCAGGACACCAAGAAAGGCGCAGCCGTGCGAATGGAGCAGGTGCATGCCGAGGAGGAGCGTGGTGGTGACGAGTCGCTGTCTGCGCCCTCGGCGGCAGCGCTATCTCGCGGATATCCCCTCTGCTCCCTGCGCCCCGGTGACACCGGCATTGCCGCGCTGCGCAACGTGCTCTGCTCGAACAAAGGCGTCGGCTCCGTCAGCGCCGCTCACCACCCAAACCAGGATGCGTTCATGGCGTCGCTGCTCCGTGACGGCCAAAACCGCGGCAGCTTCGGCCACGACAGCGATGTGGCGCAGCTGCTGACATGGAAGGCAGCGCTAGAGGACGCCATCGACACCATGCGCGTCGAAGCAGCGCGCCGGCAGGCCACTGCTGTCATGGAGGAGCTGTAAGCTGACGTGGGCGGCGAGTGGCAGCGACGCAGGTGAGCGGGCGAGATCAGCGCGGCAACGCCGCTAGGGCTTATCTGCGCCGGCACGCGCGTGCCACACAGCAAGGTAGGGGGGGGAGGGGTTAGCCCAGCCGACGAGGTTTCCTCACTGCAGCAGAGACTAAGAAAGAAAGCAGGCGCAACGCGAACGTCGAATCCGACGACATAGACACGAGTGAGACACACGGGCGGTGAGTGGCGCCGATGCACCTCTGCTGCACCCACAGCAGAGGTGTAGAGCTACGAGAGGGAGGCACAGGCGGGTGGAGACTGATGAAAGTTGGATACTCCCACGCGTCGACACCAACCACAAGCGACGCAGGTGCTCGGCTCCATCAGCACCGGCTCTAGCCGGCGCAGCAGACACCTTCTCTCGCTCTCCCACCCCCCGCACTCGCACGCCTTTCTGCTGATGTGCAGCAACCTCTCCCCTCCCTCCCCTCCCCTTCCTCTTCCGAACTCGCGCCGCACACCATCGCCGTCACGCACGCAGCAGGTGAAGCCACATTCATCGACTGCTCTCCCCACCCCCTCTCTTGCTCTCCTCGTGCTCTCTCTTGCGTGCTTGGCGCCACTCTTCCGTCTCTCTGTTCTCCTTTTTACTTTTAGCTGCCGAACGTTCATTCCTCCCCCCCCCTCCCCCCAACACCACCTCCTCACCCCACCTCCACGGCGTCCGACACGTCTCGCCTAGCCTCCTCACCCTCTCCGCCCTCCTCTCCGGTGCAGCCGAGACACGATCAACGAATCCTGAGGAGGTCTGTGCAACGGTTTTTCTCGGACGCCTCATACACACCCACGCACAGCCACAGAGACGCGCAGGCTTGCTGCCTTTCCGCCGCCGCCGCCTCTCTGCCGCTACCCGTCCCCATCGCGCGCGCTGTATCACTCTCTCACGTGCGCTTGCTCGAAGCCCCCTCCCCCCTTCCCCCTCTCCGTCGGTGTCTTGCCAGCGTGACGGCAGTCGACCCTGCGTAACACACCCTTCCTTGCCACCGTGTCTGACCTCGTGAGCGTGCGCGTGGATGGGTGCCTGTCTCTGCAGTCGGCCGTGCAAACCTCCTCCTCCTGCTGCTGCTGCTACGCGGGGATTGCTCTCTTCGCGTGCCTGTGGTCGTCTTCTCGGCCTGTCCGTGGAGTAGCCGTGCGTCGTCGCCAACGACCCGCTCGCACGCACTCGACCATCTGCAGCCCCTCTCCTCCAGAGCGGTTGGACGTACGCCCTCGCACTCCCACCCAAGCCCTTCTACGCGGAAGGGTTTCGAAGGGACGCGGTATGCCGACCTTTAGCGACATCATGGCGGCGCGCAAGGCGCTGGACGGGTACGTGTATGAGACACCGATCATCGAGAGCAACGCCCTGCATGGCAAGACGCGGCACGAGAGTGTCCTTCTCAAGTGCGAGAACCTGCAGCGCACTGGCAGCTACCACGTCCGCGGCATGACGTACCGCGTAATTCGTGCCAAGGAGGAGGATCTGGGCATCAACAATTTCGTTACCCACAGCAGCGGCAACGGCGGTGCAGCGCTGGCGTGCGCGGCGAGCAACTTTCAGAGCACGGCGCACGTCATCGTCCCGGAGGACACGAACGCCCTCATCACGCGCAGCATTCGCCTCTACCACGGCAACTTTTATTACTGCAAGCCGGACCTGCAGAGTCGTGTGGAGATGGAGGCGCGGCTCCACGCGGAGTTCAACAAGGTCGCCGGCAAGAAACGCAACCAGTGCATGCTTGTGAACCCGTACAGCGACGAGGCTATCATCGCCGGCCACGGCACGACCGGCATCGAGCTGATGCTCCAGACAGACTGCTCGGTGGACTGCGTTGTTATCCCGGTCGGCGGTGGTGCGCTGCTAGCGGGTGCGGCGATCGCCGTGAAGGGCATGAAGCCGCATGTCGGCGTCTTCGCGGCCGAGCTGGCTGTACCTCCGGATCACTACACGGTTTTCAAGCGCGGCGAGGTCATCGAGGCACGAAAGCTCAAGGGCGACGAGAAGCGCCCCAAGGGCAACAAGCACGGCATCCGAACGGAGCTGACAGACCTTGCAAACAGCTATATTGACCGCTACGTCGACGGCGTCGTGCACGTGTCGAAGGAGGAGATGTGCTACGCCTTCCGCTACGTGTACGAGCGTTGCAAGCTTGTTGTGGACACGAATGCCGCCATCGCCGTGGCGGCGGTGCTGGCCTGCCCCCCGGAGCTGAGCAACTACCGCCGCATCTGCATTGTGCTCTCCGGCGGTAACGTGGACCTCAACGACGTGCCGAAGATTGCAACGGCGCGGCTGTAAAGCGTGTGTGTGCGTGTGCGTGCGTGCGTGCGTGCGTGCGTGCGTGTGTGTGTGTGTCGGATGCCTGTAGCTGGCCTGCGTGCAGCGCCGCATCTCTATCTGTTGTTGTTTCACCGCCCGGCAGCGCCTGTGTGCGCGACTGCTCAAGTCGTTGACACGGCCGTACGGACACGCACGCACGCACGCACGCATCCGATCTCCCCTCTTCGCCCTCCCCCTTACGAACCAGTCCGCCCACACCAGCAGGCCGACTGGAGCAAGCAGGGAGGGAGGGAGGGAGGGAGGGAGGGAGGGGGTGCTGAGATCAAAGGAGGGGGGGGGCACGCTGAGCGCATCGGTGTAGCCGGACGCGCGCGCCTCGCTCTCGCTCCAGACGCCCGTTTGTGCTTGTGTGTGTGTCTGCGTCAAGACTGCGGAGAGGCACGAGCTCACGCGCATCAACAGCGGCAGCGGCTTATGTTATCTATATATATATGTAGCAACTTGGCAACTCTTTTACAGAGCATGAGTCCAGCTCCACTCGACCCCACCGGGCCTGTCCCGGGTGTCCGATGGTGTGACGCGAAGCAGTGCTAGGCACACACGCGCTGTAGAAGTACGCCAGTCCCAGTCACCTTAGCATGACCTCTGACCCCGAACCCTGCCCACATGCCCGCCTCGCAGGTTGCTCCGACGCCGCGCCATCCAGGGCCTGACCGCCGACATCCACAGCGATACATCCCTCTGACCTCCCCCACGCTGTGGGCACTCGATCTTGTTACCACCAGAAGTGGTTGTGCTTTAGTAGGGATAGGGAGCAAGGGGGTGGTGCTGGGCCCTGAGACACAACGCACTGGGAGGCGTGTGTGTGTGTGTGCGGGTGGCCTCCCCCCACCCCCACGTCATCGAAAGGCGCCCCTGAGAAGGACGGAGCGACGTGCGGCTGCCATAGAGGACTCCCACTTCCCCTGCTTTCCCCCGAGTTTTGTTCGCTTCACCGTTCGTCATCGCGCCTTGATGGCGCAGCAGACGTCTGTCGGTCGATCCGTGTCAGTGTAGGGCATCGTGGCATGAGGCGCAGAACGCTGCTCGATGTATTGGGGCTTGTGGGCGTGGGGAGGGGGAGGGTCACCTGCTGCTTGCGGAGTACGCGGATCACCTCTCCAACTCTTGCCTGCTCCTTCGCTCGTTGATGCTGCCTGTTCAGTGCTCGTTGGCCCACCTACGCTTCTTCCTCACCATCTTCGTGCGTCCGCGCCGCTGTTGTATTGTACGCCCACACACGTGCCGGTGCACACACACACACACACACGCATACATACATATATATATATATATACGAGTGAACGTGAGTCACCGAGCTGGTATACGTGTGTGCGCCTGTGCGTGTGCGAGGGTATGTGTGCTGTCCTCTTCTGCGGCTGCTGCAGGACCTCTTCCTCCCTCCCCCTTCTTCCACCCCGTCCCCTCGCATCACAGGGCGGCTGGGCTTCAGTAGGACGGGCGCGGCGCTGTCGACTTGGGACGTTATCTTGGCTCTTGTTACTGGTGGCCTCCCTGTCGCCCATGCCGGCGGTCGATTATGCTGAGGGGAGGAGGGACGCTTGTCCACTGGTGCATACCAACCGAGCGAAGCTCGAGGAGGAGGAGGAGCAGGGGGTGGGGAGGGGGGAGGGAGGTGGGGCGCCGACGCGGATGCGGGCGAGGAAAGGGGAGGCATAAAACAAGGGCATCTGTGCTTCCTTGTTCCGACCTTCTTGCTCTCTTTTCTCGTACCGTCCGCGTTGGCACTTGTGTGGACGGGCGTGTTCGCGGCGATTCGGAACGATGTGTATGCTTGTATTCCCGTCTCGCAATGGTCATGCTTCCCTGTACGCGCGCGCGTGCGAGCGTCTGCGAGCGACTCCCACCCACCCTCCCTCCCTCCCCGTGGCCTGTGAAGCGTGCAAATTCTCGTAGCCCGAACACTTTATGGGCGTGCAGCCGTGCCTGCGCGCCTGCGCGAGTCGCTCTCTCCCTCTCTCACGCGCAGCCACGAGTGTGACGGCGGCTTGTCCGTACATGCTCGCACGCGTGCGCGAGCATGTGTCTCCTGCGTGCGCCGTTTCGTGTCTCTACACCTCTTACATTTTTCTCCCCGCTGGTTCTCGGTACGATCTCCCCTCCTCACTCGCACGCACGCACGCACGCACTCTCTCTCTCGCTATCCAAGCCATCCTCGCGCTCCGCCACGATGCTTTCTTCTTCATCCTCGAGCTCGTCGTGTCGGTGGTGGCCACCGCTCGCGCGGCCAGCATCTCCGCAGCATCCTCAGCAGCAGCAGCAAGGGGTGCTGCAGAGGAATGCCCATTTTATGTCTCTCCTGCAGCGACCTCGAGAGGACCCTCCGCTGGCCCAGGTGGCCGCGCACAACGCTGTTCCTGCTCCGCGCGCCACCGCCGCCGCCGTCGCCTTGCCGGCGCCGGAGCAGCAGCAGCCGATGCCGTCCCACAAGCCATTCTCCTCTGCCGCCGCTGCGGCCCTCTCGCCGCCGCGGTTGCAACGTGAACGCGAGCATCCACAGTACAGACGTGTGCCGACCGATGGCACCAGCGCGACCGCGACGTGTCGTGGCGGCGGCATCGAGGACTCATCTTCTGCCCCAAGCGCTGCCAGCGGGTCGGCATCGTGGCCGTACGAGATGTCTGTTCTACCGCACCACGATGAGCACAGCGGCAGGTCCAGCGACGGCACGTACCAGTTCACCACGACCAGCTCCACGATGACTGAGCGACGCCCGGTCTCACCCAAACACGCTACCTCAGTGGAGTCGAGCGATGATGCGACGTGCTTGGCTGACCTGCGGCGGCGAGCGGCGACTCAGGCTGAGAAGCGCGGCCCTAGGCGCCAAGCAGCGCCAGGTGGCGTCGGTTCCAACGCCGCTGTCGTGTCAGCATCGTTGTCGACGTCATCGTGCGGGTGCCCAACGAGTTGCACGTGTCGAAGCGACGCGTCGGACGACGACGTCTTTGGCGTCTCGGCTGACGTTCACAGAAGAGCGTGGCCGGCGTGGTGTGTGCGCCATGCAAGTCGGCCCCGCGTGGCAGGCGCCGATGCGCGACGTGACGCGTGCACGGCCTGGAAAGCGAGGGCTGCACAGGACATGACACTCTGCAGTGACGCCTCCTCGGAGACAGGCACGACACCGCTGCAGCAGAGCAGTGAAGAGGAGAGCGACGATCTCTGCAGCTCCTGCCGCCAGCGTCGCTGTGATTGCGGTCATCCTTCCTCTGAGTGGCGTCGAGCTCAGCACGGCGACGGCGAGTCCTCACTCAAGCTGTCGAGCGAGGGCAGTTCTGAAGGCGACAGCGGGGGTGGCGACGACGGCTCACTGTGCAGTCTTTGCAAAACCGCCGCATCCTTCGCTCACCAAGATGACCCGTCCAGCGAAGCCGTGCACAAGAATAGACAGTGCGCAGGGGTGCCCCCGCTCCTACGTCTTTCTATCCCATGCTCCTCCGCCGCTGCCAAGCGAGGCAGCGCGAGCGACGCCGCGGCGATGGCGCAGCGCGAGGGGGATGATCGACGGGTGGTATACATGCAGAGCGCCGCCGCACTCGCCAGCGACGCAGATGGTGAGCGACGTGGCGCGCACAGCGGTGCCGTTGCAGCGGCAAGAGAGCCGGATCGTTGCACGGGCAGCACGCAGACGGACACCGTCGCCGCAGCTGCGACGACGGCGGGCCTATTAGAGGAGCAGCGTCGCCGCGACGCTGAACAAGAGGCGGCGGACCTAAAGTGCATCGCTGCTGCTCACTGCGCCGAGGTGACACTGCCACTGCTGCAGGGCGAGCTGGCCAGCTTTGAGGCCCGCGCGGCTGCGCAACAGCAGGCGCGCTTCGATGTAGTGGAACGGCAGCTGCAGGTGTACCTTGACGAATTTCGACAGCGCATGCAGGAGCTGAGTGATCTCCAGATGCAGCAGCGTGCTACTCTGCAAGCAGAAGCGGAAGCGGCACGGCGCGCTGTTGCCCGTGTCGACCGTGCCACCTCCCCGACGGACAGTGCTCTCGTGGCAGAAGCTGCTTCGTCGCCCGCGTCACCACAGCGCACCGTCGGGACACAGCACTCGGACGGAACCCTCGAGTTGTTGACAGTCGTGCGCACAGAGGCCGCGTCATGGATGGCGCAGCTGCTTCTCTCCATCGAAGCTGAGCGACGCGATGCCGTGACGCAGGACGAGATCGAGTCTCGCGATCGGCTCCTACAAGTTGTCGAAGAGCCTTGCCGCCGTCAGCTGCTGCGCTGTCAAGCGGAGCTGCACCACTGGCAGCAAGAGTGCGCGGCAGTACGCCACCGAGCCTCCTTCGCGTCCGATTTACGTGCGCTGGAGCTACATGAGCGGCTTGCGCGGCAAGAGCTGAGTGACGAGGCGTCCATGGGGCGGCGCGAGCTTGGCGAAGCCTTTGAGAGGCAGCTTGGCAGAGCTGCGGAGGCGGCGGCGCACTCTCAGGTGAAGGCGCTCGAGGACGAGCTCGCCAAAGTGCGATCGAAGCTGTCCATTGTTGAAGCCGAACGCGCCGACACCCTCGAGCACGCGAAGCAGCTTCGCCTGCAGCTTATCCACGCGTTGCGCATGCCCACCGTGACGCTCGTCGATCGCTCGAGCGTGTCTGCAGCGCCTCGTAGCGCTGGTGACGCCGCCGCCGCTGCTGCCTACGGCTATGCCAACGTGACAGCGGAAATGGGGCGCGGCGACACGCTGGGCGTGCGTGGAGACACCCATCAAGGCTGTGCGGATAGCGCTCCGCAGGCTCACACTGCTTCATTGATGGGATCGGGCACTGGCGTGGCCGCGTGGCACACTGCGCCGAGCGGCACCCACGACGGGCTGGAGGACTTTCCTGTGCATGTGCGCTTTGCCCGCGCGCATCAGGAGGCGCTGCGCGCGACCCGCGCCCAGTGCCGCACCGTGTGATGTCTCTCCCCCGATGCCCCCCGGGGGGTTTGTCAAGCCTTTTGCTTCCCTCCCCTTTTTCGGCTCCGCGATCGGCCGTTGGGCGCGCGCGTGTGTGTGTGTGTGCCCCCGGCGGCTGTCGCCACCCCCCATAGAAGAGCACCATAGACCGTAACGGAGCGGCAGCGTGCCCGCTCTTCTCCTTTTTCTCCTCTCCAACGGCACAGAGGTATCCTTGCAATAGACAGCGGCGTTTGCGCGTGCGAGGACGAGGCCGTCGTGACCACTGCTCACAGCATGATGACATGGGTCGCATGTAGTATTAGCGTGCGTGGCCCACCCTCTACGCCCTTCGTAGCGGCACGTCCGCTGGGCCGTCCTCCTCGCCGCTGCCGGGGCGCGCTCTTCGAAGGCGAACGGGGGAAACGGAAATCGAAAAAAAATGTTGATGGGCGCGCGTGCGCGTGCGCTCCGACTGCATGTGCTGCGTCTCTCCGAGTGCCGCTTCCGCCGACATGACGCTGCACGCCCCCCTCCCCCCTCCCCTTTCCTCCTCCTCTTCCTCCTCACGTGCGCCTGAGGCGAAGGGGGAGGGAGAGGGCGCATGGCCACGGGTGCGGTATGGCGCACTGCGCACAGGATGAGCGCGTGAACCAAGGCGCGACGGAACTTATTCTTTGTTTTCCCGCGCAGGTCTACATGGGGACAGCGACACACACATACACACTCACGCGCACGCACGCATGCCTGGTGACCTCCCTCATCAGCGCCTTCGCCCTCTTCTCGCCCCCTTCCGTCCTTCCTTCTGCGTGCACCTCCCGCAGTCAGCGTGTGTCTTGTCATCTCTCTCTTTCTCTGTGCCTACTTGCAGCGGGAGGTGTGCGACGCCAGCAGCCACCGTCTACCGCCACCGATGGACCCCCAAAACACGGGTCGCGCCGGCCTCCCCAGTCGGCCAGGCGCGCCGCGTAGCGGCGATGACGGTGCTCCTGTTGCGCCGGCCCTGGCGATGCAGCGAGACCATGGGAGGTCTTCGTCGTCGTCTGATGGCCCTTCTCCAGCTGTTCTGTCCTCTGCTGGGTCGTTGTGGTCGCGTGTGGGCAGCGAGGTCGCCAGCTGGCGCCGTGGCACTCTCTCGATCCACGAGGTAGACGCGTGGCTGCGCTTCAACCCGTACATCCGCCGCGGCTTCCGACATCGCTTCCTGCGCAAGCGCGAGGCCCTCGGCTCAATCGTGCTGTACTTCCATAACGAAACCTTCAACATTGTGTCCCACCTGGCCATGACGGTGCTGATGGTGCTGCTGCTGCTATGGCCGCCGCGGGTGACGGTCGTGAGCAGCGGTGGTGGTGCGTCAGACATCTACGCCGGAGCAGGCGGGGGCGATGGGCTGTACACCGCCGCCGCTTCTGTGGGCGAGCAGGGGACCGGCGGGGACGGCGCCTATTTTGGTGAACACGCAGCGGCTGCGCCGTTTCGTGGGCGCCGCAGCGAAGCAACGGAAGTGCCGTCGTGGCTACGCGGGTTGCACGGACTCGCAGCTGCATCCGGCGCAACTGCGGCGGTCGATGACAACGACGGCGCGCAGGGGTGCGCGCCTCCTCGTGATGCGGCCGCCTCCCCACGACATGTGCTGAGCGACGCCGCTGCTGGTGCCGCAATGTCTTCGCCCTCGTTTCGCTTCTCTCCCTCTCACGCGGGAGACTCGGCGGCGCCATCGTCGCCGGCATGGATCGTCCCAGGCATCGACACCGCGCTGCCACCGCCGCCCATGGGCGTCGCCGCCCGTCTCTCCCTCTCCCTCATACCACTGGTGCTCGGCCTCCTCCTGACCTTTCTGCTGTCGGTGGTGTATCACGCCTTCATGCCATGCTGCCGCTCCCGCCGCGGCTACCAGCAGCTCCTGCAGTGCGACGTCATGGGCGTCGTCTGCGCCATTTCTGGCAGCGCCTACGCGTACTTCACATGTGGGATGCCGTGCGCCAGTGCGTGTGTTCAGGCATGGGCGGCGGCACTCATGGTGGTTGCGACGCTGCTGTGCATCTACGTTGTTGTGTTGGCGCCGATGTGGGGCGTGATGGCAGATATGTGTGCGCGGGCGCTGCACCTGGTGCAGTGGATTGCAGCTGCTGTCATCGCTGCTGGGCTGGAGTTCTTGATGGGTCGTCCGCTCCCCTCTGCATCACCGCGCCCGCCACTGGTGCAGCGAGGCGGGCGCGACCGTGATCGTCAACCACGCCCGTTGCCACCGCCAGAGCACCACTCGGGCCAGCACCTTCTTCTAGCCTGGGTGCAGCGGCATCGACGCCTATCCCCCGTTCGGCTCGGTGACGCGCCGACGGCTGCCACGACAGCGGTGGCGGCAAGCACCAGCGTCGATCCGGTACCCCTCAGCGCACTCCAGCGCACCCTCGTCGTCGGCGTCTACTGCCTCCTGCATCTGTGTGTGTACCTGACGCTGGTCTATCCCAAGAGTCGCGCAGCCATGGGCGGGTTCACACAAGCCACGTACTACCACAACTCCTCCTACGTGTGGCTATGCCTCGGCGGCCTCATCAACACTACTCGTTTTCCTGAGGTGGTTGTGTTTCACTGGACACGACGAGCGGCGCGTCACACGCGGCGTGTCGCGGCGGCAGAGGCAGCCGCGCGATGCGCCGACGAGCTAAGATGGGATGCTGCTATGGCGGAGATGGATGCACGAGGTGTACCAGCGGCTTCGTCGTCATCGCGTGGCTCTGCGCGTCCGCTTCGTGCCTCCCCTGTCGACGTCGCAACCGAGCTGGCAGCGCAGACGACCGCTGTGCTATCCACGCCTTCGCCACCCGCCACCGCGCCTACCTTGTGGGACCGGCTCTGCATCCCGAAGCTGATGGTCACCTACGTCGTCCCTGCCTCCACCCTCGACTACATCGGCAACAGTCACAACATCTGGCACGTGTGCACCGCGCTGAGCGCCTTGTCAGCCATCCTTGGCGTCTACTACGACTGCATGGAGTACGACCTCGTCCAGTGCGGCTGATGCGCGGCGTCGGCAGTATCTGGTTCTCTCTCGATCAGGGAGGAGACTGGGACGGCGCGGGAGAGAGGGCAGAGCCTCCCCCCTCCTCCTCTTTCCTCTGGGCGCGAGCTGATGGCGGCCATGGGGCTCCAGCCCTGCATCGCTTCCCACGAGCCCCAAAACTTGGAGCTCCAACACATCGAAGGCAGCGTGTGGAGGCTCAGCGACGTCTCCTCGGCGGCGCACAGGAAGCTCGCCAGCGGGGTTGTGTCGGCTCACGATTGCCGCACCGTCTTGGGACAGGTGCAAGGTGAGACTGCCGCACGGCGCGCACGCGTCACACAGCAGCCTCCGCCATCGCCTTTCGGAGACTGCCTCACCCACCATGCGACGTCTGCGTCATGACACAAGGCGCTGCGATGGCGCTCGCGTCCGCGAGCGCCCTGACCAGGGCGGGTAACCAAAGGGATTGCCATGCGTGGCACGTCGTCTGCGAAGGCCGCTGCGCTCGGGCTCGCCGTGAAACGTGAGCTCGTGATGACGCTCGCCCTATCGAGCTCACGCGGATGCACCCAGTGCCCCGAGCGAATGGCGCACCGCGTCCTCTCCAAGGCGCGAGGTTGCTGAACGGAACTGACGTGCACCGGCTGTGCCGCAGCACGGCACCTGCTGGCAGACGTTGTCTGCCGCTGCTCTCGCCAAGAACAGAACGAAAGAAACGGCGAGTCGATGGCACATGGTCCAACGCGTCGAGCCACGACGCATCGTCCGCCCCTGCCGGGCGACACCCCAAGCCGTTTCCTGGCATCGCCCTATAACCGGTTCGACGGTGGCGATGGGTGCCCCTCCCATCCTCCCTCATCCACCCAGCAGACACCTCCTCGTACCCCCTTCCCCTTCTCTCTCACACACCAGCGAGGGCAGGCCCTCTACACGTGCGTAGGTAGATCAAGTGCGTGCGTGTGTGCGCGTGGGTGTGTCTGTTGGGTTGGGGGCTGTCAGCGCATGCAGCTGGTCTCGCGCATACCGGCGCACCTGTGCTCACTCTCGCGCTCTAGGTGGATACCCCCCCTCCCTCTCCTTGTTCCTTCACCTTGCAACCCGAGACGCGCACACACGCACAATGGCGCTCGAGCTGCACCATCGACATCAGCCGCCGGCACGAGAGCGTCTGCTGCCACAGCCGAAACCAATACAGCTGCACGAGCATGGGCAGGAGGCATCACAGCCATCGAGAACGTTTTCGCCGTCGTGCGATGCAGCCGCTGTGCACCACACCGCATGCCCGGTAGGCAGCGACCTCTTCGTCAGCAGAGCTGCATCAGATGCACTCTTGCACCCACCGGCGCCGAAAACAACGCTTGCGCAGCTGACTCATCCGGGCCACATCGCTGGTTGTCCGTCTACCGAGTGGCCGTCGTTGTGCACCACACCACCAGGCAGCGACGAGGTGGCGAGGGCGTTCTTGCCGTGTGTGGGCAACACCAGTGCCGCCACCGCAGCCGCCTCTGCTGCGTCGCGATATCCGTCCGGGTGGCAGACGTTGATGACGGCCACACAGGCCACCACGGCGTACGCGGCGAGCGTGCAGCAGGCGAAACAACTCCTCCGCGACTTTGAGCGCTATCAGCGCAGCGTCGGTGCCTCACCGCTCCACCACGACCATCTGCGTGCGAAACTCAGACCTGGGTGTCTCGGGAGCGGCAGCGGTTCCGCCGGCAGGAAGAACTGCCCTCCCTTAGACGTAGGTGCGCCGGGGCAGCACGGCACATCTTCAGCCATCATCTCGACCGAGGCGCGTGGGTGCGCATCCAACGTCGGCACTCGACATGCTGCACAGCCGCCCCAGGCATCGCCATCTTCATCGCCGTCTCCCAGCTTCCCACTTGACCCCGCTGCGTACGAGCTCGCGAGGCGGCGCTCCCTGCAGGCGCTGTACTACAACGCGCAGGCGCGCGCTGCGTACGTTGATCAGGGGCTGCGGCTTTCACGGGCAGTGTACGCGGCGTTGCTGAAGCAGCCGGGGATGGCGATAGGCGACGTTGCTGCTATGGAGGGCTCATCAGGGCACACCACGGGTACCGCAGTGCCACATAACGATAGACAGGCGCTCCCGCCTGCTGCGGGGGCCGGTGATGTGCCGCGGACCTCGAACGCCGCCGCGTCGCCGTCGCTGGCCGGTGACGGCTCGCAAAAGACGGATCAGCCGCCTATCGCTGCGGTGCCGGTAATGAGTCCAGCGGAACGGGCGGCTGCAACGGCAGAGGCGGAGCGTGCCCTGTCACTTCTCTGCTCCATCCGCGCGGTGCGGCGGCAGACGGAGGAGCTGACCGTGCGGCTGCTGCACACCTGTGGTGAGTGGGGCTGCTGGTCGGTGCCCACCGCCGAGGACGGTGCTGCGTGGGAGACGACACGCACACCGTTGCCGTCATCACCGCTGCCAGGGCGCATAAGACGCTCGCAGCCTCTTTTCGATGATCTGTTCATGGCAGCACCTCCGGCACCGACCGCGCTTCGCACATCTCCGTCAGGGTCTCTCGTCGGTGTCAGCGATGGCCACTCAAAGGCACCTGTGCTAGATCTCAGCGCAGCGGAGGATGCTGACACGGCGCGACTCAGCGCTGCGAGCGTCTTCGCTGAGGAGTCGGCCTGCCGTCGCGAGAGGGCGTGCCAAGTGCTTCGGCGAGCGCTGCAGCAGCAACAGCAGCGGTGGCCGCTGTCCACGGCGGCGGCCGCCACTGTGACCCTGTCTGCTGGTGCTGCTTTCTTGGAGATGGCTTTGGCACCGCCTCAGCGTGCGGTGCCGCCGCCACCGTCGATGTCGGTGCAGCTAGACCTCTATGCTGTGCAACAGCGTGCTCTGCAAACTTCGATTCATGAGTGGCGACGACGGGTTGCGCAGACGGCTGCAACCGGTGCTGCGAAGGCAGCTGGCGCGTCACCGTCGGAGGAGGTAGCGTCTCCGCACGGCTCCTCACAGCAGCAGCTGCACACCCTGGGAACGCCGCGACCCCAGCTCCAGCGCAGCTGCGATGTGCTCCACGCGGCTGCAGGGCAGCGGCACCGCACAAACACCCACCCCTGCACTGACGCGCAGCGAGGGGTACCGCCTCGCGAGACGACCACCGGAGTCATCAAGGCTGTTGAAGCTAGAGCAGTCGCGCACAAGACGCGCGGCACGTCGGCGGCCGCGTCTGATGCAGCACAGGAGGTCGAGGCGCCGCCGCTTCCATCTTCATCGCCCCCACTCGCAGCTGCGCCTGACACGCTGCACCACGCCCCTTGCTCCCTGCCACGGCAGCACTCTTCCACAACCCCCAGCAGCAGTTCGCAGGCTTTGCCATTCTCCGACACGCTTCTGAGCTCGCCTGTGCAGCCGGCTGTAGACCGCACGCGGCTGTGGGCGGACACGCCGATGCCATCGCAGCGGGCCGATTTCTTGCGCGCTGCAGCCGCCGCGCCGATGAGCACCGAAATATCGGAGAGGGGCGCACGAATCCCGGTACAACAGGCAGGTCAGTCGACGGCGGAGGACGCGAGCTCGCATCGCGCGAAGAGCCCGACGCCGAAGCTGGAGGTACGCGTCGAGGTGGAGGTCATTGGTGGTGGCGCGGATGGAAGCCATGCTCCCGCTGGTGCATCCCCATCCAACTCGACACAGGTGACTAGTTTGCGGCGCACATCCTCGTCTTCGCTGACGCGCTTCCCTTCTCCCGTTGCCGCGGATGCGCGCGGCGGCGTCGTGGGCGCACTGCCAGAGGCATGTGAGGCATCGTGGCAACCATGCGGGAATGCCATGCTCTCCGCGCTCCCCGAGGCAGTGGCAGAGGAGGAGCTGGCATCCCAGCCTCAGGAGGAGCGCAGAGGACGAAGAGGTGATCGAGGAGGCAGTGCCACCGCTGTCGAACTCGAGGACTCTGTGCGGCGCCACCTCACGCGCTGGATCTCTCAGCAGCAGAAGCGCAAGGGGTCTGACGTGGCAGCATCGTTGTCGTCTCCAGGGCTCAGCCCACATGACCTCAGCGCTGCTGCTGCGTGGCTGCGCTCGACGAGTCCGCGTTTTGCCATCAGCCAGACGGCCGCTGCTCCACCTCCCGCGGTGGTGCGGATCCTGAAGCATGCGCTACCAGATTTTGTGATGCCTTCATCCTGGAACGCGGTGAGGGCGGTCGCGACTACCGCTGCGGTAGCTGAAGCGGACCAGCCGGACGGAGGTGAAGAGCCGCGAGCACCACAGCAACCGCAAGAGCAACCGCCTTCGTCGACCATCACCTGTACCACACCCTCCTGTCCTTACTCCGCGGCGACCTCATCCGCACCGGAGGCGGCAGGGCCTGCGAGGTGGTCACCTCCGCAAGCAGCCCTTGATGGCCTTGCCATGTCCTGTTCGCTGTCGTCGTCGAAGTTCTCTCAGGCTGCCTCTGGAGGAGCCGGCATTGCGGCCGTTGTGCCTCCAGGCCGGCCGCTCTTTGCACCTGTAGCAGCTGTCATTCCTCGCCCGGCACCGCCGAGCGCGCTGCCGCCACCGCCGCCGCCGTCGTCGCCAAAGGCCAAGCCGGCGAAGGGTGGCGGCGCTGTGGGGGTAACGAAGGTGCCGCAGCGGCAGGGGCACCGTAGCTTCTTCAGTCGTCTCTTCAGCTGCGGCGGGTGAGCGACGTGGCGGAGGGCCGAGGAGAATGCGCATGGAAGGGCCGGGAGGGCGAGGTGAGGTCCAGCCTCTGTGTGTGCGTGCCTGGCAAAACGCCGCATCAGCGCACGCTCTCTTACGTCTCCTGCCATCGCCCGTCATGAACCAGGTGTCGGACCAGCTCGGTGGTGGGTGCAGTGCGTAGAGAAGAAAGACAGGGATGGGAGAGCGAGAGCGAGAGCCAGGCGGCACTCGATCTCTGCGCGTGTGCGCGTGAGCCCGAGTGGGCAGTTGCGTGCGGCGGGGACGAGAGAGTGAGGCGCAAGCGCAGCGCACGGGGTTGGGCTAACAAAGGAAAACGAACGAAAAACCTTGAAGGGGACGCCCAACACAGGACCGCTAACGGCATCGGCATCGTCATCATCGGCTTCAGTGCAAGCGTCATCCGAAGGACGGTGAGGCACTGCAGACGTGCGACGCTGCGAAGTTCAGTAGGACAAGACGCGATAGACCATGTCTGTTGCTGCGGACCTCGGTCCGCAAAGGCGTCCGTATGTGCCACGACGTACTGCTGTACTTTATAGCCCCACGATCACCGCGCTTGTCTCTCCACGTGCGCGTGCTGGCTTGCCTGCTCGCACATGTGCATCGTGGCACATGGATAAGTTGCACACTCCCCCGGCCTAAACGGGCGCTCAGCGTGTGCAGCCGTCGCTCTTCCCTTCCCTTTCCTGGAATGTGCCCACAACTCGCCCTGCGTGTGTCTGTGTGTCGCCACCCCCTCCCCCTCTCCCTCCGCCCCTCTCACATCTCCTCCTCTTCTCGCGTTGCTCATGTGCGTAGTCTCCGCCTGCCGCCTCGTCCCTTTTCTTTTTCCTCCCTCACAACGCCCCCGAGCGTGCACTCGCTCGCACTGACTTCCTCACAAGCGCACGGACACACCTCGATCCCCACCACGCCACCCCCCTCCTCCTCCCCTCCTCACCGCTGCACACTGACACACCCCACCAAGCACTCAGGTAGCACGCATCACGAAGGTCTGGCCGTGTGGCATCTCTTTTATATTATTTCTCGGCATCCGCGGAGCCCCTCCCCCCTCCCCCCTTTTACTCGCTTTTTCCTCGGCGTATATACGAGAGGGCGACGCTCATAGACCCGTCTTGCTCTCGCGCTTGTGTGTAGCCCGTGTGTGTGTGTGTGTGTGTGCCAAAGAGGTCGGTGTAGCGCCTTCTTTTTCTTTTCCCTTTCTTCGCATCATTCTTTCATCACTGCTACCCACGACCCCAGACCCATCACCACTGTCAGCCCGACAGAGCCCCTCCTCCAGGCCCTCCCCCCTCCTCCCCCCATCCACCCACGCTCACCCACCGGTACCCCTCCCTCCCCCCGGCATCCACGCACGCTTTCCATACCCCATCTCGATACATCCCATCGCATATCTTTTCCCCCTCCCCCTCCCTCTTCATCTTCGTCTTCCCCTGCGGGGAGAACGTACTTGTATCCATAGCCGTAACGTACACGCCCATACGCCCCCCCCCTCCCCCCACCACATCCACATCACGTTACCTGAGGACGTCTACCTTCTCAGTTTATTTTACTCGCCCATTTCTCCCTCTGTCCGTCTGTCCATCCCCGAGTTTCATTGTGTGTGTGGGGTGAGGGGTGAGGGGTGAGGGGGTCCATTGCCATCTTTTCCTGCCCACCACCGCCACCGCCACCGCCACCACAGTCGTCTGACTGCTTCTTTCGCACTTCGCAGCCATCATCATCATCGACGACGACGACGCCCCTCCGCTCCGTCTTCCCTCCTCATCTTCTCTCTCCGTGTGTGTTTGTGTGTGTGTATCCTCCCTTGTCGTCATCATTCATCGTTTCGCCTTCGCCTCGCTTTCACCTCTCGAGGCCATCATCATCATCCTTCCTTTCCCCCCTCCCCTCCTGAGCCAGCGACAGATTCTGCTTTCTCCTTGTGTACCGCTGTCTACGTGGATGGGGTGGTTCCCCACATGATCGCTAGCGTCTTCCCTCCACTATCCTCCCTGGCTGTTGGTGCCCGCCCTGTGTATAGCTACGCGCACCTCCTCACCTCCCCCTGCCCCTCCCTCTCCCTCTCCCCGCCCCCCTCGAGAGATCGTGTCTTCCCTGGCTCTTCGCCCGCCGTCGCTACGCACGCCCCTCTGCCATTCCTCACGCACGCATCTATATCCTCGACAAAGGGGTGAGCGAGGAAAAGTGCACTCGGGCCGACGCGCAGACGCACGCCCTCTCGCCGGGCTTTCCGTGGAATTTGGCTTGCGTCCTGCAGTTCGCTTGCCCTCCCTCATCCAACCGTTTGTTTCCCCCCCTCCCCCTCCCCCTCTTCCTCCCTGTGCGTGTGTGCGAGTCTCGAGCACCTACGTCGGGGTCTCCCCTCCCCTTCCCACTCCCGCTCGCTGACACAAAAGGTGACGGTGCTCGGGGTGACTTGTGGTTTCCTGTCTCCGTGCACACCCAGATATATATTAGCCGATGTATGTATGGCCTTGCTGTTGGGTATATAAAGCTTCTTCCCCCCCCCTCCCCTCCCCCTCCCCCTGTGTCTGCGTGGGTCTCTTGTGTGGTCGTGCACTTTTTAATTTTCTGTCCCAACGCGCCCTGCACGGTTTCCTCCGACTCACTCTCTGCCTGTCACGGATAGTTTCGACACGCCATTCGTCGTGTCGCTGTCCTGGTGGCTGCGGTCGTTGCTGCTGCTGCTAAGACCCCCTCTCTCCTCCTCCTCCCTCCCTCTGCGCCGCATCGTTGTCCTTGTCGTGCTGCTACCTTGAGGCGCACATTGGCGTCACACACACACGCACGCACACGCGCACATGCATGTATGTTTGCCTGTGTGCGCGTACATGTGTATGTAAAACGAAACGGGAACACGCACGCGCGCGCACACACGCACACACACACACACAGGGCAGCAACAGCAGCCTTTCCGAGAGCGAGCACGCGGGAGCAGCAGAGGGGGAGCGAGGGATAGAAGAGTACAGCGACAGTGCGAGGGATTTGGTTGCGAGCAGAGCAGGAGCGCCACATATATGCGCGTATATACATAGACGCACGTATATGTAAGCAATCGAATAAATCAAGCACACGGTCATCAGGGCTATACTCCCAGGTGCACGCCAACGCAACAGCATCACCGCTGCCTACCCTCCCCTCCCCTACTCTCCAACCTTTTCCTGCCTTCATCGTTCTTCTCCGTGTCTGCGTGCGTGCTTCAATATCATTCCCGTTTGGAGCAGCAGCAGCAGCAGCAGCAGCGGCAGCCAACAGGAGCTGCGCGTGTCCGTCTCCGTGTCTGATCACTGAGGCTCCGTCTCTGTGCTCTCCTCTTCGACGCCGCGAGACTCTTCGATTTGTCGAGTGGTATCGTGCGCTCCTCCCTGTCCGTGTCGCCGCTGCTGTTGGTTTTCTCGCTCCTCCTCCTCATCGTGTGTGTGTGTGTGTGTGTGTGTGTGTGTGTGTGTACCTGGCTTCTTGTGTTCTCCGTCTGTCCCGCCATCCATCCATCCATCCATCCATCCATCCATCCCTCAAGCTCTCCCGCTCTGCGCGACGGCCCGTGGCGTGCGCGTGTGGGAGAGCACAGCGTGTCAGGCGTCATTTTCTTCTACCTTTCAGTCCTTGTTGTTGCGCCCTCTCGCGCGCGCGCTCCTTCCCGTTGCTGGACTTGGTGGCCGCTTCCTCTGCGCGTGTGCCGCCCTCCCCCCCCCCCCTCCCCCTCCCTCCCCCCCGTCCCACGCTCCTAGCCTTCCGCGTGCTCTGCGGTCTTCCTAGCCTCCTTGCCCCGGTCTCTGGCTTGTTGTCGTGTGCAGGCTTTGAAGGGGAGAGGGTGCGAAGGCGTCGAGCACCGCGGGCGAGCATCGAGTGGGAGGGTGAGTGGGGCAACATCAATGCCGAACACCTGCTCGAAGGAGCAGCTGCTGCACATCTCGCATACAATGCGCGCCACTGACGACTCCGATATGGCGGCGCCGGATGATGGTGGCGACGGTGCTGACCGCCACGCTCTCAGATCACCTGTGGACAGCGTCGGCAGTGCCGGGCCGCAGCCGCTTCCGCTGCGACGGCAGTTTGGTCTTGAAGGATGCACGGATGTAGTCAGCAGCGGTGAGGGAGACGCAGCAGCAGCACCGGAGGCGGGCGGCGGTGCGCCTCTCCGTGGTGAAGTCGACGTCTGTAGTTCTTCCCTCAGCGCCGCGGCGCGTCACCAGAACTTCTTGTATGATGGGCTGCTTGGTGGCGATAGCGAGGTCACGCCAAGGCTTGGGCCCACCATTCACAGTGCACCATCACCACCGCAGGGGCTGATGGCATCCGCATCAGCTGTTGCGGCGACCGCGACGCATCAGTGTGCTTCTTCGGTGCCATCGCGCTCCTTCTCCTCCCAAGGCAAGCCCTTCTCCGCTATCCTGGTCCCCGCCAGTCGGAGCGACGACCCAGCAGTGGCAGCACGCTGTTACGCTGACCCGTTCGCGGCAGCAGTTGGTGGTAGTGGCTCCACCAGCCGCAGTAGCAGCGTCGGCATCGTTCTCGCAGGGACGAGCACGGGGATGGAAGGCCTGTACAGCGACCACTACGTAAATCCACTGCTGCGGTCGCGAAGCGGGCGGAGCGGCGGCGGCAGCAGCGGCTTCTTCGGGGGCGCAGACAGCGATGAGGATGATGATGACGGATCGGCTGCCCTTCAAGCTGCCGTCGACGCTGCCGTGCGCTTCGACGACCTCGCGAGCGAGGACGATGTGGTGGGCGATGGCGGTAAGAAGCGCGTGTTGCTGCGCGCTGGCCCCACAGCACTGTCTCACTTGCTTGTGGTAGCGAGCGACACCGACGACGGCGCGTTCACGTGCGCTCACAGCACAAAGGTGGATTCCTCGAGCCCCTTCCAGATACCCAGCGGCCTCGGCGATGATGAAAACGAGCGGCATCGGCCCCACTCGGCGCAGACACCTGGTGTGCAGCAGTGCGGTCGCAGGGGCGACCGGAGCACCGGTGGTCGCCCGCAGATGCCGAACCGCGCCGCTGCCGGGGTGGCTGCTGCGCCATCGTCGGTGCCCTACTTTGCGGCTGCCGGCAGCGCGATTGTGTCGCCACTCCAGTCGATGCAGCCCCTGACCTCGCCAGCTGCTGCCGCTGCCAATCCCGAGACGGCCACTGTGACGTCCGCTCATCCGAACTACGCAGCTGCACAAGCACAACAGCAGCAGCTACAGCAGCCGCGCCACCACCACCACCAGTGCTCTTCCTCGCTGCATCCTTCGCCGCATGGCCGGAGAGCGTCTTCGGTAGCGGTGCCGCACACCCTCCCTGCTGGTGCGGCCGCTATACCAACGCTGGGCGACGTGGACAGCTTCTGGTACGTGTCACCGCCGCAGGTGTCCATGGCGGCCACCCACCATCATAGCGGCAGCGGCGCCTCGATGGGCGGCAGCACTGCTGCACAGAACAGCACCGACCTCAGCTTTGCCGTTCAGCCTGGCACGGCGGGCACTGGGACGGGCACCGGTATTGGTGCGCAGACGCCGAGCAACTCGCTCTTGTCCTCGCCCAGCGTTCAGCCGTTTTACTTGTATCAGGTTTCACATGCGGCCGTCGCCATGGAGCCGCAGCAGGCGCAGCCGCAGCCGCAAGGCAGCGCGAGTGTGCTGCTCTACTCCCCACCGCAGGCATACATTGGGTCAGGCCAGGCGGTGGCGGCGCATCTGCATCCTGCGCTACCGACCACAGCCGCTGCGACTGCCGTGCTCGGCGACTCGTCGAGGGCACGTTCGACGTCGACTCCGAGCGACTTGTATCAGCGTCCTGTCACTCAACAGCCGCCGCCGCCGCCGCAGGTCATCGGAGGATACACACTGACCCCGAGTGCCAACGCCGCCGCCGCCGCTGGTGCTGCTGCTGCTGCTGCTGCCGCCGCCACCCCGTCCGAGGAGTCGAGCCGTGCGTTGCGCAACTTGTACTTCCGCAACCTCCCACACTCGTGGAACACGTCGATGCTGCGTGAGCTGTGCAGCCGCTATGGCGTTGTCCTGTCGGCGAAGGTTGCCCATCATTCCACAACGAATGAGTCGCTTGGGTACGGCTTCGTGCTTTTCGAGCAGAGGCAGAGTGCTGTGACGTGCATGGCGATGCTGAACCAGGCCCATGTTCACGCGGAGGGCGAGGAGTCGCGCACGCTGTTCGTGCGGATGGCCCACGCGACAGCCGCACCGGGCTTTCAGGAAGAGGGCGCTAGCGACAGCACTGCCTCCAGTCTTCACCAGCCGACGGAGCTGACACCGCCGTCGGGCGCGGTCGGAGCCAGACTGCCGCAGTGGATCTTGCAGCATCAGCAACAACAGACGACGACGAGTGGGCTCCGGTCCCCACGCACACCGCTGTCCGACTCTGCGTCGATGATGCTGCTGTCGCCGGGCTCGGCGCCGCAGTTTTACAACCGTGAGCTCTCCGGCGTCAGTGTGGCCGACGCACATCGGGGACAGGCGCACCGCCACTCGGCCGGCGACAGCGTCAGGACGAACACGAATGCCTCGTCAAACACCTCGTGCGCCGGCGGTGACTCGCTGCGGTGTACCTCTCCCGTCGGCGGCGCCGGCAACAACAGCTACGTGGCCGTCTCCAGGACGTCCATCCCACCGTCCCTCTCCGAGACGTGCAACTTCATGGGCCCGAAGGGGGCAGCGAGGTCCTCGGCGCCGCCACTGCGTGGACTTTATTGTGTTTCTTCAGCGAATACGACGTCATCGCTCTTGTCCCCTCATCAGCCGCACCAAGTCCAGCAGCAGCAACAGCAGGAGGGCTCTCTCTCGTACTCGTCCGCGTCGGCGAGCAGGTCCGCGACGGCCGGAGCGACTGTCACAGCAACTGCCATGGCCGCAGCGGCGGCCCAGCGCGCCGGCTGCAACTTCTGCAGCCCTCTCTCGCTCTCCCCCAACGACACCGCCTCGCTGCTGGCACTGTCGCCGTCCGTGCCACACCCGACGGTGCAGCTGCCACAGTCGTTCTACGCGCCTTGTGCATCCGTGTCCGGCAAGGCGTCCTCGGCAAAGGCCGCCCCCGCTGGCTCTGCCTCCGCCACCACGTCGACCCGTAATGTGTACATCACGAACCTCCCTCTCACGTGGAACACAACGAAGCTGCGCGAGCTGTGCAGCCAGTATGGCGAGATCGTCTCCGCGTCGGTGGCGCACCACCCGGAGACGAACGGGTCGCGCGGCTACGGCTTTGTCCTGTTTGCGGACGAGCGCGACGCGGCGTCCTGTGTGATGAAGCTGCACCAGTACCACGTGCCGAACTCGTCTCATGTGCTGAGCTGCCGGTTTGCCAAGGACAAGGCGACGCCGTCCATCGCGTACACGCTTCTGTCGCCGTCGCAGGAGTCCGGGCTGGACTCAATCGGCAGTGGGAGCGGTAGTCCCCTCCCCACGGCCACCGTCCGCGGGTCGCCTACCGCCGCAACGTCGAAGACGGTGGTGCCGATGATCGCGATGGGCGGCGATGCCGATGCCTTGGAAAGCAACCTCGCTAGGAACGACACCCGTGGCAGCGTTGACGGCGCTGTCCAGGATGCGGTCTGCATGCCGATTGACGTCTTCTGCACACTGCAGCAGCGGGTGCACGCGCAGTGCGTGCAGTACCTCACCCAGAAGCATCAGCTGCAGCGCAAGGGCGCGGAGGACAACAGCGAACCCACGAGCGCCGTGTTCACGGCAGAGGTGCAGTCTGAAGAGCTGGAGAAAATGATGCGGTACTGCGTCGTCTACGGTGTTCATGTGCCGACAGAAGGATATGGCTGCGTGCGCCCGACGGACTGCCGCAAGGCATCCTTCCGGAGGGCTGTCGACGATGCCGAGCAGCTGCTCAGTAGACCCCCTGCAGAGCCGTCGACGTCGGCCTCATCAGGGCTGCGGTCAGCTGGCTCCGCCCTCTCCACCGAACGTGGCGACTCGAGTGGCGAAGTTCTTGACGTCGCTGACACGGCCGCGCCGGTGACACTGTCGGGAACAGTTGTTTGCACGCATGCCATTGCCGTCGGTCGTGCGCAGGCGACCTCCCCCACACTCGCCGGTACAACCACGATGCCGGTAGCCCCGAGGACCAGGCGTAGCATGAGCGGCGAGCCGCCGTGTGCGCCGCCGCTTGGAGTCGGCATGTCAGACGCGGAGAGCGCCAGTCAGGTCGCGACGCCAGAGGTGACGGCATCGCCAGCTGCTCCGCTGGAGCTGTGGTACACATGCACTCTCTTCACCACCCAGGTAGCGGCAGAGGCGTTCGTCCAGGCGGCAGCTGTGGCAACATCGGGCGCCGGCGCAACCATCAACGCAGAGCATGGCAATTTGGGCAACAGCAGCAGAAGCGTTGCGGGCGCGTCGACGGTGCAGCTGTCCTCTAACGGCAAGGACTCGCTGGCGGATACCACACTTCCCTCTCCATCACCGGCTTTTGACAAGATGACCAACGTTCAACAGACACGCTTTGGGCTTCGGGATCAGGTAATGGTGCTCAGCAGCGCGCCGTTGGCGGTGCCGGCGGCCCTGCCTTTCACATCCTCAGCGAACACAACGACAGCCAACAGCACGCGCCTTCTCCCCACAGAGGAACCGTATTCGCAGCAGCGATCCACAGCAACGTCTCCCCAACAGCAGCACCAGCGGCATCACTTGCGCCCGTCGCATCAGCTACCGCCATCAACGCTGCTGCGTGCGCACACGAGGGACGGCAGCGCGGCCGCATCAACGACGCAGCCGCGCGGCTACAGCCTCTGCCCTGGAGCAGGCATCGCTGCGGTTCCTGCACACCCATCGGCTTCCACGGCCGAGCCGCTGCTGTGCTCGCCGTCCTCTGCAGAGACCCTCCTCTGCTCTCCGCCGTCGCATGCAACCCACTACACATACCCGCGGATGGCGCTGACAAGCCCTACCGATGGCGCATCGCTGACGAGTCCGACACCAATGATGATGGTGATGGGCGGTAACGGTGATAGCAGCAGCACCAGCAGCACCGCGGCACCGTTGGCTTTCCCGAGAGACCGTGTCGCCGGCGGAGGCGCCGGCGCGGCTGGCCGTTATCCATCAGCGACAGCCGCGCGGTGCACCTATCTGCTCGGCTCTCCGGCGTCCACCTCGTCCGTTAACTTGAGCACGGGCACCCACATCCTCTCCGACTCGACGACGCCTCCGCTGGGTGTAGCGCTGAACTTCCCAAGCGCATCGAGTACCCACTCGACGCCGTTTAATGCGGCAGGAGTGGGTACCCCTTCGGGGCATCCGGCGTCAGCGGTGCACGCAGCCCCCGCTGTCTTTGCCGCCGCGCCCTCACACATGACCGCCGCACGCGCTTGGAGGGTCGCTACTAGTGGCGCTGCAGCGACGATGCCGAATGTGCTCAGCGCACCCCTACCGGTGACTTCGGCACCGTCTTCGTCGTTGTCTACCGAGCAGGCGCCGCCACCGCCATCGCACATCTCTTACTCGCTCGGCAGCGTCATCTATGCGGTGCCGGAGGCGGCGTCGGCCACCGGCGGGCCGCCGGTGTTGTTCAATGCTGCCCCGATCAGCGATGTGGCCAGTCCGGCGACGCTAGCCTCGTCGGCGCAGGTGTCGTGCACGACGCCCAACGCTACGCCTCAACGCTCCGCGCAGCCACTGCACCCCTAGCAACACCAGCAGCAGCGCCAGCCGCAACCGCATCCGCTCCACCTGTTCCACGTCGGCGTCCTGTGTGTGGAGCAGGGTGGGTAGGCGGGGGGGGGGCTAGAGATGAGTAGAGCGGCGGGTGCACTGCTCGGCCCTTCTCTCTGGCGCTACAACCCCCCCCCCGATCCTTGCCGTGCGGCCCATCTTCGTGATCGCTGTCGTTGTGATCCGTCCGCCTGCACCCGCCCTCCGTCTCTCGCGCTCGCTCTCTCTCTCTCCAGCGGCCGAAGAGGAGCGCACACGTAATGACGTGGAGGCGGCGCGTCCGTCGCGCGTGTTTTGTATGTTGCGCTCTCTCTGCTCCTTCGTGCGTGTGCGTGTTTGTTTGTGACGGTGCATTTGGCAGACGTGGGCCCTCTCGCAACCCAGCCTAACCCCAACCCTATTCCTCCTCCCTCTTCCCCATTGCTGCTGTGGCGCACGTGCCTGTGCCTCCCCTCTCCGTCGTGCTCTTCAGGTGGCGGATCAAGGAGACGCACCCGAAAAATCTGCGCCTGGGGCTCTGTGTGCCTCCTGCTCTGCGCCGGACTCGCCCCTCCCCCCGTGTCTTGCCCCCTCTGCGCGTCTGTTGTTCTGTATAATGTGGCTTCAACTTCTCTTGGTGTGCTGGCGCCGCCTCGTCGCCACCGCGCATCCCCCCACCCCACCCCACCCCACCTCCCGCTTGTACCTCCTCCTCTCCTTCGAATAGTGCCCATCGTCGTCGACCCCCCCCCCCCTCTCGCGACTACGCGATGGAAAAAGGTTGGCTGGCCGGGGATCCGCGGTCTGCCTGGGGCTCCTCTCACCCTTCTCCGCCCGCTGAGCTTCTCCTCGTCTTGCGAGGCAGGACACGTGCACCGCCGAGGACAGGGCACCGATGCCCGATATCGATCTACGTCTCCCCTCTCGCTTACTCGAGTGACTGATGCGTGCTGCGGTGTGTTCGTCTGCCTCACTCCACTCCACTCCGCCTCCTCTACTTTACCTTGTCGTTCTTTGCCATTTTCCGGGGCTTTGCATGCGCCGTTGCCCCGACGGCTCTTGCGCTCGCTCACAGAACTCGAAGACACGACACAGGCACGGCCGGGGCGGAGAGTACTCGCGTGCGTGCTGTAGCGGGCTCGGCGCTTCGGTTCTTGTGGTGTGCGTGTCCTCCCTCAGCGTCGGCACCAGCATCCCATCGCATGCCATGGATGGCACACCTCCCGTACCCACGAAGGAGGAGAAGAGAAACGGGCAATTATCACAGAGCGAGCTCTCTGGTCACCAGTCACCACACTGCCGCGCCGCGCGCACGTCACGGGGGGGGTGCACCACGCCAGAATCGGGGTCTCGGAACAGCTGCGCCGCCTCCGTGTGACAAAGTGCAACAACCTCGAAAGCCTTCTTAGCGGCAGCGGTAGTCGCGTCGGCTGCTCTCCTCTCCTGAGGGAGTCTGCACGTGGCAGCTTCAGCCTTGCCACCGCGTCGGATGACGATGCTGTGAAGGCGGACTCTGCTTGGCAACGCGGTCGTACCACGGCCACCGCGTCAGTGACGGTGTGGCCGACCGACTCGGCTGAGGAGCGGCGCTTCCTCGCACTCGTTTAAAGGGAATCGCAGCTACAAGACGCCTTTTTTTCCAGGTGATCGGCGTGCGTCCTCTCAGCGGCGACGTCGGCGAGCTCTCCGTTGCTTCTGCCATCCACAACGCGACAGGGGCGACGGTGATATCGGAGTGTCCGAGCGGGAAGAACGCGAGCAACTCGGCAATGTCGCGCGAGAGCATGAGCATGCACGCGAGCGACGTGCTACCAACCACTGCAGCTGCAGCAAGGCCCGTGGTAGGCGCGCACCCGTCGTGCGCGAGCAGCTCCGATGCCGTGCACGGCAGCGGGGGGGATGTGGCGAACAGGGATACTGCTGCCGTGACGGCTACTGCGCGCGTCAGCTTACCATCGCAGCTGTTGCTGCGCCCGACGCACGAGCGACGTTCAACTCTGTTGCGCAAACTGGTAGGCGATGGGCGGCCGCTCCGTGTTCCCGCTATCGTGATACAGAGCAATGCCGGCATCGATGAAGGCCACAAATCACCCCGACAGAGGCGGCAGGGATGACGACAGCGATACGGAGGCCGGCGTGAACACGCATACGGCGTCTGGGCACATGCTAACCCTGTCACTGTCGTCCACCGCGGTGATGGCCGCCACGCCGACGGCGCTGCAGGGGTGCCTTTTGCCCGTCATTGCCCTCCACTTTAGCACCACCGGCTGTCCCCAAGTGGTTTCAGGACGTGACGTCCCGGGAAGGCGGCCAGGGCAGCCGGTGCAACAGCCCGCCTCGGCGGACAGCCCTCGCTCGATCGTGAAGCAGCGCCACCAGCCGTCCTGGGGTGTAGGGAGGCTGGATGCGCCACCGCAACGACCCATCTTCTACGTCGCTGCCGCGCACGATGACCACGGATCCTGTGTCACACATGCCAGTGACGGGAGGCGGCCGCAGCGATAGCACGGCGACGCTGGTGTAAGCGCAGCTGAGCCACGGCCTCTGGGCGGAACTCTGCAACAGCAGCATCGGCCATCTCCGTGCCCACGCACCACTCTGCGTCGGATCCCAGGAGGCCCACCCTCCCTCTTCGAGGCGGAACCTTTCATGCCTCCGCTCTATGGCAACGGAAGCAGCGGCGCGACGCGTTCTTGAAGGCGGCATCGGCGCCATCGAGCACGCTCACATTGCTGAGCGGGGCGACGGATATCGCATCCCTTTCTTTCTCCTCTTACGCTGCGGCCGAACGCGTCTCGTCGAGGCAGCTGTAGGGGTGAGGCCACCGGAGCGCAGAGTGTGAGCTCGCGATTGCGCTGGTGTGACTGTGCCCTGTGTCGCCGCTGCCGCCGCATCCGCCCACTAAAAGTGCTGTTCGGTGTGCTGCCTGCGTCGTTATGGTCGTCTTGTGCACACTCCTCGGTGATGACTGCGGCGGGCGACGCAGTTGTCGACATCCGAGTGATGGCTGCGGTGCTGCAGATACAGTGCAGTGCCGAGCATCCCGCGCAACGGTCTTTGGACGCGGTGTGGCCAGCATCAAGGCGTTGTCCTGCGGCCGAAGAGGCGGCCGAGAGGGAGGTGCAGGGAAAAGGAATAGATGGATCGTGGCAGACGGGCGGCGCGTCAGTGAAGCACACTGTACCAAAAGCCGCTGCAGAACCGGCGGCAGCAGCAGCGGTGGTGCGCAGCACCTCCCTGCGCGTCGCTGCGCACTCGAGTGGGTGTGTTGCGCCACAATAGCTTCAACTCCACGTGGAGAGGTGATGGACAGTGATGTGCGCATCGGCTTCTTTCATCCTTTTGCGGCTTCATCAGCACAATGCTGCGATAGCCCCGCGCCCCGTGCCGCCCCCTCCCCCCTTCTCTGTTCGGTGGCGTAGCTCTGAGCTTGTGCGTGCTGCTTGTACCGCCTCGACCACCATCT